>NC_138208.1:1307409-1604909 GCF_964194415.1 Vipera berus | reverse complement strand
GAAGTTCTGGCGGCCTTTCAAGATTCTATTATTGCACCCTACGACAATAAAAGTAGTTTTCTCATGATCCTTGTGATGCCTGTTTCCTGACTTGGCCCACTGCCCAGACCTGGCATCATCTAAGTCAGCCTGGAGAACGCCCATATTGCCTCAGGATAGGGATGCTATGGGCCAACATGACACTAAGACGGGGTGCCTACAGGATCCAGGGCATTTGTCAAAATCGTGGAAGCATCGTCGTATCACAAGCTCTGCTCCTCTCTTGGGCACGTACATCATAACCCCCACACACCAAAGGGGTGGCACTTGCAGAGCGATGACACAAGACTGCTTTCAGGATTTGGCCCCCTTGACGCTCCCTCCCATTGCCTCTATCTGGAGAGCAGTTTGTTTAGCAAAGTAGGGGTGCACCAAGAAAGGGGTGTCTGGGGCAGTCTGCCCTGGATGTCAGCAGTAGGTGTGTGTTTTGTATGTGTGTGTGTCTCTGTGTGTGTGTTGCATATGGAATCAGGTCCCTGCTGCCAATCAGCTGTTTGTATCAGCAGAGATGAAGGAAAAAGAGGTCCCTAACGTATTGAATGAAGAGAAGGACGAGGGGTGACAGGATAGCAGCCTTCCAATATCTCAGGGGCTGCCCCAAAGAAGAGGCAGTCAAGCTATTCTCCAAAGCCCCTGAAGGCAGGAGAAGAAGCAACAGATGGAAACCAATCAAGGAGAGAAGCAACCTGGAACCTAGGAGAAATTTTGTGACAATGAGAACAATTAATCAGTGGGACAACTTGCCTCCAGAAGCGGTGAATGCTCCAACACTGGAACTTTTTAAGAAGGGACTGGACAGCCATTTGTCTGAAATGGTAGAGAGTTTCCTGTCTGAGCAGGGGGTTGGACTAGATGACCTCCAAGGTCCCTTCCAATTCTTCTATTCTATTCTATTCTATTCTATTCTATTCTATTCTATTCTATTCTATTCTATTCTATTCTATTCTATTCTATTCTATTCTATTCTATTCTATTCTATTCTATTCTACTCTATTCCCTAGCCTATCCTATCCTAGATCTATCCTATCCTATCCTATTCTAAATCAGTTTTGACCCCTTGCAACTGGCCCCTGCTGTTTTCTTAGCAAAAGTGACACGTCTGAGAGAGAATGACTGGCCCAAGGTCAACCAGTTGACCTTATCCCCAAGGCAGGACTAGAACCCGTCGTCTTCCAGTTCCTAGCCTGTACCTTAACCACTGGACCAAAGTGACTGTCAGTAATGGAGGAGGCTGTTTCAAAGTTCCACTCCTGGTTTCAAATATTCTGGACATCCCTCTGTAGAGAAGACTCCCAATGCTTGAGGAACAGTATGGAAGTCATGGAAGAAAGCTATGGAACTGAGTTAATGTAAACTAGGTTTTGCATCCCCCCACCCCACCGAAAGCCTGTCAGGACCCAGTGTAGGGGAAAAGCAGGGCCATGGCCTGGGGGAACCCCATGGGACAGGATTTGATGGGGGGGGAGATAAGCACAGGTGCACTGTGGGGTCCTTGCAGCCCCTCGTAAGGACAAGCAGCCATAACTTTGGGCTCCTGTCGTAAGTAGGTCCCATCATAACCTCAAATGGCCATTAATTAATCAGTCATAAAGTTGGGGACTACCTGTAAGTAGGTTAAAGCAGTAAACTCTGAGTACGTAGTTACCTGGAAGATATACAGGAAAGTCACTATCTCTACTTTTTTGTCTTTCCAATTCTTCTGTTGCTACCCGGAGGGATTCAGAATACCTCACAGAATAGGAAAAGTGGGTTCATCATCCATCTAAAACACTAGAATTTTAAACTCCACTATTATTATTTTTTGTTATTATCATCATCCTTGGTTGCTGGAACACAAAGCCAAAATGTACATGTTTAAAATATAGCATGCATTTATACGAGGAACCCTAGACTGCCTGTCTCCGTACAGAGAGCTGACTCACATCCAAAATTCAAGAAAAGGCCACATTCCACGCTCACCACCATTCTGCTTTTCACACAATCAAATTAAGTGAAACAAAACAATGCAAAAACAAAACGAGCTAGTGGGTCAGACTGGTGTCTCCCTGAATATAAAATCAGCCAGGAGGGCTTTCTTGAACATAAAACAGTGAGAATTTCCAGGCAAAATTGACACCCGTATCATTTAATAAAAGGAAATGGAATGTTACCTTGTTTGAGTAGGACTTGGTCAAAACGTTCTTTCTCCGTCATTGGTAGGAATTAAGGCTTTGGGTATCAAATGTGCTACCAGGAAAACATTTTTATTCATGTCAGAAATCAGCTAACATTGGGTTATTCCTTCTAACTAACTGGAGGAAGCCTGGTGGAGAGATACCCATGTTGACATAAACTAATTATGCTACCTGGAATAATTCCAAAATCTCAAGAGAGGAACCTTTAGTTGCTATGTCAGCTTGAAAACTCCCTTGCTATGACCCTGTGGTCCCTACTCAGGGTCTTTGAGCAGGAGAAAAACATGCTTTTGAATAACATGTAAACATCCTTCTCCTGCTCCCATTTGAAAACAGATTTTGGTTGACCTATGATTAGGTGAAAATTCCAATTCTTTCAATCCTGAATCCCTTGATTTCCCAAAGATCAGGTCTACTGGATGGAGCTGAGAGTTTACTGGCCGGATGCCCTTCCTGACTCCCATGCAGAGTTTGCAGGAGATATTTTTTTCTGAGAAAGAAACATCTGCTGCTACCTAGGATTGAACCCACAAGTTTCCAGGTGGAAGTGAACATCCAGGCCACCACACAGCTCGTTATGTCAGCTTGAAGACAGGAGAAAATGCTGGGATGTCACTACAAGCAGAATCTTTGACTGAGAATCCCTTTCTGTACTTCAGAAGTCCTTCCACCCATTCCCACACCACTAGCTTCTCCTCCCCTTCCCCAGACCCCCCCTCCTTTTCTTTTCCCCTGATGAAGGGACAAATGCCTAAAGGAATGCAGTAGGATCCACAGGCATTTCTGAAACCTTCTTGGCTAGTGAGGACTGTCACTCTCAAGGATGATGTTACTCTATCTCATTTTTATCATATATATATATGTTTTCGTAGATTTTCCCGGGCACAGGTATGTAGGTCTTGGCTGTGTTGTGACATCCCGAGCTTTAGCATTGTAACCTCCTGAGTTCTGTACATCACAGAACTCAGGAGGTTACAGTGCTAAAGCTCGGGATGTCACAACACAGCCAACCACCCAGGATGTTGCAGCACAGAACTCAGGATGTCACTACACTAGAGCTCAGGATGTCATCACACAGCCCATTACCCAAGTCGTTACAACACAAAAGACTAACGGGCACACAGCCAACACCTCAGCCACAGAGGATGTTACAAAACAGCCGACTAATCCACAAACAATAACCCCATCAACCAATCAACATGTAACAACACAGCCAACCAACCCGCTTACAGCAACAAAGCCAGCACCCCCCACCACCCCACCAATATTTATAGAGAGACGGCAGCTCTGATCACGTTTTGCTCACACAAGCACGAAGCCGAAGACACCAGCCTGAAGATGACGAGTGGGACCTCGTCAAAACGTCACCAAGACACCCTCAATCTTACACGGGAAAAGACCCGAATACGCCAAGACCTACATATATATATATATTTCTCCTCCTCCTCCTCCTCCTCCATCATTCCACAAACTCTACTCCCTTCCAGCACTGATGATGTTACCTAGTTTGAGTAATGAAACATCTGCAAGAAAACCACCAGGCTCAGAGAGCACCAAGGAACCCTCATTTAAGGGAATCAGGAGAGGCAGAGAACCTAGGAAGCATCAAAGGAGATATCTGTGGGTCTATGATACCTAGAAGCATTATGTGGTGACGCCGATGACGCTGCCATTTAAAAGTGTTGCCTTGTAAAATGACTGGAAAGGCAGTAAATAGCAAATCAATCCTGGGAAACAGACAGAAGACCCAACGGAATTTCCCACAGTCAGAACGTGAGGAGAGGCTGGTCATGAACACACGCAAGAACTATACAACTTGCAATCTGTTCATCCAGGCCTTGGGGTGAGATGGATGGCGCCTCTTGTTGGGTGTATCTTTGTTGTTTTCTGCTGTTGTCTGTATTCTGTGAATGAGTCCCATTTTGGTTTATTTGGGTTTTATAGTATTATATTTGAACAGGACAAGTCAGCTGGAGCTGGGTGGTGCCTAAATCAAATAAAATCAATAAATCAGTGCAACTACCTCGTTAAAATGATTTCACAATCTCCTCTCACTCCAAGTACCATTTCCAAAGGAGGCGTACAAGTTCTTGATTGTTATGGGCCAAATAAACTCTACACTTGCCAGTGTTCGGTTGTATTTTACACAGCCCTTAAAGTATTCTTGGAGGTAGCCGTCGCTGCCCACGACTCCCTACACAATAAAATTGGGAATAGATTGTAACTCAGAGCAAAATTCCAAAATTAGCCAAGGGCATCCAAGGGCTATAAAAAAAACAATACAGGGTTATATTTGCAAAGCTGGCAGCTCTTTTGTGATGCTCATCCTAGAGTTCACCTTTAGCTAGCAGACAGTTTATAATAAAGCTGAGAAAACAAGCCATTTCCTGATACATGAACATCCCATCTGAAGCAAAAAGGGTAAAGTGTGCATCATTATATAAACGCTTCTTAACAGCTGGGGCGTAAACTTTCATATCCTACAGAAGACCTGTGACAAGCCTGCCTATCAAAAAAAAAAGAGCAGTAGGCTTTCCAGGGTTTTTTTGTTTTTGTTTTAAAGAAAATATAAACCACAGTAATTCTGAGGAAATAGGTTTCCTGTCTGCCTTGTTTTTCGGTTCGCATCTAATTAAGTGCAGACTTTTGGCTGGTTGATCGTTTTTCCACAGATATCAGAAAATAAGCTTTGCAACCTTAGAAGAGGATAAAAGATGCTTGATAAGGCAGGAGTTAGCCGACATGCTAATTCCCGGGTGCATTCTTTTTTATGTCATACTAAAAGTGTGACGTAGAACGACTCGGTGCTCTAAGGACAATCTCTGGGTTTCCATCTGGAGTCCCGAGCCACATATAGATAGATAGATATTTCATCCAAAAAATAAATAAGTGACCCCTTTTAATTGTGATTGTGAAATACTTGAGATGTATGAGCTCTCCTACAATGTTGGGAACTTTCTTCAAGATTTCATACAAGGTTTTGGCGAACTGGCATAAAACCTTGCAAAAGCTTGCAAAATTTCAGCAGGGTCTGTAGGAGAAGAGCAGGCAGAGTTAAACATGTCATTATCATAGAATCCTTACGTTGCCACAAATGTTCCAAGTTCACCTCTCCTTGAATTCCTTTGCCTCTTATCTGGTTCCAGTTTAGTGCTGACTGTTAGTTGGCTAGATTTTTTTTGCGAATCGGCTTAAATAAACCTTTTGTGCTGCAACTTAACATAGGGTCATGATCTTTTGTCACTGACAGGGTTTGGGTTCTACCCCAGGAATCTCCAAAGAAGAAAAGATGGCATTGGGTGGTGGCGAATGCCTTGGCACTTGGTTCCTTCTGGGGATCTTACAAGACTTTTCCATGATGTATGAGAACTCATGAGTTGTTGGGTGATAAACAAGGATAATAGGTGGCCACAAGCTTTGTTGGAATATGTTTTCATACCCCAAGATACCATTTTGCCATCTCTGGCATGTGGTCATCTGTTTTCACCAACTTGGTTAAGATAACTAAGCTTCCTGGGGGATCAATTGCAGAATTCTCATACGGGAAAGGGAGCAGGATGGCGCAACGGTTAAAGACGCTGAGCTTGTCAGCTGGAAAAATGACAATCCAGGTTCGAGATCCGAGCACTGCGAGATGGGGTGAGCTCCCTGTGCCTTGCTCCAGCTCCTGCCCACCCAGAAGTTCGAAAGCATGCAAACGCAACTAGATAAATAGGTACCACTTCAATGGGAAGGTAACAGCGTTTTGTATGCCATTGTCTTCAAACAATGCTTGCTCCCTTGGCTAAGAAACAGAAATGATCACTGCTCCCTGGAATCAGACATGACTGGACAAGGGAAACCTCTACCTTTATATGGGAATAAGAAAAAAATGAATAATTGTTGTTGCAGGCTGATAGATTTATGACTCCATAAAAGTATCCAAAGAAGCTCAATTTTTTTTTACATGCTCATTGGATTGCTGAATCCGCGATGCTTTCCAACTTGTGGAAAATGTATTGTTGTGTCTGAACAGACACCTGGTAAGCGGAAAGGGATGTCTTGGCTGACTCAACCCTGTTGATGGATTCTCTGATTGAAATCATCCTTGCAATGCTGCAACCGGCGAGTAAAAGGCCTCTGCTTATGAATCAGCTGCAATTAGGCACCCTCCTAACTTATGAGCTGTTCTCATGCACCAAAAGGGATTGTGAAAATTAAGGAATGCAAGCTTTTCAATGCAGTGACCGGTTTGAAACAATCTTTGCCAGCGATCAAAAGACAGAGTTTTGTGGTCTGGTTCTAGATCTGGCTGAAGTTTCCAGTTTGGTTTTGGCTCAGGTCAGTAAAAGTTCAGGAATGGTTTAGCGCCCATGAACCAAAGGGTTCAATTTCGATACACACACACACACACACACACACACACACACACACACACACACACATATATATATATATATATATATATATATATATATATATATATATATGTAGATCTTTGGTCATTCGGGTTTTTTCCCACGTAGAATTGAGGGTGTAAGAGCAACATTTCGACGAAATCTCATTCGTCATCCTCAGGCTGGTGGCTTCAGCTTCGTTCTTCTGGGAGAAGTGTGTGTGGTAGTGGCTGTTTGTTCCTCTTTTTTAAACTGCCAGAGGGGGTGTGTTCTGTGGGTGGAGGTGTGCTCTGATTGGGTGGGGGGTTAGCTGTGTTCTGATTGGGTATGTACATACATACATACATACGTATATATGTATATATATATATATATATATATATATATATATATATATATATATATATATATATGAAGGGACGCGGTGGCTCAGTGGGTTAGGACGCTGAGCCTGTTGATCAGAAGGTCGGCAGTTTGGCGGGTCGAATCCCGAGTGCCGCGTAACAGAGTGAGCGCCTGTTACTCGTCCCAGCTTCTGCCCACCTAGCAGTTCGAAAGCACGTAAAAATGCAAGTAGAAAAATAGGGACCACTCCGGTGGGAAGGTAACAGCGTTCCGTGCGCCTTTGGCGTCTAGTCATGCCGGCCACATGACCACGGAGACGTCCTCGGACAAGCGCTGGCTCTTCGGCTTTGAAACGGAGATGAGCACCGGCCCCTAGAGTCGGAAACGACTAGCACGCATGTGCGGGGGAACCTTTACCTTTACCTTTACTATATATATATATATATATATATATATATATATATATATATATATATATGACAGATTGCAAGGATTATTTCTAAATAAGCTCAAAACTCTATTGACAATTGCTGTTCATCTTCCAGTCACACAACTATATGAACTTGTGGGTGTTCACATACATTACAGCAAGAACAACAACAAAAATCATGGAATGGAGTGCACGCAGAATAAATATAGGCACCGTTGTGTGTGTTTTTTTCCACCAATTTGGGGAATGCCAGGAGTTGTTGACTTAGGACCGTAATGGAGTCTGCTTGTTAGGGATGTGACTTCCGAGGTATTTTGATGTTTCGGAGAATTATTACTTTCATGAGTTGTGGTGGTTATGTTCTGGTCGGCGGTGGAAATTATTTTTTCCCATGAAGTTGTGTGAGTACCCATTGTGTTGAAGGATGCCGTGAAGTTGGTCTGTTTCTTCTCTTTCAAGTTCTTTTCAGATGCTGGCTGTTTACTTTTATTTGGAGCGTTCTTATTCAGACTTTTTGCAAACAGTTGGGCTGTTGATCTGGGAACATAGCACTTAGTTTGTGGACGCAGGTTTGGGGGTTTTTTTGTTTTTTTTTGCTTTGCTTTTTTATATGCTGGAGTTTGACATTTTCCACTCCTTCCTCTGATGCAGTTATTTTTGCAAGGATTTCCCCAAAAAAGTACGTCATTTGATAAAATTACTATTAGAAAAGATTTCAAAGCAACAGAAGAACATTCAAACACTTCTGTTTGTTTGTCTGTGTGTTGGTTTAGAAATGTAGCCCTTTAACTGCACTGTATTGTTTACAACACACTGTGAAGAACAACTGCAAAACATAAAGACTATAGAATAAGAATAGGAAAGCTAAATCAAAAGAATTGAAAGAGCAAGACTAATTTTCCACGATGGCTAGCTCTCCAGTGTCAATTTAAACCATGAGAACGACTCAAACTTTCTAAATCATACACGGTTTTGGTGAATTCACTCCAGGGTTTTACAAAAACACGAAGCTCATGAAATCCCAAGCGAGATACTGTAGAATAAAAAAAATATATTTCATTTTAAAAAGCACTTTAATTTAATGGGGGGGTCATTTTGGAGGGGAGCAGACTTGTAATTCTGGGTGCCATATTGCCACCAACTATTTTCAGGACAAGCTTATGGTTAACGTCCAGCTTAAGTGTGATCCTCTTATTCAAATAACCTGTTTTAGTCTTTATCAGAAAAATATGTTCCATATGCCCTGGAATTCACTTTGTTATTCAGACAGGAAAAATGGTACCCCGTTATTTAAATAGCAGCCTTAATGTGTTACAAAGATTATGTTTGCCTATATTAAGTCCTAGTCCTGACATTCCATTTTAAAGGTAGCCAAAAGCAAATGTTAGAGAAAAATCAGACTTTTTCCCATAACACTTTAGAATAATGAGGTTAACTATTGAATATTTGGCAAAAAAAAAATCAGCATACAGAAGAAAACCAAACACAAAATATCTCAGATGCTTCCAGAAATTCTGTTGAGTTTATCAACAGTTTTATGTCTTCTTCTTTGGGATATATTCAACAGTCTTTCTGGCGGCTTTCTTAATTCCAAAGTTCTGGGGGGGGGGGGAAACAGAAGCCTTTAAAAAGAAAATGCTGTTCAACCAGGATGCTTGTCAAATCCTTGTCCCTTTAACTATTTTCCTAGCTGGTTTTTTTGTGTGTGTTTTTTGGGAGAATCATCTCATTGGGAGACAATACTCATCTTGTTTTGAAACCTTTATTTAAAATAGAGGTTGGGGACTGTATCCAACCTTTTATCTGTCTAGTGGGCTAAAAAAGATTAGGTAGTGCTTAAGATAGTGTTATCATATCATATGACCTCAAGATGGCAGTAAAGAGAAACAAACGATATGCTTCTTTGGTGCCATCTAGTGGTAGTCACATTTTGTTTTTACACAGACATGGAAAGTCTCCTTCAGGAGTTGTAATGGCTAAGTTAATCACAATTAGGTCAATCAGACACTTATTTGCAACATAAAATGCAGTTCATAATTAGGAGAGTAGAAGTCCTAACAGAGATCATTGTCCTAATGGAGGACAATGGATGCCAAATATAAGACACTAACACTAACTTTTGTGAGTTTGCAGAGAAAAGGACGCTGCAGGCTGCTTATTCCTATGGCTCCTCCCATTTCTTGCCTGTTAGGTTCATGATCTTAAATGGTTTTAAATAAACAATGGTCAACGTATTGATTCAATAAGATGCCTTTTAACAGTATTGCAAGATCTACTCAACCTATAGAACATTCTTTCCCACCTTTGAACCAGAAGGAGACAATTCTTTGGTCTTCTATGGATAACTCCCCCACCCCCAAAGAAACTTTACTGGGTACTCAAAGTCTACTATGCAAAAATCCAAATGATCATTAGATGTCAGCAAAACTCTAGAGTTTCCAGATGTACAAAGGTATGTTTATATGTTCAAACAGTTTTGCATAAGGAATGAGTATATAAGATATAAGAGATAATAATAACAGAATAACAGAGTTGGAAAGGATCTTGGAGGTCTTCTAGATCCAAGGCCCTGCTCAAGTAGGAACTCCTATACCATTTCCCACAAATGGTTGTCCAGTCTCTTCTTAAAAGTCTCCAGTGTTGGAGCATTCACAGCTTGTGGAGGCAGGTTGTTCCACTGGGTAATTGTTCTCACTATCAGGAAATTTCTCCTTAGTTCCAGGTTGAATCTCTCCTTGGTGAGTTCCCATCCATTGCTTCTTGTCCTGCCTTCAGGCACTTTGGAGAACAGCTTGGCTCCCTCTTCTTTGGGGCAGCCATTGAGATACTGGAAGGCTGCTATCATGTCACCCCTCATCCTTCTCTTCATTAAACTAGACGTACCCAATTCCAGCAACCGTTCCTTGTATGTTTTAGCCTCCAATCCCCTAATCATCTTTGTTGCTCTTCTCTGCCCTCTTTCCAGAATCTCAACATCTTTTTTACATCGTGGTGACCACAACTGGATGCGGTATTCCAAGTGTGGCCTTAGCAAGGCGTTGTAAAGTGGTATTAACCCTTCACGTGATCTTGATTCTATCCCTCTGTTAATTCAGCCTAGGATTGCATTGCCTTTTTTGGCAGAGAAAGAGATAAAAAATGGGAGGAAGAGAGAGAGAGGAAGAGAGAAAGAGGAGAGAGAGAGAGGAGAGAGAAGAAAGGAAGAGAGAGAGGAGAAAGAGAGAAAGAGAGAGAATCTTTTTTGTCTGCTCATGGTATCCAACACTGTTTAGGAAATTTGCTTTCTAATTTGTTCAGAACTGCTAAAGGAACTTTCTAGCCTTCATATTCCCTGTCCACAACTCAAAAAGAAAGAAGAGCATTCTATGCTTCAATGAAATGGGTCCTTTCCTTGTATAAGATGCCTCTCTATCTTGGGGTAAGATCTATTCGGAGATCTTCATCAAAGGATCACCGTTGGCATTTCCACAAATATCAATATCTATCACAGAAGTGTGCAAGTGGCTGGAAAAATGAGATATACTTACCCTCCATTCCTTCTGACAGATTGACTTCCGACTGAGGTTTTCAAAGTCTTCGTTTACGTTCTGTCTGCAGGCAGGGGATTTCCTGAAATAAAAATCGAGGTTGCAAATGGTTTGCCAGAAATTCAAACACAGGTGAATAGCTCCTTCGGGCAGCCTTTTCTTTAAAAGATAACTTATATATTAACGACTGCATTAAATCATTCAATCGGTTGGAAGGTCATATTATTTTTGTCGCTGGGCAGAGCTGTTCTCGAACACAGGAAAGTGGCCTGCAGTTCAGGGGTCTCTTTGCAAACAGGAAGTCAAAGCCTAAGAATCCAGTTGTGTTCCAGATGTCTTTGGAGGACCCAAGGATGGGGAGGAGAAGTGGTACCCTGATCCAAAGCCTCTCAAGATTTCAGGAGGAAGCACTGAAGTCATCAAGATTTGGAGACAATCTCCTGAAATGTTGGCCCTTTCAAACCAAGTAAATGATTTTTGTTCAATTTGAACAGCATCAACCCCAGCGACAGCGGCTTGGTGTCATTGCTTGCCTTAGGGGAAAGCCTTCAAAAGTTTTCAACAGCAATGAAACACTCCTGTCAAAGTAGGATTGGGAATTTAGGGGTGTCTGCAAAGAAGACAGCTAACCAAAGAGCCCAGAGTCAGCTAAGATATAGATTGCAGAAATGAAATTAATGAAATAACATTAGACGGAATGGGACAACTGGGTGCAGCCAACTCGCCACAGCCAACTCGCCACGACCAACTCGCCACGGCCAACTCACCGTGGCCAACTTGCCATGGCCAACCCGCCATGGCCAACTCACTGTGGCCAACTCACCGTAGCCAACTCAGCATGGTCAACTTGGTACGGCCAACTCGGTGTGGCCAACTCACCGTGGCCAACTCACTATGGTCAACTCGGTGGAGCCAACTCACCATAGCTAACTCACTGTGGCCAACTCACCATGGCCAACTCGCTATGGCCAACTTGCCACAGCCAACTCACAGCAAGACAACTTGGCATGATCAACTCACTGTGGGACAATCCAACCATTCAATTTAAGTATTTAAAACAATTAAATATTTTGATTTTTGTCCCTCACATTTTATTCTGCATCCTTTCTTTAATGATTCCATGCCACCGTTTCTTCAACATTAGTGTAACTCTTGTCCTGCAGCAAGTTGTCCTGCAACACGTTGGCTGTGCTGAATTGTCCTAGACCCACATCAGAGCACCTAGCTAAGTACTGAACTATGAACATGGTCAGAGGCGAGAGAAGAGAAGTTGTCTTCGCAGCAGCCACCTGCTCATTCTGACAGAAGAGAACATCTGGAAAGGGACTTTGGGCTTAGGGAACTGGTAGGACCATAGCCGAAGAGTTTTCAGTTCGATCCTTTATTGAAAGACTTGGCAGGGGAGATGACAATATAGGTCCTAGTCAGTGGTGGGATTCAAATAGGTGAACAACCAGTTCTCTGCATGGATGTTGATTCTGGGCTGGGGCAACAAAAAATTAGCTACCGGTTCTGCCGAAATGGTACAAGCCGGTTGAATCCCACCACTGGTCCCAGTCCTCAACTTACAACCATACATTTAGTGATTGTTCAAAGTTACAACAGCAATGAAAAAAGCGACACGACTGTTTTTCACAACCGTTGCAGCATCCCTGTGATCACGTAATCAAAATCTGGGCATTTGTCAACCAGTGTGTATTTATGGCGGTTGCCATGTCCCAGAGTCACCTGATCCCCCTTTGCAACCTTCTGACAAGCATTCAGCTGGAGAGCAGTATTCCCTTAACAACTGTGTTACTAACTAAACTACCTGCAGTGATTCACTTAACAACGGTGGCAGGAAAGGTCGTAAAATGGGGCAAAATTCACTGAACAACTGCCTGGCTTAGCAACAGTAATTTTTAGCTTGATTGTGGTTGCAAATCTGCATTTTGAATCGGACTCAGAAACAAAATGGAAAGCAGTGAAGTAAACCACCAAGACACTTGGCAGCTGCCATATTACGTAGCAACTGAACAGGCTAACTCACTTGTTCATGACAAAAGTACAACAATCCCTACCTCTCCTGCAGGCACACACATATATATCTAAAGGACACTTGTGCCTCAAGGGAGCAAGAAAGTTAAAGAAGCAATTCCTGGTCTGTGGGTTCCACTCAATAGAGTACAAGCGTCTTCAGAAGAAGGTGAAGACCAAACCCCAAGTAGACCAGTAATTTGTTAGGAGGCTGAATTAAGCTTGGCTTGGCTGGCCCTGATCCAGGCCCTCCACCCACTGACAAAGCACTTCCATTTCCTCGGCTAGAAGTGATGAAACTGAGATGACACCACTGTCTAATTTTGGGATGACCTCACTCAGCTGCTTCATAAAGGTATTAGACAACAGCGCGAATCCCATAGTCTGAACATGGTGGGGGTTGAGAACAGATCGCCTTCTGAAGCCACACACCCACATATGCATGGATCCATCATTACGCTGTTGACTCAGACAGCCTCTCCACAAGATTCCCAAGGTCAGACTTCCTGTTAGATCCTTAGAATAAAGTACTTCTTAGCTGAATGATAGAAGACTCAAACGCCTCTAGCAGTGATAGCAGAAATTTGGACTGATCCAACTGCATAGATCCAAGGTTAAGACCACTTTACAATGCCTTGCTAAGGCCACACTTGGAATACGGCATCCAGTTTTGGTCGCCACGATGGAAAAAAAGAAAGATGTTGAAAAGCTAACTGGCCAACAGGGTCTGAAAAAACCCCTCCCTCAAAGAAGCCCCTATATAGTTGGGACTCAAATAAAGTCCAGACAACTGATGTGGGCAGTGGTGGGATTCAGATACTGTATGTGAACAACCGGTTCTCTGTGTGGATGCCACTTCCGGAAGTCCGTTCTGGGCCTGGGCAAGAAAAAAGTAGCTACCGGTTCTGCCGAAGTGGTGCGAACCGGCTGAATCCCACCATTGGATGTGGGGCTGAGTCATTTTCATGAAACAGGATGTCTCGGTCACCAAGTTCACCCATTAAATCAAAATCCCCTTTTGAGCAAGCATGCAAACTGTATTTTATTCGAGCTTGCCATGTCGTATCAATACAGCCAAGTCCCTCGCATTTCCTTGAGGCCAGAGAAAATGGGGCGTTGTTTTCCAAGCCACTCGGCCTACATGTGTGGATGTCTCCGTTCCTGGCACTTCCTTAGTTCCTGTTTCATGACTCCCGGGGATGTTTGACGACGCATCTGTGAGGCCTAATAAAACCGAAGGAAGACGGAGGGGGCATTCATTCTCTCCCTGTCCAGCCACCCTGCTGCGGGGGCTTTGCTGCACCACTTCCGTTTTGGGGCAAGAGCCGAAGATAACAGTTCTGACTAAGGAAGAAGACGAGACACTGATGCAGAGACACTGGACGTCCATTCATAGCATTCAGGGAGAGAAGCCTATTCATAATTCTTTTATTTCTCCTTTGCTTCACAATTACCGGAGCTATTCGAACGCCGCTTTATGGCAGGAACAGACCAGGGCCATCCTGTTCTCTTCTGCCCCAAACTATGGAAAGATCCCTCAGAGAGAACAAAAAGCTACTGTGAGGAACGGTTGCATATTGTCTCAGAGCAGAAGTAGAGGGGAATCTGAAACAGATGCCCAGCAGGGCAAGTCTTCAGATATTTGAAGGCTGCCCTTTCAGATACTTGAAGGCTGCTGTCAAAGAAAAAGGAGTTGGGGTATGGATTATGTTTGCTTCCCCTTTCTATTATCACAATGGCTAAAAATTGCCATTGCAATTTTGGAAGGAAGGAAGGAAGGAAGGAAGGAAGGAAGGAAGGAAGGGAGGGAGGGAGGGAGGGAGGGAGGGAGGGAGGGAGGGAGGGAGGGAGGGAGGAAGGAAGGAAAAGCAAGAAAGCAAGAAACAAGAGGGGAAGGAAGGAAGGAAGTAAGGAAGGAAGGAAGGAAGGAAGGAAGGAAGGAAGGAAGGAAGGAAGGAAGGAAGGAAGGAAGGAAGGAAGGAAGGAAAATCAAGAAAGCAAGAAACAAGAAGTGAAGGAAGGAAGTAAGGAAGGAAGGAAGGAAGGAAGGAAGGAAGGAAGGAAGAAAGAAAGAAAGAAAGAAAGAAAGAAAGAAAGAAAGAAAGAAAGAAAGAAAGAAAGAAAGAAAGAAAGAAAGAAAGAAGTTTTACATTATTCTGTCAATAAAATTTCATATGCCCCCCCCTTAATGGAAAGTAGACTTGAGATGTTTAAAGAGCCAACATAACTTATGTTATTAAATCATGAAATTAAAGCAAAGACTAACAGACAGATCAGGATGTAACATTCAATGGAAGAAAGCTGTTAACTGAATTAATCAGAGATAGAAGATGTGAAAATATTTGAATTGGATTTAAAATTATTTTGAGTGGGTTTTGAACCAGGAACCTACTATTTATCAGGCCAGAGATCTAGCTGTGGTGTGTTTATGATCTCTGAAAAGCTGTTCCTGCCTCTGTGAAGGAGCCAAGTAACTTCTGGGCTTATTTCAAGGTAGACCTGACTTGGGAAGGGATTCTAGGCTGATCCCTCTTTTAACTCCAACCCCACATTCTGCCATCTCTTCTCCTACAGCAGTTGAGCAAAGGACAGGGAGCAAGTTTGAGTTACTACTGTTTTTTTCTTCTTCTTGTGTACCACGTTCCTTGGCCTCAGAAACAGAGACTCGTAAATCCTCTATCTCCATTCGCCTCCCCATCCAGGGTACACAAATCTTTCGATCTGGTGGATGTATCTGAAGCCTCTTAGAGTTGTTCTCATAAAATGTCTGCTTAGGGAAGGCTTCTCTCCTCAGAAGAGTTGCCACAATAGGATGGTTAGTCCCAAGGTGGTAGAAGACAAACTTTCCATAACAATCCTGGGATGCTCCCAATTGCTCTAGATTATGTATGTTTCTGTTGGACTGACTGATCAACACATTCCAAGCACAGTTCCAATCTGCTGTCACACACACCCTTCTTTGTCCTAATGTGAGAGTCAGCCTTCCACGTGGGAGTCATTCTTGTAAATAAAGATAATGCTATGGAGCGACGCTACCATTAAATGTTGTTGTTGTTGTTGTTGTTACTGCCGTTTGCATATAGTCAGTGATCTGGCACACTTAACTATCATATCCTTCGCCCACATCTAAGATAGTTAAAAATATTGGCATGTCGTAAACCAGTGGTGAGATTCAAATAGGTAGACAACCAGTTCTCTGTGTGGATGCCACTTCCGGAAGTCCATTCTGGGCCTGGGCAACAAAAAATTAGCTGCCGGTTCTGCCGAAGTGGTGTGAACCGGCTGAATCCCACCACTGTCCAAAACGCTGTTCCAAGTATTGCAACTTTTGATAATTGATTGCTGCATGAACAGAGGGATAGGATCAAGATCATGTGAAGTGTTAATATCACTTTACAAGGCCTCGGTAAGGCCACACGTGGAATCCTGCATCCAGTTTTGGTCACCACGATGTAAAAAAAGATGTTGAGACTCTAGAAAGAGGGCAGAGAAGGGCAACGAAGAGGATCAGGGGGCTGGAGGCTAAAACATATAAGGAACGATTTGCTGGAATTGGGGATGTCTAGTTTAATGAAGAGAAGGACGAGGGGGGACATGATAGCAGCATTGCAATATCTCGGAGGCTGCCCCAAAGAAGAGGAAGGGGGTGTCAAGCTCTTCTTCAAAGCCCCTGAAGGCCGGACAAGAAGCAACAGATGGAAACTCATCAAGGAGAGAAGCAACCTGGAACTAAGGAGGAATTTCCTGACAGTGAGAACAATTAATCAGTGGAACGAGTTGCCTCCAGAAGCTGTGAATGCTCCAAAACTGGAAGTTTTTAAGAAGAGACTGGACAACCATTTGTCTGAAATGGTATAGGGTTTCCTGCCTGAGCAGGGGGTTGGACTAGATGACCCCCAAGGTCCCTTCCAACTCTGTTATTCTGATGAATTCAGATTCTATCCATTCCAGTTGCTTCAAGTGCTATTCCAGATCTTTTGCTACCCATCAAACAAAACTTTCTTCTTCCAGCATTTTCGCAAACTCTGTTTGAAGGTCTTTGCATTTCCTTGTTTTTTTTTCCCTAATTCTTTCTCATTCCACCTCTAGCTCCTGAAGGTCAGTTATTTGTTTGTTTCTAACAACTGTTGTGTCTGACCTATTTTGGGCAAATTAATTTTAATTTATTTGGAAATCTCCCAAAAATGCTTTGTTCTTGAGTACTTTTTCAATATTGCAGTTCCACCAACTCTTCGTCACTGGTAAATTGTAACTCTTACTAACGTTCCAATGAATTAATTGGCCATTTTATTATATCTATCAAATATTTTGGCTGCAGATTTCCCCCCCCCATTCCATTCAATGTGTTCAACAGTCTCCCATTCTTCCTTTCATAACTGGCATACACTGTCATATTATTACATGAACTTTCTTGATTATAGTTTTTATTACATATATGCATGATGACTATTCTTGAACCATTATTATGGTTTGTTACACAGTCAGCCTGATGTTCAGATTGGATTTGGCCTTTTGGTCCATCTGTCGAATCCCCAGATGTTGTTTTTTGATATCTTTGCTGGATGTACGGTAAGCTATTCCAAGCAAAGCTGCCTTTTGCAATTGACTAATGGGGATTTTGTCAGCGCAGATGGTGTTTAAGTGGGGCTCCAGATGTTTTGGGACTGCACCCAAGATGCCTATTGCTATTGGTGCTACCTTTGCTTTCTTGACCCACAGTTGTTCTATTTCTATTTACAGTTCTTTGTATTTTGCTGTCTTCTGCTCCTGCTTCTGGATACTGCCTCATCCACTCTCCGGACTCTTTTCTTTTTAATCTTTCTTATCAATAATTATGTCTGGGATGTTAAATGCTAAAACTGAAATTCTAAAATCCCAGCGCATCTTAGCTTCTTCATCTTCTATTACTTTGGCTGTTTTTATTACTGCTATCTGATATTTTAATTTCATTACAGAATCATCTTTGTTAATACTGCTTTTCCCCCCACCGAAACCTTTTAATCCCCCTTCTGTTCCAACGTGATGCTCAAGTTTGCCTCTTGTAAAAAAAGAAAAAAAATCCTATCAGTAATGAGATGATGGAATTTCCTTGGGAAATATAACAGAAATAGCCAAAGAATATTCGTAGCTCAGGGTTGAAATGAGGGCTCCTTTGGTGCTCTCCGAGCTTGGCTGTTTTCTTGCAGATGTTTCATTGCCCAAACTAGATAACATCAGTGCTAGAAGGGAGTAGGGTTTTACACTGATGATGCTACCTAGTTTGGTGATGAAACATCTGCAAGAAAACTAGCAAGCTTGGAGAACACCCTCAGAAATAGCAAAGCTCAACCGAGAACTAAGCAGACATTTCCTGACAGTAAGAGCAATTAACCAGTGGAACAGCTTGCCTCCAGAAGTTATGAATGCTCCATCACAATGTTTTTTAAGAGGAAATTGGATAACCATTTGTCCAGAATGATGTAGAGCCCCCTGCTTGAGCAAGGGATAATACTAGAAGACCTGCAAGGTTAATTACAAAAGAAAGACCAACATGGTAAACAGAATGTTTCAATCATTAAAGCTCCCATGTCTCTTGCTTAAAAAGCAAAACAACAACAACAACAATAATAATAGTAAAGTTGGAGGTCATCTAGTCCAACCCCCTGCTCAGGCAGGAAACCCTATGCCATTTCAGACAAATGGCTGTCCAGCCTCTTCTTAAAAACTTCCAGTGTTGGAGCATTCACAACTTCTGGAGGCAGGTTGTTCCACTGATTAATTCTTCTAACTGTCAGAAAATTTCTCCTTAGTTCCAGGTTGCTTCTCTCCTTGGTTCGTTTCCATCCGTTGCTTCTTGTCCTGCCTTCAGGTCCTTTGGAGAATAGCTTGACTCCCTCTTCTTTGGGGCAGCCCCTGAGATATTGGAAGACGGCTATCATGTCCCCCCTAGTCCTTCTCTTCGTTAAACTAGACATACCCCATTCTAGCAACCGTTCCTTATATGTTTTAGCCTCTAGTCCCCTGATCCTCTTTGTTGCTCTTCTCTGTACTCTTTCTAAAGTCTCAGCATCTTTTTTACATCGTGGTGACCAAAACTGGATGCAGTATTCCAAGTGTGGCCTTACCAAGGCCTTGTAAAGTGGTATTAACCCTTCACGTGATCTCGATTCTATCCGTCTGTTCATGCAGCCTAGCACTGTGTTGGCTTTTTTTGGCAGCTGCAACACACGGCTGGCTCATATTGAAGTGATTGTCCACTAGGACTCCGAGATCCCTCTCACAGTTGCTACTATTGAGCAAGGTACCACCTATACTATACCTGTGCATTTGGTTTTTCTCGCCTAAATATAGAACCTTTTGCCACTGTTGCACTATGATGTAAGTGAGGAAGCTTGGTGATTCTCCCTAAATGGCCGTGGAAACTTTACCCGTGACCCTCCTTTCCCCTTTTTTCTAAATCACTTGCCCTCCTCTTAACAAGACTGCGGATAATAAAGCCTAAGCCTTGCTTAAAATACTGCGCCTAAAAAGAAATGCATCTTTCAAATGCCAGAAATCTTTCGCACAAATTATACCTAGCTAAAGAAAGCAATTGCACCCCATTTGGGAAAGGTGATCCAGCTAGAAATAAGTATTTTGGCCAGCCACCCATTTTATTCCAATTGCTTTAATTAGCCTTCTTGCAGCCGTGTTTTGTCTTCCCTTCAACTGCTCCCCGGCTCTTTTCTCTTCAGTCATTGTGAGTCATTGTGGCAGACATTTATGCACATCGTATTTTTATGCTTAACATTAAATCTGATATCATGCACAGTTGATTTCATGACCTAACTTGAAGAAGCTGGCAAAGTGGTAATTGCTTCAGCGGTTGACAATAGCTGATAGCTTACACATCCTGAGAGTTAAACAATGTACATTGCTGGAAATATCCCTGCCAAGTACAGAAATAGTTTCAGTTAACCCTCTAGCACTATTTATTGTCAGGGACTTTTATAAGTTTCATATGCGTCTCTAATGCAGGGGCCCCCTGAAGATTTATTTTTCATAATCCTCCAGCAATCCATTTTTCACACTGAAACGATACGGCGGCTCCTCGGAAGACGGAAGCTTAACGAAAGGCTGCTTTCACCAAAATAATTTTAATAGGGTAAAGTTTCGTGGATAGGGCTTCAGGAGGTGAAACCAAAAGCCACTAGCTTCAACACAGAGGTGGCGATAAAAGTCAGAAAAATCTTTTAATTGACTCTAAAGTATTTCTTTACAAAGGATGTGTGGATTTTCCCCCTGAAGGTATGGTGTGGACACCCTATTTAGTTTGCTTCTAAAAGCAATCTTTCAAATCTTTCAGGGGCTGCCCCAAAGAAGAGGGAGTCAAGCTCTTCTCCAAAGCACCTGAAGGCAGGACAAGAAGCGATGGATGGAAACTCATCAAGGAGAGAAGCAACCTAGAACTAAGGAGAAACTTCCTGACAGTCAGAACAATTAACCAGTGGAACTACCTGCCTCCAGAAGTGGTGAATGCTCCAACACTGGAAGTTTTTAAGAAGAGACTGGACAGCCATTTTTCTGAAATGGTGTAGAGTTACCTGCCTGAGCAAGGGGTTGGACTAAAAGACCTCTAAGGTCCCTTCCAACTTTATCATCATCATCATCATCATAATCATCATCATCATCATCATTATTGTTGTTGTTGTTGTTGTTGTTGTTGTTATATTCAGAAGATTATCAACAAAATTTAGTGATGATAGTATTTGTTGGGTCCAAGACGTTCAACAGGCATCTCTAAATATCAGGTTTTGTAGGAGAAGGAATGGGGGTGAAGTGTAAAGGAGGGATCAGCTTAGAATCATTATGTAGCCGCAAGCGAACTAAGGGAAAGCCACCTTGAGTGCCATTGCCTCTTATCTGACTCTAACCAGGTGCAAATTGCTAGTTGAAAAGATTCCTGGGCTTAGCCTTTTAGCAATAAATCAGTTTAACTGGACCTTCATATGTGGATGGGGTCTTTCGCACCCTGACCGCTTTTGGTTTTCTGTATCTGGTTTGACTTTATAGGAATTAGGATACCGGGTTAAATGTTGTCTCCTAGCAGTTTTGTGGGAAGGGGGAAAATACTCACCGCTCTTGGATAGGAAGATGGGTGTCATGGAATCAGGACCGTGGTTCCACCTGAATAGAAAAAGGAGATCAAGGAGAGAAGCAACCTGAAATTAAGGAGAAATTTCTGACAGCTAGAACAATCAATCAGCGGAGCAACCTGCCTCCAGAAGCTTTGAATGCTCCAACACAGGGAAGTCTTTAAGAAGAGATGGACAGCCATTTGTCTGAAACAGTATAGGGTTTCCTACCTGGATTAGATGACCTCCAAGGTCCCTACTCTTGCAGCAGAAACTATACTATTTCTGATAAATGGCAGTCCAGTCCCTTCTTAAAAGTCTCCCGTGATGGAGCATCCACAACTCCTGGAGGCAAGAGGTTCCACTGGTTAACTCTGCCCACCGTCAGGAAATTTCTCCTTAGTTCTAGGTTGCTTCTCTCCTTGGTTAATTTCCATCCGTTGCTTCTTTCTTGCTTTCAGGGGCTTTGGAAGATAGGTTGACCCCCCCACTTCTGTATGGCAGCCCCTCAAATATTGGAAGATTGCTATCACGTCACCCCTGGTCCTTCTTTCCACTAAATTAGACATACCCAATGCCTGCCACTTTATCTTTAATCTCTTTCACACACACACACACACACACACACACTATAGATGCCAATGATGGGAAAAGAAATTATACCTGTTAAAGAACATGTCCCCCCAATAATGATTCAGCAAATTCACCTTGAGTTTAACTCAAGAAGGAATTAACTATTTGAACTGGATTCTTACTGCAGTTTCAAGGAAGTAAAGTAGTAAAGATATTTGTTTTGTTTTGTTTAAAAAAATTACCCGGTAATTTGTTTTCCTCTTTGATGTTAAAAAGCATAAATTAGATATCAGCAGAGATTCTTTCATCACATTCCTGGATTCCTTCCGTCGAGTTGCAACTTGGCTTTCCAACATACATATTAATATGGGGAAGCTTTGTTTACTTAGTACAAGTCTGGGCTTGCGTGGGGAAGCAATTAGGATGGGCGAGACTTTGGTGAAAGAGCACATTTCCATCCATTTCCTAGCCAGAACAACACTCAACTTGCCTCTCTTTATGTTTTTATTGCTAAGCGGCTGCTATTCCGGCCGAAGACAACGCAGGAAGTCTCCAGGGCCCTTCGGATGAAATGCAGAAGATGGAAGATGGGTGGAAAAACATTTCTTTCCAGATCGGATTCCTCTTCCACGGCTTTTATAACCTGTGCATCTGCTTTGCTGAGGGGGCTGGAGGCCCCTTCCCACATCCCCCCCCCAACTAACTCAAAAGTAGAGTTGCCATATTTCCCCTTCCCCCAAATTGGAAAAAAAAAATAAAACAGGGAGGAAATGAAAAAAAAAGGACATCGGTTTTCTTAAGTTCTGCTGGTTATTAAAAATCAGGTTCTTTGGATTTTAAAAAAGTTTTTAAATTTTTTTTTAAAAAAAGTTTATACTATTGTTTTTAATGGGTTTGGCTTGGCTCGGCTCAGCTCAGCTCAGCTCGCTTGTTTGTTTGTTTGTGCTTCAGAAAGAAATAAAATACCAAGGGACAGAAAAAAGGAGGATTGGAAGAGGAAGGGAAGTCAAGAGGGCAAGAAGTTCAAAAGCAATTTTAGAAAAAGTGTGGGTGAAGGAAATACGAAAGGGGCAACTTTTGACTTTCTTCAAGACAGATACAAATGCATAATAAAATAAGTTCTTACTTTTAAGTTAAAAAGCAAAACTCAAACAAGGTAAAGAAAAAACCATCATCTGCGCTGATGAGGTTATGTAGTTTGGTAATGAGAACCTCCGCGAGAAAAGGACCAGGCTCAGAGCGCGTCAAGGATCACACAGTTCAACGCTGAGCTGCAAAAATTCTCTTCTTTTGCCTGGACGTTGAGCCAGGGTAACTGGAATTCCTTTCTTGCTGGTTCAAAATATCCAGCTTCCAGGACTCAACTTCCAGACAACTCTATCTGTATGACTGAGAATCTTCATTGACATATTCTATTGATAAAAAGGAGCCGTGATGGCGCAGTGGTTAAAGTGCGGTATTGCAGGCTAATTCTGCCCACTGCCAGGAGTTCGATCCTGACCGGCTCAAGGTTGACTCTGCCTTCCATCCTTCCGAGGTCAGTAAAAGGAGGACCCAGATTGTTGGGGGAAATATAGGCTGACTCTGTAAAATGCTTAGAGAGGGCTGTAAAGCACTGTGAAGCGGTATATAAGTCTAAGTGCTATTGCTAAGCCTGAAGGAAGAAGGGAAGGAGGAAGGGAAGGAGGTGGAACAGTGGTTTGAATGCAGTATTGCAGGCTGAGTCTGCCCACAGCCAAGAGTTCGATCCTGATGGGGCTCAAGATTGACTCAGATTTCCGACTTTCCAAGGTCGGTAAAATGAGGACCCAGATTGTTGGGGGCAAATATGCTGACTCTGTAAACCGCTTAGAGAGGGCTGTCAAGCACTGTGAAGCAGCATATATGTCTACATGCTATCGCTATTGCTGTTGGTAACATAATATAAAAAAGCGTACAAATAAACAGTCAAAATGACAGCTACAACTATCGGTGAGCGGGTCATCCAGAAAGCATAAAGCTTTTGCACCCGATCTCTAGTCCAACTGGATCGGTCATCCAGATGCTTAACTGGAAAAGGAAAAACAACCCCAGAATGAATTTTGTAAGGGTTCGGAGCTTGGAAGCGGGGGGGGGGACACACAAAGAGATTTTTTTCCCCTTCTTAGAGTTAAACAATTATACATATTACAGTTCCAAGCCAAGGTCAAAAGCTTCAGACCGTGAGCCTTGAAGCACCCTAACTGCCTTGCTATCTTCTCAGCTACAACTGGCTTGGTGTGCAAAATAGTTTCTCCTCTGTCAAATCAGGCTGTGCGGCTGATTCCTGTGGTGTGTGTGTGCGTGCGGGTGTGTGTGTGTGTGTGTGTGTGTGTGTGTGAAGAGAGCCCCATTGCTGAAGAACAATTTTGAACATTGTGTAATTCAGGAGGATGGACCTTTGGGTTTTTGCTGGATGGCTGGGTTTCTGATGGCCTCAAGCAAAGCCACCCACCTCTTTCCATCCCATAATTATTTAGAGGCCTACAATGTTCCTTTCCTTTAATTAGTTTTGTCTGCAGCGGAGCAGGGATTTGTTAGATGAAAAAGAGTGGAGATACTCTCCTCTCCATTTTGGGGATAATAGCCCACCTCTCTTTCCTCATCCCTTGCATGTAATGTCCAAGGAAGTCTACTGTACTTGTCTGTTTCACGGAGGATCAGTAGAAGAGAATAGAGCTGGAAGGGACCTTGGAGGCCTTCTAGTCCATCCCCCTGCTCAAGCAGGAGAACCTAGACCATCTCAGACAAGTGACCATCCAGTCTCTTCTTAAAAACTTCCAGTGATGAAACACCCACAACATCTGGAGGCAAGCCGTTCCACTGCTTAATTGTCCTCACTGTCAGGAAGTTTCTCCTTAATTCCAGGTTGCTTCTCTCCTTGATTAGTTTCCAGCCATTGTTTCTCGTCTTGCCTTCGGGTGCTTTGGAAAATAAGTTGTCCCCCTCTTCTTTGTGGCAGCCCCTCAAATACTAGAAGTCTGCTATCATGTCACCCCTATTTCTTCTTTTCTTTAGATTAGCCAGACCCAAGTCCCGCAGCCGTTCTTCGTACGTTTTAGCCTCCAGGCCTTGGATCATTCCATTTGGACTGTCAGAACTACACACACCAAATATATCAAACATAACATATATCAAATACTGTGCGAATAAAGGTTATAAAATGAGGCAAAACTCAATTGTCTCGCTTAGCAACAGACATTTTGGCCTCCATTGCGGCTGTAAGTTGGGGAGCAGCTGAATTGAGCCAGAAGCAGTATAGCCCCTTATAAATTTATTTCAGGAATAAAAAATAGACTTTAAACCGGGAGTCTTCAAACTTGGCCCTTTTATGACTTGTGGACTTCAACTCCCAGAATTCCTCAGCCAGGCCTGGCTCAGGAATTCTGGGAGTTGAAGTCCACAAGTCATAAAAGGGCCAGGTTTGAAGACCCCTGGTTTAAACTCATATTGCTAGCACTCCAGAATGACAAATATGAAAACTTTAAACCACTGTTATCTTCTCTTTCACCTGGCTTAGTGAATAAACCCATTATTGTGTAATTTCTTAGACACAATGGAGGTTTATTTATAAAAAAAAAGCTTTATTTTAAAGTAACATTGCACAAACAACGTTGTAAGACCTATGTTCTCTTCCCTTTGGGGGTATAACACTCCAAAGAGTTTTCAGACAACTTATTTTGAGTATTACAAACCATCCTCACTTTACCAAAGAATTTATTTTCTTGAGAAAGAACGGTGAGAAAGCCTTTTACTTGGGCAAGTTAACAACAACCGCAAATGCAATTCACGCCCTGTGCTTTTGTACCCAATTCGATTATGTGTTCTGCCACTTTCTTCTTTCTTTTTTCAGTATTCACTTTGTAAAACAAAAACAAGAGAGAAACTTTTCACAAAAGGTTGACTCACTTCACCTCTTAAAGACAATGTAAGCTTTTAAGCCCCCTAAATTCCTACAGGCGGCATTAAATATCTTAATGGGTTCAACTCTTGAATGAGTTGAGGCTCTAGTAACCTCCTTCTGGTAATTATTTAAACTTAAAGGCCGTCACCCTTCTTACCTGGATTGGACACATTGAGTTGGAAAGGCTGCTAACCAGAGTTCAAAAGGGCAGAAGTTAAAACGGTAGGCAACCCTTCAATCCAAGGTCAATTATTAAAAACCATTTATGGAGAGGTTATCCTCTCACTTAATCCACCGCCCAGAGGGCTTTCCTACAGCAGATACATTTTTTTTAAAAAAAAATAGCATCCCAAAGAATTTAGACCAAAATCTTTCACCCTATTCCCTTTGCAGGAACAATTGAGTTGTTGTTGTTTGTTTTGTCATCTAGAACAGGGGTCTTCAAACTTGTGGACTTCAACACCCAGAATGCCTCAGCCAGGCATGTGGAATTCTGGGAGTTGAAGTCCACAAGTCATAAAATGGCCAAGTTTGCAGATCCCTGATCTAGAAATAAAGGACTGGGGAATAAAAAGCCATTTTTTCAATTGAGAAATGTACTGATCAAGGACTTTTCCTTTCTCATCTTAAATTCATGCATTTGAACTTTTCCTGTAGAATCCCTGAATGGGAGGGTGGGCAGAGATTTAGAACGTAGGGCTAAAAGGGAACTTGGAGGTCTTCTAGTCCAACCCCTTGCTCAAGGCCGGGGACTTTACACCAATCCAGTCAAATGGCTGTCCAGTCTACGTTTGAAAACCTCCAGTGATGGAGCAGCTACAACTCCAGGAGGCAAGTTTATCCATTGGCTAATTGTTCTCACTGTTAGGACGTTTCTCCTTAATTCTAGTTTGCTTCTCTCTTTAATCAGCTTCTACCCATTGTTTCTTGCCCTGTTCTCTGGTACTTTTCAAACTAAGTTGATCCCCTCTTCTCTGTAGGAGCCCCTCAAATAAAGAGAAATTTCTTAACAGAGAGAACAGTTAACCAATGGATCAGCTTGTCTATGACAATTCGCCACAGCCAACTCACCATGGCAGTAAGAACAATTAACCAGTGGAACAACCTGCCTCCAGAAGTTGTGGGTGCTCCAACATTGGAGCTTTTAAAGAAGAGACCGGACAGCCATTTGTCTGAAATGGTATAGGGTTTCCTGCCTGAGGAGGGCGTTGGACTACATGACTTCCAAGGTCCCTTCCAATTATTATTATTATTATTATTATTATTATTATTATTATTATTATTATTATTATTATTATTATTATTTATTCCACGGGATAACTCGCCACGGCCAACTTGCCACAGGACAATTGGCTGTGGGACAAGAGCTGCACAAATATCAAAGAAATGGGGGAATAGAATGGGACAGAGTGAAACGTGAATGACAAAAATTAAAATATATTTTTAAATAATTTTAAATAATTACATTGAATTGATAAATTGTTCCACGGCAACTTGTCCCGTGGCAAGTTGGCCACGATGAGTTCACTGCAACAAGCTGGCCATGGTGAGTTGTCCCATTCCACTCAAGTAGTGGAAGATGGTTATTGTGTCTCCACAATACATCTCTTCAATAGGCCAGGCCAGGGGTAGGCCACCTTGGCTCTTTTATGACTGGTGGACTTCAACTCCCAGAATTCCTGAGTCAGCCATGCTGAGGGGAAAGGGAGAGGTTTCGAAGCTGAGCCAGGCTGGCTCAGGAATTCTGGGAGTTGAAGTCCACCAGTCATAAAAGAGCCCAGGTTGCCTACCCGTGGCCTAGGCCTAGGCCACTTTATGACTCGTGGACTTCAACTCCCAGAATTCCTGAGCCAGCCATGCTGAGGAGAAATGAAGAGGTTTCCAAGCTGAGCCAGGCTGGCTCAGGAATTCTGGGAGTTGAAGTCCACAAGTCATAAAAAAGCCGAGGTTGCCTACCCCTGCCGCCAAGCATACCTGGCTTCCCCAAATGTTCTTCATACGATTTAACCTCCAGACCCTTTTATCCTCTTTGCTGCTTCCAAAGCTTGGTTGGGTATTTGAACTTTAGCACATGTTATCCAGATTTCATCCCTTCTGCTTTCTTTACGATCCAAATTTTGGGCAAAGCCAGAAATGGGATCAGTTCAGCAAAACTGTGTACACAAGTTATTGTTCCAAAGTCAAAACCAAGAATGTTGGAAATGTTTTGTTGTTAATGAAGCATTTTTGTTTGTTGCTATTAAGTACTCTTTTATCAAAAAAAAAAAATCACAGATTTCTAGAAAGACTTCTCTGGCCTGTCCCGTTTTCCTGAGCTGCATTTATAAGAAACAAAGCTGGGTTTTGTGTCTCTCTTTGTCCTTTGTGTTTTCCTCTGAATGCCTCTTTGGAATGAAGGGTTCTTTCTTTCTTTCTTTTTTTTGAGGAAATTACACTTTAGAAAAATAATTTCTTTCTAGAAAGATCATATACTGCATCATACGAAATGTCATTTATATATATTCTCTTTCTAAAGTAACAGTTTTTATAAAAGGAACTTTATTTTCCTAAGTCCCTGATCTGAGTTTGTAAAAGCTCGCACACTCCCTAGGTCGGTGTGCAAGGTAAACCCTTTTTACGGATAATATTTCATGCAATCTGGTGAACATGAAGTCGGCTATGGTTTGCTTCACTGTAGGGTGTGGAAATTTATCTCCAAGTAGCAAATTCAGCCCGCTTTCTGCCAAAAGACTGGCAGTAGGAAACACCTATTTAAGACCCTCTAACTTTGAGCATCACTTTCCCATTACGGTTGCCGGATGCCGCTATGTGCCAAGCTGATTAAAACTCTGCAGGCCTTCCTCCGCCCCCCTGCCCCCCCCAAGTGCAAAACACAGAATTCCTTATGCAAGAAGTAAAAACACATTCAGAATTCATTCCGCTCCTTTTTCATCTCCGATGAGTGATGATAAGACCCACTTTTTCTACACCGGGTATCCAGTTACCTTGACTGAGATGCCTTTTTTTCCCCATCGGACAGCTGATGGCACGGCGGTGACAGGATGTGCATGTAGAAGACAGGCTGATGAGCTTCCAGCATTGCCTAGGGAAGCCACAATTGAGTTTTGCCTCCCTAAACATAGCTGCAGATACAGGCTATTTCAGAAAGTGAAATTCTGCACGGTTGAGAGAACTTGATTCTCATCTGTGTCCTCTTTGTGAAAGCCATCGCTATCCCCTATTTCTTGGTGCTTAGACCCGAAGGCCAGGCCGGGCTGTTTGCCTGAAACCCAGCTATAGAAATACACAGCAGTTCCCTTTATTTCAGGGGTCTTCAAACTTGCCCCTTTTATGACTTGTGGACTTCAACTCCCAGAATTCCTCAGCCAGCTTTGCTGGCTGAGGAATTCTGGGAGTTGAAGTCCACAAGTCATAAAAGGGCCAAGTTTGAAGACCCCTGCTTTATTTAATCCTACGTTTACCGTCAAAAGGAAGCACCATCTGACAGTGCCTCCGCAACTTCCCACTTGCCTTCAGCCTGGGTAACAATCTACCAAGGGCTTAGTAAATCCCCTCGGTTTGCACCGTGCCCAATCTAATAGGGCAAGCAGAATGGGGAAACAACACAACTTTTGCGCTCAGTCGATTGCACGCTAAGTGGTGTGGTCTTAAAATCAGTAGAATTTCACTTGAAGTCTTTTTCCTTTAGAGCCTCAGGAAATGTGCCCGATTGGTGAGAAGGAAAAGGTTTAATCCTTCCATCCCCCCTTGAATAGATAAGACTGTCTCTCTACAGCGCTGTTTCTCAAGCTTGGCAATTTAAAGATGTGTGGACTTCAACTCCCAGAATTCCCCAGTCAGTTGGGGAATAGCAATGGCACTTAGGCTTCTGTACGGCTTTCCAGCACTCTCTGAGCAATTTACAATGTAAGCATCATTTGCACATTGTTCCCAACCATCTGGGCCCTCATTTTACTGACCTCAGAAGGATGGAAAGCTGAATCAGCCTTAAGCCCCGTCAGGATCGAACTCCGGGCTGTGGGCAGAGTTTGCCTGCAATACTGCACTGTACCACCAGGGATCACCTGGGAATTCTGGGACGTCGATAGCCGCACCTATTTTAAGTTGCCAAGTTTGAGAAACACTGCTTGGTAGCTCTCCTCAATTTATATGCCAACCACTTCTCTGACTTTGCAAAGTTAAAATTCTTTTGTTTTGCACAATTCAGTTTTTGCCTGAATTTTGATCACAGGACCATGGGGATGCTGCGATGACTGTAAGCATGAAAGCCGGTCATAAATCACTTTTCCCCGTCTCGATGGACCTTCAAATAGTCAGCAAACAAACAGTTGTAAGTCAAGGGCTACTGTACCTGTATCTGGATTTTGTCCTCCACCCCACCCCCTTGTTGCAAACATTGCAAGCCACAGCCACGGCCTATTTTTCCTTCAATTCCTCATGAATCCTACATTTTCACTGTCAGGAAGTGTCATTTCTTTCTTCCCGTTCTTTTGACAGTCAACTAAGCACATGCTGCTTAAATAGAGGATGTGGTGTTAGGAACTTTCCCAAGCCTTCATTTCCTTCCTGAACTCCACTACCAAATTCTTGCTTGCACTCTCACTGGTCTTGCTTTTTGGAAACGTCTACTTGATATGTCCAGCAGAATGCCTAAAGCCATGTTTGCTTGCTCAGCAGAAAGCAACCCATGACTAACACAGCCTTGTCGGTCACCCATTCATCTCCTGACCCATTCTTTCCAATTCTGAGTGACAGTCTTGACTGATTAAACGTCGGTCTCCAAATTTTATTCAGCCACGTAGAAAGGAATGGTATTATTAATGAAATCCCAAGTAAGTTGAGTGCACAGTGATTAAATAACTCAGATATTTCATAAAGGTAAAGGTAAAGGTTCCCCCACACATGTGTGCTAGTCGTTCCCGACTCTAGGGGCCGGTGCTCATCTCCGTTTCAAAGCCGAAGAGCCAGTGCTTGTCAGAGGACGACTCCGTGGTCATGTGGCCGGCATGACTAGATGCCAAAAGTGCACGGAATGCTGTTACCTTCCTACCATAGTGGTCCCTATTTTTCTACTTGCATTTTTACGTGCTTTTGAACCACTAGGTTGGCAGAAGCTGGGACGAGTAACAGGCGCTCACTCTATTACACGGCGCTCGGGATTCGACCCGCCAAACTGCCGACCATCTGATCGACAAGCTCAGCGTCCTAACCCACTGAGCCACCACGTCCCTCAGATATTTCATACTAGTAATTAATTTGATCCGTAAATAAAAACACCGCGATATTTAAAAAAATGAGTTGATCCGTAAATAGAAACACTGTGAAAAAGAAAAAAAGAGTTTTCATCCATCAGACCATTATGTGCCCCATGTAGGGAAGGGAGTAAGCCCTTTTGCAAGAGAATGAAACAATGAGTTGTATCCATCACAGTGTGAGCAACTTTGCTTGGGAACTCTGACTTGTCTGTTCAGACTTGTAGTTCAAGCTTGCCTGCCTTAAGACAGGCCCTTTACTATTAATTTGGACCATGTTGCTTTCCACACTGATAGAGATTGCTATGGATAATTGATAACCAGCTTATGCTCCAAGCATAACCAACAGTTTATCTTCCATCAGGAGTTCTTAACTCCCGATGAATGTTGTTTCTTGACCCACATCCCAGAAATAACATTTTAAAATTATGCAAAAGAAAATATTTTCTTCCAAAGTATTCACAGGGGAGAGATACATAGTAGATATGCAATTTTTTGCAAGTCTCTTTTTCCGGTCCACTTAAACCATCTCAAATATGAAATGGACTCCCTCACTGCTCCTGTGTGTCCAAAATACTGTATGATATGCAGGAGAGATGGTCTCGCGTTTGTCTCTCTCTCTCTCTCTCTCTCTCTCTCTCTCTCTCTCTCTCTCTCTCTCTCTCTCTCTCTCTCTCTTGTCAAGCAAGGAGATGTACAGGTCAAACCACAAAAGAGTTCTCAATTGTGTTATATATTTTGACCTATCGGACTATCTGTTTAAAATCAGAACTCCTTGCTTGACGTGCAAGGCTGTTTTTGAAGAGCGAGAGAAGGGATTCTGGAAGAAAGCATCTCAAACGCGAGACCATCTCTCATGCATATCATACAGTGTTTTGGACACGCAGGAGCAGTGAGGGCGTCCATTTCACATTTGAGATGGTTTAAGTCAGGCATCTCAAACTCGCAACGTCACCTGACGTCGCGCGACGTATCGCAACTTTTCCCCCATTGCGGGAAATGTGGTGGGTGCGGTTTCACCGTGACGCATTGCGTCCGCCGGCCAGCAGTTTGACATGCCTGGTTTAAGTGGACCACAAAAAGAAACTCACAAAAAATTGTGTACCTGTTATGTATCTCTCCCCTGTGAATAGTTTGGAAGAAAACATTAATTAATTAATTTTAAAACGCTGTTCGTGCAAAAGTAAAAAGTTGTGATTGTAATGTTGTTATGGCTGACTGCGCTAAAGGGAGGCAGAAGTTGGTGCCTTTTTTCTTCTCTTTTCCCTCTTTACACTATTTTTTTCCTTTTCCTCCTCATTTTTTATTACTTTTTTAATTTCTCTTTGTATTTTATATTTTGATAAACCCGTAGAACTTTTATTTTAAAAAAAAAATTTAGATTGGCAGGGCCGGAAGACATTTTAGTCCCAAAGGTGCTTTTTTTCAAGAGACAACAGGATTTTCTTGTTTTTCCTTTGAAGATGTTTCGCTTCTCACCCCAGAAGCTTCTTCCGCTCTGACTTGATGGTGGGGAAGGGAAAGATTTATACTCCTTGCAGAGAGCTGTTTGTTTGCATCCTTCCAGCGAGTCGTTAAGGCGCTGGTAGGTTTATCTGTGTCCTCAGGATCACCTGAGTGATACAAATGAGTGTGGAGCCATTTGCTGAATGGACTGTGTTGCACACTGGAGATAGAGGATGTCAGATTTCCCCCCCCCAATCTGTTGAAAGAAGGCTGTTCAATTTTGACTAGATGGCCTCTTTGACCCCTCTTTCAAACCAGCGGTCCTCACTGTCCAAAATGTGGACTTTGCTGTCTTCGAAAGAGTGGTCTTTGTGTTTCAAATGCAGATGGGCTGCTGACTCTTGCCCTGAGGGGTTTGTTCTCCTATGTTGTGCCACATTTTTATGAAGTTGGGTTTGTTGTTGTTGTTGTTGTTTCCCCAGATCTCCATGTGGCCCACTGCATTGGACTGCATATAACACATTGTCCAGCCTTGTGCTGTTTCACACTGAGGTTCTCATCGCTCACCTCGAGCCCCCTGAATTGGAAAAGGATCAGAGTCCTATTGCTGGACCACACTTTAAAAATGTCTGCTTCGAAAGAGCAGATTGATTCATCTCCTTAAGCCAAGCTAAATATTGGAGAATCTGCCTCCAGAATCGAGTTTTTTGCATACTGGAGCAACAAGGACTCCGCTGGCATCCAATTCTGGCTGCCTTTTTTAACTAGCGTGTCACTGGCAATTAGAATTAAAGTATCCTGTTTCCTTTGAGCATGTCAGTCAAAGACAAGATTAAAATAAACACCCATTTTTCAATTCAGGAGGGTAAAAGCAAAATTAGGATGAGGGCTGGAAGAAAAGTAAAAACAAATAAGTCTCTCAGATTTCCACATGGGTGGATCGCGGCCAGGGGCACCTTATATCCTTCTCCTCCACCAAAGGAAAAATGATAATTGCTTCTAAAAGCAAATAAATATCTTGGTGAAAAATAGGCTTAGGCATGCAAACACTGACCTAAACGAAGCGTTTCTGGAAAATTATGGTGTAACCGACTGTTGAATAAAGCCGGATGTTATTAGCATGCTAGAGGTACTGAGGTAATGTCAGAACAGAGAGAAATAATTAAGAATTTAACACCATGGATTAAAAAATAATGAATGAGTATTAAGTAATAAAATAGTCTTCCAATATCTCAGGGGCTGCCCCAAAGAAGAGGGAGTCAAGCTATTCTCCAAAGCACCTGAAAGCAGGACGAGAAGCAACGGATGGAAACTCATCAAGGAGAGAAGCAACCTGGAATTAAGGAGAAATTTCCTGACAGTGAGGACAATTAACCAGTGGAACAACCTGCCTCCAGACGCTGTGAATGCTCCAACACTGGAAGTCTTTAAGAAGAGACTGGACAGCCGTTTGTCTGAAATGGTATGGGGTTTCCTGCCTGAGCAGTGGGTTGGTCTAGATGACCTCCAAGGTCTGTTATTCTTTTAAGTAAATGTTACGCTTTCATTGAACTCATCCAATCTTCTACAGAAGTCTCTAAGTTCTTCATACTCTAGCGTAATTTCTGGTACCGATACTATCTTCAAAAAGAACCAATTCTTGCAATGAAAAGAAAGCTGTTCAATAATAAATGTATTTGTCTCCACCCCGCAACAGACAGAGCAACTGAGCTGGAAGGGGCTTTGGAGGCCATCTAGTCCAACCCCCTGCTCAAGCAGGAGACCCTATTTTCAGACAAGTGGTTGTCCAACCTCTTCGTAAATGCGTAGATACTCAGCTGACCTTCACAATAAAACAGTATTCCGACATCTTTGAAACTGGAAAAAAAAATGGCGGGGTGTCCGTTCCCTCCTATCATCTCTTCATATCCGCTTTTTTCCAAAATGTGAAAACGCAGGTTGAAAAACCCCTGGACCGGAGTTTCCACAAATTCCTCTACATCCGAGCAATCTGGTCTTTAATCTGGATAACAAAAGAGGTCCCTGAGGTTCACCAGAAGACAACTAGCCAAATCACAGCTGGTTCTTTCTTGAACCATTAGTCGCCCTGAATTGGTTTGATCCGAAGGTAAAAGAAAGGTGATATCTATATTCGGAATTCAGCTTTCAAGGACTACTTCCCCGCTACCCAAACTATTCAGAGCTATACAGAGGTGGCCCTTACGGCCGTATCTCATTTTACAACCTTTTTCTTTTTCTTTTCTTTTGGCCATAGTTGTTAACTGAATCGCTGCCATTGTTAAGTAAACCGCGCGGTCATTAAATGAATTCGGCTTCCTCCATTGACTTTTTCTTTTCAAAAGCCAGCTGGGAAGGTCACGTAACACACACACACACACACACACACACACACACACACACCGGGACGCTGCAACCATCATAAATACACCGTTGCCAAGCATGTATCCATCACGTGGCCAAAATGGGGATTTTGCAAATGGTCACGAGTGACTTTTTCCAGTGCTTGAACAGCCACTAAACAGATGCTTGTAAGTTGAGGACTGTCTGCACTGCTGTAGGACGGCGAGGAGAAGAGTTAGAAGGGGTGGGCTCCAGTAAGAAATGGCCAAAAACAAGCCTCCTTTTCCCCTTTCTCAATTTATATATTTATTTATAGACAGCATTCAGATGGTTGCCCATTTCACAGCTATGTGACCGTGAGGGGTATATACTTAAAACCGCTTACAAATACTTAAAAAGAAAAAGAAAAACCAACCACAGAATTAGAATGACCCATAATCCATAAAACATATGTCCTAGGACTAAGGGGGGAAAAAATTCACTCCCAGCTTACAAACAGAAAAATCAGCAATAAAAACCAGTCAAAGAATAGAAGCACGCTTAACCTCCAGCCCGAATCCTGGAGAGAATAGCCTGATCCTCAGGGCTTTCTCCGTGTCTTTTCCAAAGATAAAACCAACAAGTGTTTTGCCTTTTTGTGAAAAGAAAAATGCTACATCCTCTGAATAATTGGGATTACTGTTTTTCCAGAGTTATACAGTTCCTTCCTCAGCTGGTTAATATCAGTTCAGATCCCGCACGTACACGCTCACATGTCCATCATATTAATTATTTCCTTTTTTGAGTTACACAAAGAGCAGAGCCAGAATTAAGCAAAATAAATTAATAGCATAAATGTACCCTTCCATACATTTCTGCCTCTGAAAAGCACATCACCCTACATTGGTGTTTGTTTTTTTAAGCTTCCTGGGTCCTGCGTTTGGAACATCTCGTGAAGTTCCTCCATCCATGTCTTTCTTAGTCTTCCTCCCAATTCAATCAATATCCGTTCATCGCAGATTCGTTCCTGACCTCACTCATCTCTTCTTGATTGACCCAAAGGTGTTTTTTTTTCAGGAGGCAGCTGGACTTTCTTGTTTTTCTTTGAAGATGTTCCGCTTCTCATCCAAGAAGCTTCTTCAGCTCTGACCGGATGGTGGGGGGAAACAGAAGGATTTATATTCCTTGCAGAAAACCTGGTCATTTGCCTTCTTCCAGAGAGTCGTGGAGGCCACTTGGAGGTGTCCTGAGTGGTGCAAATAGGTGCGGAGCCTTCTTGGAACTGCTGAAAGGACCATGTGGTAGACTGGAGATGGATGATGTCGTATCCCCCCTCTCTGTTAAGATTTTGAACATCCCTCTCTCAACAGACATCATCTATCTCCAGTTCTCTTCCAATCCCATAGTTCCATGATTCTGCCAATGAAAATGGATGGAAGCAAAGGAAGAGGTCCTACTGTCCTTTGCTGGAGGCCTGGATAAAAAGTTAGGTCTTCACAGCTTTTCTAAACTACAGCAGAATGACAGCTATATGGATTTTGAGGGAACCTCATCCCAGAGACCAGAGACCACTACAGGGGGGAAAAAAAGATGTTTCCAGGGACCTGACAAACAATCAAAGGAACCCAGAGCACAGCAATCCTTCAAGATCAAATCAGCTGATCAGATACTATTGGAGGCAGATGGTCCCTCTACTAACCAAGCCCTATTCCATGTACGTACGTATATCTCTTACGTTGCCTTGCTTGATTGATCTAGCTCAGGGGTAGGCAACCTTGGCTCTTTTATGACTCATGGACTTCAACTCCCAGAATTCCTCAGCCAGCATGGCTCAGCTTGGAAACCTCTCCCTTTCCCCTCAGCGTGGCCGGCTCAGGAATTCTGGGAGTTGAAGTCCACCAGTCATAAAAGAGCCGAGGTTGCCTACCCCTGATCTAGCTGCACAGCTGAATGTTAGCCATATAGGAATGTGAAATGCTTACTTAGAAGCACAAGCATCCACCTTACAAATGTTCGAAGGGCTACAAAAGTTGATGGGGTTAGCAAAGATGGCTAAATTGACTGCATTATTTACAGAAAAGAACCCAAGTAGTTTTGTTCCTGCTTGGAAACCACTTTTGGACTTTGTGCTTGAGGTGGGGGGGAAAATGAAACTTTGATTTTGGGTTTTGCTGAGTAGATAGATTTGTTGTTGTAGAAATGGCTAGTAGATATTATTCTATAAAAGTAAAGAAGTTGAGGTTTTGCGTTATTACCTTATTCTACTGTGCTAAAAAGAATCAGAAGTCAATGCTCTTCCTTTTTTTCTTTTCCCCTTGTCCTCTCTTATTTCCCCATTATCTTCATTTTGTGTGTGTGTGTTTCTGCATTTTATATTTTGATAAACGAATAAAACACTTGATAATGGTAGGAGCACAAGGATCCACTGTTGTAGGAGATCAGTTAGCACAGGGGTCCCCAACCCCTGGTCCTTGGACCGGTACCGGGCTGCGGCATGCCAGCAAGCGGGCTGCACAAACAAGCAAAGCCCCATCCGTAGGATGCAGGCAGCACACAAAACCACGCACCCTCCGGTCTGTGGAAAACCCCTCTCCACGTGTGTGTGTGTGTGTGTGTGTGTGTGAAGAGAGCCCCATTGCTGAAGAACAATTTTGAACATTGTGTAATTCAGGAGGATGGACCTTTGGGTTTTTGCTGGATGGCTGGGTTTCTGATGGCCTCAAGCAAAGCCACCCACCTCTTTCCATCCCATAATTATTTAGAGGCCTACAATGTTCCTTTCCTTTAATTAGTTTTGTCTGCAGCGGAGCAGGGATTTGTTAGATGAAAAAGAGTGGAGATACTCTCCTCTCCATTTTGGGGATAATAGCCCACCTCTCTTTCCTCATCCCTTGCATGTAATGTCCAAGGAAGTCTACTGTACTTGTCTGTTTCACGGAGGATCAGTAGAAGAGAATAGAGCTGGAAGGGACCTTGGAGGCCTTCTAGTCCATCCCCCTGCTCAAGCAGGAGAACCTAGACCATCTCAGACAAGTGACCATCCAGTCTCTTCTTAAAAACTTCCAGTGATGAAACACCCACAACATCTGGAGGCAAGCCGTTCCACTGCTTAATTGTCCTCACTGTCAGGAAGTTTCTCCTTAATTCCAGGTTGCTTCTCTCCTTGATTAGTTTCCAGCCATTGTTTCTCGTCTTGCCTTCGGGTGCTTTGGAAAATAAGTTGTCCCCCTCTTCTTTGTGGCAGCCCCTCAAATACTAGAAGTCTGCTATCATGTCACCCCTATTTCTTCTTTTCTTTAGATTAGCCAGACCCAAGTCCCGCAGCCGTTCTTCGTACGTTTTAGCCTCCAGGCCTTGGATCATTCCATTTGGACTGTCAGAACTACACACACCAAATATATCAAACATAACATATATCAAATACTGTGCGAATAAAGGTTATAAAATGAGGCAAAACTCAATTGTCTCGCTTAGCAACAGACATTTTGGCCTCCATTGCGGCTGTAAGTTGGGGAGCAGCTGAATTGAGCCAGAAGCAGTATAGCCCCTTATAAATTTATTTCAGGAATAAAAAATAGACTTTAAACCGGGAGTCTTCAAACTTGGCCCTTTTATGACTTGTGGACTTCAACTCCCAGAATTCCTCAGCCAGGCCTGGCTCAGGAATTCTGGGAGTTGAAGTCCACAAGTCATAAAAGGGCCAGGTTTGAAGACCCCTGGTTTAAACTCATATTGCTAGCACTCCAGAATGACAAATATGAAAACTTTAAACCACTGTTATCTTCTCTTTCACCTGGCTTAGTGAATAAACCCATTATTGTGTAATTTCTTAGACACAATGGAGGTTTATTTATAAAAAAAAAGCTTTATTTTAAAGTAACATTGCACAAACAACGTTGTAAGACCTATGTTCTCTTCCCTTTGGGGGTATAACACTCCAAAGAGTTTTCAGACAACTTATTTTGAGTATTACAAACCATCCTCACTTTACCAAAGAATTTATTTTCTTGAGAAAGAACGGTGAGAAAGCCTTTTACTTGGGCAAGTTAACAACAACCGCAAATGCAATTCACGCCCTGTGCTTTTGTACCCAATTCGATTATGTGTTCTGCCACTTTCTTCTTTCTTTTTTCAGTATTCACTTTGTAAAACAAAAACAAGAGAGAAACTTTTCACAAAAGGTTGACTCACTTCACCTCTTAAAGACAATGTAAGCTTTTAAGCCCCCTAAATTCCTACAGGCGGCATTAAATATCTTAATGGGTTCAACTCTTGAATGAGTTGAGGCTCTAGTAACCTCCTTCTGGTAATTATTTAAACTTAAAGGCCGTCACCCTTCTTACCTGGATTGGACACATTGAGTTGGAAAGGCTGCTAACCAGAGTTCAAAAGGGCAGAAGTTAAAACGGTAGGCAACCCTTCAATCCAAGGTCAATTATTAAAAACCATTTATGGAGAGGTTATCCTCTCACTTAATCCACCGCCCAGAGGGCTTTCCTACAGCAGATACATTTTTTTTAAAAAAAAATAGCATCCCAAAGAATTTAGACCAAAATCTTTCACCCTATTCCCTTTGCAGGAACAATTGAGTTGTTGTTGTTTGTTTTGTCATCTAGAACAGGGGTCTTCAAACTTGTGGACTTCAACACCCAGAATGCCTCAGCCAGGCATGTGGAATTCTGGGAGTTGAAGTCCACAAGTCATAAAATGGCCAAGTTTGCAGATCCCTGATCTAGAAATAAAGGACTGGGGAATAAAAAGCCATTTTTTCAATTGAGAAATGTACTGATCAAGGACTTTTCCTTTCTCATCTTAAATTCATGCATTTGAACTTTTCCTGTAGAATCCCTGAATGGGAGGGTGGGCAGAGATTTAGAACGTAGGGCTAAAAGGGAACTTGGAGGTCTTCTAGTCCAACCCCTTGCTCAAGGCCGGGGACTTTACACCAATCCAGTCAAATGGCTGTCCAGTCTACATTGGTGTTTGTTTTTTTAAGCTTCCTGGGTCCTGCGTTTGGAACATCTCGTGAAGTTCCTCCATCCATGTCTTTCTTAGTCTTCCTCCCAATTCAATCAATATCCGTTCATCGCAGATTCGTTCCTGACCTCACTCATCTCTTCTTGATTGACCCAAAGGTGTTTTTTTTTCAGGAGGCAGCTGGACTTTCTTGTTTTTCTTTGAAGATGTTCCGCTTCTCATCCAAGAAGCTTCTTCAGCTCTGACCGGATGGTGGGGGGAAACAGAAGGATTTATATTCCTTGCAGAAAACCTGGTCATTTGCCTTCTTCCAGAGAGTCGTGGAGGCCACTTGGAGGTGTCCTGAGTGGTGCAAATAGGTGCGGAGCCTTCTTGGAACTGCTGAAAGGACCATGTGGTAGACTGGAGATGGATGATGTCGTATCCCCCCTCTCTGTTAAGATTTTGAACATCCCTCTCTCAACAGACATCATCTATCTCCAGTTCTCTTCCAATCCCATAGTTCCATGATTCTGCCAATGAAAATGGATGGAAGCAAAGGAAGAGGTCCTACTGTCCTTTGCTGGAGGCCTGGATAAAAAGTTAGGTCTTCACAGCTTTTCTAAACTACAGCAGAATGACAGCTATATGGATTTTGAGGGAACCTCATCCCAGAGACCAGAGACCACTACAGGGGGGAAAAAAAGATGTTTCCAGGGACCTGACAAACAATCAAAGGAACCCAGAGCACAGCAATCCTTCAAGATCAAATCAGCTGATCAGATACTATTGGAGGCAGATGGTCCCTCTACTAACCAAGCCCTATTCCATGTACGTACGTATATCTCTTACGTTGCCTTGCTTGATTGATCTAGCTCAGGGGTAGGCAACCTTGGCTCTTTTATGACTCATGGACTTCAACTCCCAGAATTCCTCAGCCAGCATGGCTCAGCTTGGAAACCTCTCCCTTTCCCCTCAGCGTGGCCGGCTCAGGAATTCTGGGAGTTGAAGTCCACCAGTCATAAAAGAGCCGAGGTTGCCTACCCCTGATCTAGCTGCACAGCTGAATGTTAGCCATATAGGAATGTGAAATGCTTACTTAGAAGCACAAGCATCCACCTTACAAATGTTCGAAGGGCTACAAAAGTTGATGGGGTTAGCAAAGATGGCTAAATTGACTGCATTATTTACAGAAAAGAACCCAAGTAGTTTTGTTCCTGCTTGGAAACCACTTTTGGACTTTGTGCTTGAGGTGGGGGGGAAAATGAAACTTTGATTTTGGGTTTTGCTGAGTAGATAGATTTGTTGTTGTAGAAATGGCTAGTAGATATTATTCTATAAAAGTAAAGAAGTTGAGGTTTTGCGTTATTACCTTATTCTACTGTGCTAAAAAGAATCAGAAGTCAATGCTCTTCCTTTTTTTCTTTTCCCCTTGTCCTCTCTTATTTCCCCATTATCTTCATTTTGTGTGTGTGTGTTTCTGCATTTTATATTTTGATAAACGAATAAAACACTTGATAATGGTAGGAGCACAAGGATCCACTGTTGTAGGAGATCAGTTAGCACAGGGGTCCCCAACCCCTGGTCCTTGGACCGGTACCGGGCTGCGGCATGCCAGCAAGCGGGCTGCACAAACAAGCAAAGCCCCATCCGTAGGATGCAGGCAGCACACAAAACCACGCACCCTCCGGTCTGTGGAAAACCCCTCTCCACGGAACGGGTCCCTGCTGCCCAAAAGATTGGGGGCCTCTGATTTAGGTCACTGAGTCCAAGGACTGCTTGGGAAAGTTTGCAAATTAGAGTATCCCAAAGAGATGGCTGTTCAGTGAAGATGTCCCCCACTTCTTTCTTGAACTGGTTCCATCTTAATTGGACCCTAGGGAACTGGTTTCATCTCCCTTGGAACATACATGTTAACAGGATTACCTGTTTAAATGTAGGAGGTAACCTGGCTAAGCTGGAGGGAGGGGTCAAACGCGTCATAAGTCACGAGTCCCTGTGTGCCTGCAAAAGAGCTAAGTTCAGCCCACCTTGAATGCCTGCCAAGTCCACCCTTCGTATCCTGGTGTCCTGCCATCATGCTAAGGGGGGAGGGGGAGGGGATGCTTGAGATTTTTCCGCTTCTGCCATTCGCTTGGGAATTAGGGAGGGGGACTGTCTTCAGAGATGGAACGGACTTCTTCCCAGCCCATTTTCGCCAGCTTCCAAGGCCATCACGCCCTGAGTGTGACCTGTTATCTGCCTAGCACCTCAGCATTCTCAAAACATCTTCTCAGCATCACATTGGCTGCTGATGGACTGGTTGGGGTGGTGGTGGTGTTGGGAATGGGAAACCAGAAGAATATCTTTGCGCTTTGTGCAGGACCTTCAGATTCCGCCTGACTTTACTGCATCCCATTTCTCTCAGTAAAAGTTCTTTTGATTCAACTCAATGGCTTCAAGAGTCTTACTTTCCTGAGGGGTCAACTGGGGCAAGTTTGACAATGCCTCCCTTATCTCCTGCTCTTTTCCCTTAAGCGTTAGTTGGTCAGATTCTTGTAGAGAGCTTAAGCTTGGAATAAATCTTTTGAACTGCCTGAAACTCCTGTGTTCGACATGAAGCCCCCTTCCCCTTGTTTAATTCCCTTCAACTTCCTGATCCCTCCCCCAAAGGAACACACCACCCTTATTCCGGTGGTGAAACAGTTAAGAAGAAAGTCCAACCCATCCTTTGGAAGTTATTCTATGTGGGCATGAAACACTGGTGCTATCAATGGAAGCACCCTGGCATTTTCCATCATTCCAACCACTTTATTAAACTTCCTTAAACAGCAGGAGACCACCTTTAAGGCTAATTTGGCTGTTTCTTGCCAAATTGGTCCCTAGACTTTGGTGAAGCTGCCAAAGTGGAGAAGTTATGCCTGTGCTCACAAAGCAGATATTCACCACCCAGCGAGAAGCCATCTATTGATGGATTTATTCTATTTATTTTGTTACGTCACATCAGGTAAAGTTCCTTCCTGAAACCATGTGTTGCAGCTGAAAATACCTCCAAACAACACATTCAGCTTTAAAGTGGGCTTTCTATTACAGCAGCTACAACCTCACTCTTCTGCACAGCCTCCTAGTGAACATGGAAACATTTCTCCTTCTCTTCAGGAGCATTAAAATGTTTCTGAGGTGATATAATCCAAAGAAGATGATCATCTATTATCTGATGCCATCACTCAATGGCACCGTGTCAATGGACATTGCTTCTGGGAAGATCCTTTGTCTCCCCCATGGAGTCCATGTTAGGCAGCACCTCTGGAAAAGGAGGATAACGACAAAAGCAGCTCTCCAAGAAATTAGATCATCTGAATGGCAAGGGACCAAGGCTTTGGCTTGTTCTACATGACAATTTGACAAGTTCGTGCTCCAACAATGTTTAAATACACAACTGGAGACCGGGCGCTCAAATGCGCACACATTCTGAGCCCAGGTGATCGGAGATAGCTGCTCAAGGCTAACAACTCTTGCGTTGTCAAGAAGCCAAATTGAACATGGCCCTTTCCACTGGGCTTCAGCTGAGAAATGGATTCCAGGGTGAGCTAAGATAAGCTGCTGCCGCCCTATAACTCATGAGGAGAAAGGGAGCCAATCAAAAAGCAGGTTGACAAAACTCTGCTATCAGCAGAGTTGCAGTCCAGGAAAGAATAAGGTCAGAACGCCATCTCAGAAAGTTAACATTATGGTTTCATTTTGTTGTCTAGCTGCAGACCCACAATTAGGGAAAACAATCCATGCAGATATTTTGCATCCAGCTTTATATCCCCATGGAGAACTGGGTGATCGGCAGCCAAGAGGATGGCCTGCTCTGTGTTGAATTAACAGTGGCCAATATCCTCTGTGAAGACAAAGTCCTCCAACATCTGGGTCCTCTACCAAATAAACCCGAAAGCAGACAGGAACGGTGGCAAGGTCCATTAATCATTAGCATCCTCCTTGCGAAATTCACAGGTGTTCCTATACTACTTATTTTAGTGGTGTCGGCCACCATTTCTAATGGGGCTCCCCTGAGTATGAATTGCCTCAAGAACAGCAATGGCACTTAGACTTATATACCGCTTCATAGTGCTTTGCAGCCCTCTCCAAGTGATTTACAGCATCATCATATTGCCTTCAACAATCTGGGTCCTCATTTTACCAACCTTGGAAAGATGGAAGGCTGACTCAACCTTGAGCCAGTCAGGATCGAACTGCTGACAGTGGACAGAGTTTGTCTGCAATACTGCATTCTAACCACTGCACCACCATGACTCCTAGAATATTTGGTTCTGGCTGCAAAGAAGGATTTTCAAAAGTCTTAGAATGGTACGGGAAGGCCTGACTTTGCTTAACCCAGGGGTCTTCAAACATGGCCCTTTGATGACTTGTGGACTTCAACTCCCAGAATTCCTCAGCCAAGCGTGCCTGGCTGAGGAATTCTGGGAGTTGAAGTCCACAAGTCATCAAAGGGCCACGTTTGAAAACCCCTGGCTTATCCCAACACATGGAAGCATAGAATATATCTTATGTCTCTCTGAATGAGAAAATTGTTGAAGCCACTAGGATGACATACAGTAGAATGACCATTAAAGGCTTATTCACGTACATGCACACACCACATATATTGTACAACCCTTGACTTATGGCTTATCATTCAAGGGAGAACAATGAAAACCTTGCAGTTTGATTAGACTGAGTTTTAGCTGTGAGGATTGGAAACTCAAGGAATGAACAAGAGGTGTGTGGCCAGCTTTAGCAGACAGATCTGTGGCTAGTTCTTTTTTTTAAAATCCCATTTATATCCCGCCCTTCTCCGAAGACTCAGGGCGGCTTACAATTTAAAGCACAAATCAATGTGTTTCAAGGGCATGCCAGGATGATGCCATTATGCACAGGACACCGCTTGCCTTGCCTCCCTTCCACAGTCATAAATTCACAGTTTGGAGATTCAAATGTTTAGCTATTAAGTCCCTGGGAGAACCTTGGGCTAGATCTCAATCCAGCCTTTCTTGCTGCTTCCATTAGCACGGTAATGCTGTGGTCTGTAGATTTATTTCCTGCCTTTTTTCATAATAACAGAATAAGAGATTTTGAAGGAACTTTGGAGGTCTTCTAGTCCAGCCCTCTGCACAAGCAGGAGACCCTATATCATCCCAGACTGCCCAGTCTCTTCTTGAAAGCCTCCAGTGATGGAGCACCCACAAGGACTAGAGGCAAGTTATTCCACTGGTTAATTGTTCTAACGGTCAGAAAATTCCTCCTTAGTTCCAGGTTGCTTCTCTCCTTGATTGGTTTCCATCCGTTGCTTCTTGTCCTGCCTTCAGGTGCTTTGGAGAATAGCTTGACTCCCTCTTCTTTGGGGCCAACCCTCAAACCTGAAGACTTGGTTGTTTGAACAGGCCGGCCTGGACTGAGGGATTGGATTTTAGTGTTTAAATTTTAAAAAATTTTAAATTTTAGATTGTATTTATTACTTAGGGCTATTGATTTAATCTTATTTTAATTTTTATACCTTGCGTGTTGTTAGCGTTTTAATTGCCCTGTACACCGCCCCGAGTCCTTGGAGAGGGGCGGTATATAAATCTAATAAAATAAAATAAATAATAAAAATAAATATTGGAACTCTGCTATCATGTCACCTCTAGGCAGTGTTTTTTTTGTAAAAGGAAAAAGGTGCCGGAACTCACACATGTTATACAACCCGCCTTGCCTACCCTACAAGGTTCCATCCAAAAAAGGTGCCGGAACTCCGTTCTGAGCGTTCTATGACAAAAAAAGCCCTGCCTCTAGGCCTTCTATTCACTAGACTAGACATACCCATTTATGCAGCCCTCTGTTTGTAGGCAGTTTTCAAAACCATACTTTTTTTTCCCAGAAGTATCTCTCACAAACAATGGGGTTTTGTTTAGATGTTTAATAGGGGAAGCTCAGCTTTAGCAGATTTAATGCAGCCTCATTAAACCAGTTGCGGGGGGGTGGGGGGGATCTGCCGTGGCATTTCTTAGAAAACAACACTCTTAAAAAGCTAGATTTCTTTTCTTTGCCTAATCTTTGGCAAGAAACCTATATCTTGGCTTTGTTTGTGAGGCTGAAAAAGTAAGAGATGTTTTTGAGCAGCCAAAGAATGAAAGGGTGGAGACACAAGTATGAATTGTATAAGCTCAGAAATATATTGCACAAATCATGGCCGTCACCAACAGCGTATCATGGGAGTGTCTGGGTCAGGATCCAGTTTAAGTGGGTGAGATTTATTTCTCAGTGTTGGTGTTGATGTTGTTGTTGTTGTTATGCACAGTCAGCCAGATGTTTAGACTGGATTTGGCCTTTTTGTCTACCTATCGAGTCCTTACCAAGGACCTGGGATAGGCAGGTGTGGATGTTTGGTGGTATTACAGATCTCGTCGCAGGATGGAAGCAGTTCCTAGTAAGGCTGCCTTTTGCAATTGACTGATGGCGAATTTGTCAGTGCCGATGATGGTGTCCAAGTGGTGCTCCAGTTGTTTTGGGATGGCACCCAAGGTGCCTATTACTATTGGTACTACTACCCTTGCTTGCCTTTGCCACAGTCTTTCTATTTCTATTTGTAGGTCCAGGGCTTTTTTTTCTCATAGAACGCTCCGAACGGAGTTCCGGCACCTTTTTTGGATGTAACCTTGTAGGGTAGGCAAGGCGGGTTGTATGACATGTGTGAGTTCCGGCACCTTTTTCTTTTACAAAAAAAACACTGTGTAGGTCTTTGTATTTTGTTATCTTCTCCAGTTCTTTCTCGTCTATTCTGCTGTCTCCAGGCACTGCCACGTCCACTATTCAGACTTTTTTGTCTTTCTTATCGACAATTGTTAAGTCCGGAGTGTTATGTGGCAGGTGCTTGTCTGTTTGAATTATGAAGTCCCAGAACAGTTTCACTTTATCATTTTCTATGACTTTCTCTGTTTTATGGGCCTGTTTCTCTATTTTATCATTCTTGCTTGCAAGCAAATGACATTTCATTATTGTTGTTGTTGTTGTTGTTGTTGTTGTTGTTAACCATACGATGAGAACATGACAGAAGACAAGTAATCATATACTGTATACACAGTCTACATAAATAAGTAAAATTTCTATGGGCAGTAGCTTCATAACTGGATGTCCAATTCAGCTATCCAGGGCATCTCCACTGACGTTGCTTTGTGTAGATCTCCTAGAGAACCAGAGCATCACAATCGCAACAAGGGGAATCTTTCCATCCCCACTGATATAGGGCAGGTACAATTTATAAATACCAGACTAACCATCAAGCAGTAAACAACAGCCCATTCAAGGAACTACCAAGAAGAAAACAACATTCCCACCAACACGGATATGGCCAGCCACTTGTACTTAAACAGTGACTGAACCCCACTCTCTTTTGGCCCTGATGATGTTACCTAGTTGGGTAATGAAACATCTGCAAGAAAACAAGCAAGCTCAGAGAGCACCAAGGACCCCACAGTCCTCCTCCTCCTCCTCCTCTTCCTCCTCCATCATTCCACAAGCACTACTCTCTTCTAGCACTGATTATGTTACCTAGCTTGGGTAATGAAACGTCTGCAAGAAAACAAGCAAGCTCAGAGAGCACCAAGGACCCCACAGTCCTCCTCCTCCTCTTCCTCCCCCTCCTCCTCCTCCATCATTCCACAAACCCTGCTCCCTTCTAGCACTGATGATGTTACCTAGTTGGGTAATGAAACATCTGCAAGAAAACAAGCAACCTCCGACAGCACCAAGGACCTCACAGTTCAGCCCTGGCCAACATATATTCTCTTGTCTTTAAGGTATCTTGACAGAACTGGTGCCTGGAGAAGCCTGTTGGTCCTTTACAACTGTTGACGGCCAGAATTCCACTTAAACAAAATTAAAACTTATAAAGTAAAGGAAGATTTTTTTTAAAAGCCACCAAATAATCAGCAGGATCGGTTGCAATAGGCTTTGCAAGCAACAGAATGAAACTGGAGCACTTTTTGATGAAACTGAATCAGACCGGATGGCTGACAACAACTGTACATAAAATATATCTGAATAACTCAAAAATGCAATTAATAGCCATGCTTGTTTTTTTTTAAAAAAAAGGATGGTAAAACAATACTCGCATTGTATTTTCAGGCTCTCGTTCGCCACAAGGGCAGAATCTTAAAGACAAAGGAAAGTTGTAGGCTTCAGTGCTCTCCTAACTTTGGGGGTGGCTATTTCAATGTCTTCCTCAAAGATCATTGGCGAAAGTGGTCAAAAAAAGGGAGACAGGGTATTCCAAAAGCAACTCTAGAGAGGACCAACCCATCTAATCACCTTCCTATGTCCATAACATCAGAGAATGAGGTGGCCGGATGGAGTCACTGAAGCAGTAGGCATGAGCTTAAATGGGCTCCAGAAGATGGTAGAGGACAGGAAGGCCTGGAGGAACGTTGTCCATGGGGTCGCGATGGGTCGGACACAACTAACAACAACAACAAATCCATAACATGCAGTTTAAGGCTTGCCACTGCCTGCTTGCACCTCTTCACCAGTAATGGTCTTTGTGAAAAGCTGTAAGTCAGCAGCTTCTGATAAATCAATCTTCTCCAAGCATCAAGAACACTATTGTTCTCCTAAGAGCAACGGCATGTATATGCTCATCCTTCTACTTTGACCTCAAGGAAGAGGGGTGGACTTGTTTTTCTATTGCTTCTTAAGACTTGTGGCTTTGGGTCATGCAGGTTGAGTATTTAAACACCTTATTTATGTCCATCTGCCTTAGGCAGCAGACACAACCAATGCAATATTGGTTTTGACTGGAACTTGCCTTCTGCATCAAGCAGTGTTTCTTAACCTTGACGTCTGGAAGATGTTTGGACTTCAACTCCCAGAATTCCTCAACCAGCCATGCTGTCTGGGGAATTCTGGAAGTTGAAGTCCACACAACTTCAAGTTAGCAAGGTTGAGACACGCTGGCATCAACTATGCTGTTGTTTTCCTTCTGTGTCAAACCTATCCTGGTCTTCCGTTTGAAACTCTTCTAGTTTTTAGCATCTTCGACCAGTGGCAAGATGGTACATCTTAATCCATCCTGCTTATTCAAGATGCTCCACTATCAAGTCTTGGTGTCCCTTGATGCAGAACCTCAAAAGTATTAGCTATCCATGGTGGGTACCTAAGAGGAATGGGGGAAAAATCGTTGCAATGGTGACAGTTGTCCAGAAATAGGTGTGAAATCTATAATCTATGAAGATGAATACCAGGACTCCTCTCGTATGTGTTTCGGTGGTTATAATTTTTCCAAAATTTCTTTGAGACAGAGAGCTTTCTATATTCAATCACTGTTTGGAAACATGGGTGTTGTTTTTTTTTCATTTCTACTTGGCTTTGAAGAATGAATGTAATTTACATTGAAACTCCTCCTTCCACATCTGTCTACCCAGTGCAAGGCAAGCAGGGCCCTGGTGGTCCCCAACTTGCCTTTTATTGACTGTCAACATCAGAAGATTGATGGGGTTTACTAATTCCTCTTTTTTGGCCCAGATGCTTTTCCACCTCGGAGTATAAATTATGTGCATGACTGGTGGCCAATCAGAGCTGACCGTGTGACCAAGTCAGGAAAACAACATTCGGCTCATGTTTTCTTTCTAATCCAAACAGTCCAAGCACTGAGATATTTTATGTTCCTCCAGTCCTAAAATGTAGAATCTCTCAAAGCCTCATTTGTCATCTAAAGTAATTTTCTTGCAAGTAAAGGCTGGTGACATCATAGGCCTCGATGTGAGGTTTTCTTTTGGCAGAAGAGAACATTGTTTCTTCGGCTTCCTTCACTGACTAGCTGATTATTAAAACTCTTACAGTTCTAGGACTTCTTAGTGGTTCCCCGTTCAGATGTTAATTAGGCACAAGGCTATTTTGGGAGATGAGCCTAGACTGATTAGGTGCTATCTTACCTTATTAGGTGCAACCTAGAATTAAGGAAACATTTCCTAACAGGGAGAACAATTCTCCAGTGGAACCACCTGCCTCCAGAAGCTGTGAATGCTCCAACACTGGAGGTTTTTAAGAAGAGACTGGACAATCATTTGTCTGAAATGGTATAGGGTTTCCTGCCTGAGCAGGGGGTTGGACTAGATGACCTCCAAGGTCCCTTCCAACTTTTATTGTTGTTGTTATCTCCTTTGTGGCAATGGACAAGATTGATTAGATGCTACCTAACGGCTCCTTAGTGTCATTCTTCCCCATCTGTTGTATTCTGCTTGCTAAGTTATTGAAACTGGTAGGGTTTTTTTTAATTAGGCAGAAGCAATGATCTAAAAAGTAGATAATAATTACCGACTTTCTAGTAGGTAATCCTGGTGGTGTCCTCAGGCTGAGAACCTAACATTAATTAAAGTTTTACATTTTGTACTTTTACAACACTGAAATTTATACACACACACACACACACACACATACATATTCATATACATATACACATATATACATGTACATACACACACACAGACACACAGACACACACAGACACACAGACACAGACACACAGACACACACACAGACACACACAGACACACACAGACACACACAGACACACACACACACACACACACACACAGACACACACAGACACACACAGACACACAGACACACAGACACACAGACACACACACAGACACAGACACACACACACACACACACACACACACACACACACACACATATATATATATATATATATATATATTGTATTTTGCAGGGGGGAAAATAGCCTTCCTTGATATTTAATTATCTCCATGGCATTTTTATAGATAATTTTTCCCCTTAACCTAGCCTTTATGCATTTGACAATGTAATCCTGTATGGACCTACTTAGAAATTATTTTGTTTGGGGAAAAACATTTTCTAATACATGGGTAGAGGATTTCAAGCTTAAGGGAAAGAAGTTCAGTTTACTCACAGGCATCATGGATGAGCAATCTTTCTCTCATCTCTTTTTCTTACACTGGATGCTTTGTCATTCCTGAACATCTCCAGTATTTATTTATTTATTTATTTTAATCCCATTTATATCCTGCCCTTCTCCGAAGACTCAGGGCGGCTTACAATTTAAAGCACAAATCAAGTATTGCCCCCAAAGTCACCTTGTCCAAAATGTAGGGGTAGATTGCCAGATATTGCAGGTGTGATACCATGAAATTCCACTAGAAACCAAGGAAGAAGGTGCATTGAGCCTTCATAAGAAGAACCTGCCAATTTTTTAAAAAGGCGATCAAATAATCAGTAAGGTTTACTAGTGGCAGGATAATCATCTTTCTCAGAAGGTTGAGATGTGTTTGAATATTAGTAGCTCAGGATGGCTCTTGGTTTGATCTCCGAGCTTGGTCATTTGGCTGCAAACATTTCCTCTCCATTCTTCAGTGCGCTTTGAACTGTACTCATCTGTCAGAGCACTGGCCTTTAAATACCTTTTTGTGTGATATAAATTGGTGCAGGCTGTTATTTGTCCAAACGTTTCTGAGTCACAGGTTGGTTTTGGGTTGTTTGGTTGGCTAGCTATTGTTGTCGGGATGTGGTCTGGTTTCCTGGGGGGGAGGGGAGGGTGTTGTGATTTTTGTTGCTGTGTGGTGGGGTACCTGTTTGTCCGTTTTAAGTGTTCCCTTCGGGATATAGGTTGAAGTAATTCCTTCGGTCTCGGCGGTTGGTAGACTGGGCCAATGCCCATGTGTCTGTTTATTGGCTTGTTGGTGGAGAAGCAGGTTTCAAGAAATACTCTTTCTCCCCTTGATTTCACTTGGGTTACAACCAGTGGTGGGATTCAAATACCTGAACAACCGGTTCTATTATGTGATGCAGGACTGGGCCTCCGATGCCTAGAATGGACTTCCAGAAGTGGTATCATTCACTTCTGGTGGTCTGTTCTAGGCCTAGAACAGACTTCTGAAAGTGGCATCAACGCACTTGCAGTGGGCCGTTCTAGGCCTGGGAGAGCTCCTCCAGGCCCCTGATACCTCAAATGGACTTCCGGAAGTGGTATCCATGCACTTCCAGTGGGCTGTTCTAGTCCCAGGAGGCCTGCGAGGCCTAGACTGGACTTCCAGAAGCCAGCCGGTTCTCTGAATTCAGGTAAATTTAGCTACTGGTTCTCCCGAACCGGTACAAACCACCTGAATCCCACCACATGTTACAACTGTGATCCCGGTTAGATCAAACTTGTCTCCTTCTGAGTCTTTGTGGATGGACATGAACGACAGTGGGTCGTGTCTTTTGATAGCCAGGAAGGGTTGGTGTAGTCTAGTAGATAGCTTTCTTCCTGTTTGGCCCACATAGTTCTTTTCACAGATGCTGCACTGGGTTCGGTATATGACTCCTGATCTTTGGTTTGTTCCTGTCAGCTCCTTAGTTTCTCACAAGATCTCCTGGCTGAGGAATTCTGGCTGAGGAATTCTGGAAGTTGAAGTCCACAAGTCATCAAAGGGCCAAGTTGGAAGACCCCCTCTCTAGAGGATTCTCCAGGAATCCTGACATGTTTCTGGGGGGTCAAATGGCGGATACATTTAATAAACTATTGTTAAGACAGAGATAGGGTTCCCACAGCCTGGCAATTAAAAGGTTAAACTAGCTAGGTGACTTGGGCCTGTCATTCTCTCTCAGCTCCATCCAACTAACTTTATAGGCTTCTTGTTGTGGGGAAAGAAGGCCGCAGAAGGAAGCGGAAGGCGTGTTGGATAGGTTCACTGCCTTGTCTTGTTTACAAAAGTAATAAAGGCAAGATACCAATAAAAGTAAATAAATAAATAAAACATTAAAATGAAGGGCACGTACGCTGCCACATCGTAGCCACTGGGCGTTGAGGCAACTCAGCCCCCCCTTGTGAAGTCAACGAGAAATAAACAGAATCAAACTCATGAAAAAAAGAAAAATGGAGGTCCCTTTTTTCTCTTTACATAGTCTGTATAAAACCATCCAGTGCACAGGAGATAAAAAGACAAAAGCTGTTCAAAACCAGATGGGGTAGAAAAATACAAGGCTTGAAGGATAAGGATCTGCTACGAATAGATGAAGCAACTCTCGACACAAACAGGTGCCAATTTGCATGAAACACACAGGACTGAGCTTGCATAGGGAGACCATAATCGCCGAAAACAATAAATTAGACTTAAAACCCACAGAAAAAGAAATTAAATTTAAGGTAGTTGCTAGCTAACATTTCCCAACTCCTTTCGCATATGGGCAACGGTTGGAACAGGTGTTACCTGTGCCAATGGGTTACCTGAGAGATCTTTCTTCCTGCAAATTCCAACTTTAATCAGAGGCGAAGGGGAATTTTAGTTTTCTCACCTCCCATTCAAGCTCAGATATAATATCTTGCCCCTTTTCTTCAGGAATTCCCTTACCATGACAATATATATATATATATATATATATATATATTATTACCATCTTATCCAAAGTCCCTGGTTATTGAAAATAACATCATTATGAAGCTCAGCCTATCTCCCAGCTCCAACCTACCTCTTATCAAGTATATTGATTTTCATCAACCACGTGGTTATTAAAAGGGTTCTAGGTGGGTCCAGCCTATGTGCCCACCCACAGGTTTCTTGTCACCCACCCAACTTCTGCCTTATTTATTGTTTCAGATTCTTTTAGTTAAAAACATGAATGGAGAACAGCCTGCAAAGTTAAGCGCCAGCTTTAAGCATGACCTTTAATTTCCAGACTTTCTTAAAAAGAGACAAAGATACAAAAAAGGGGTCTTGGCTTTGTAGCTTTTCAATAAATGGGTGTTTTGTAGCTGGCAGTACCAGCCTGGCAAAGATAGGGAGATGGTTTAAAACAAGCGGCCTCATTGGTCGCCAAAGTGACAGTCTCTGCCACCTGTTCAACTGGTTCAACTGCTCTCACTGTTAGGAAATTTCTCCTTGGTTCTAGGATGGTTCTCTCCTTGGTTGGTTTCCATCCAACTTGGTCAAGTCTACACCATAACTCAAGGGGTCTTCAAACTTGGCAACTCTAAGACTTGTGGACTTCAATTCCCAGAATTCCTCAGCCAGCCCTGGCTGGCTGAGGAATTCTGGGAGTTGTAGTCCACAAGTCTTAAAATTACCAAGTTTGAAGACCCCTGCCATAACTGTTTTCATTTCCTGTTTTTTGAGAAGTCTTAAAGTCATCGGAAGGTCTTCAGCCCAGCACATGCACAAACAATCGTCATCAAAGTGTCTGGTGATATTTATTATAAAATAAAGCCTAAATGCAAAAAAAATATATCTGCAGCTGTAAAAGCAGTTTTAACTTGCATGGTATCGGAGGAATTAAGCAATAAAAGCAGCTGCAATGAATGAAAAACAACCCAAGCCATCTGCTTGGTCTATGTCTATGATTTCCTATAAAAGGCTTATACAATGTTGTTCATAGAAGTGAAAAGTAGGCAAACTAAAATTCCTTGTTAGTGAAGATTTTAGAGTGTTTCTTTGGTGGAATCCCCCCCCAAACCATGCAGACATCCACACATATTTTGACTTGTGTCCAAAAATTGCAGGTGGTCCAAAATGCAGTTTCCCCTGATGCTTGTCCTCAAAGAACAACACTGTCTACCGACTGCCAGTGGAGACACAATTAAAGATGGCAGGACTGATCATGGAAACCCTCAAGGGTCAGGGCAGCCTTTCTCAAACTTGGCCATTTTTAAGACATGTGGACTTCAAGGCCCAGCGAGCACCTTTCCAACTCCATTGATACATTATTCAGTGCACCCTGTTAAAATTTGCCAATTTCATTCAGGAATGAAAGAGGAAAATAAGGGGTCTACTGGAAGTGAGGGTAACATGACCTTCTCTGCTACAAACATTGTATTTTGCAACAGCTTAGCTTCTGTGGTTCCTTCAGGCATTTTTTAAAGCTGCTGACCCTGCCTTTAACCACAATTGATTGTTCTTGATGACCATCTGATTCAATGCATGTTTGTCTTTTGCTTCTTATTCTGTGTCTTGTGCTGCTCATAATGGGTGAGAGAAACCATGGAGGAGGAGGAGGAGGAGGAGCAGGAGCAGGAGCAGGAGGAGGAGGAGGAGAGGAGGAGAAAAAAAGAAGAAGAAAAAGAAAGGAGGACAAGAGAAGAAGAAGAAGAAAGAAAGAATAAAAAGGAGAAGATGAAGAAGAGGAGGAGGAGAAGAGAAGAAGAAGAAAGAAAGGAGGAGGAGAAGATGAAGAAGGAAGAAGAAGAAGAAGAAGAAGAAGAAGAAGAAGAAGAAGAAGAAGAAGAAGAAGAAGAAGAAGAAGAAGAAGAAGAAGAAGAAGAAGAAGAAGAAACATGTCCCACATTTGTATTATTGTTTGAAAGTTATAAATAATTCCTGACCAAGATGTTCTCCTTGGTAGCTATTTCTGCTTTTGGCTCTTGATGTGTTGGAGCATCTGTCTACTTGGCTGTCCCTTTAGTACTTGGACATCCAACATTCTAGATCGGCAGAAGCAGCATGAATGAAGACATGAAGCAGCCTCCCGCATGCCAGGAGGAATACAAGGGGTCCCTTTCACGACCTTAATGAAATCATTAATTATGTCAGCAACTCAAGTGATAGATCTCCAAATGCTTCGCACAGCCTTTGCTACCTTCCAACCTCTAAAGAGGGTCTTCTCACACAGATGTGGCTTAGCACAAATAGCCCTACAGATCCGTAGATCCCTCATTCAATTGCTTTTTTTTTTTGCTTTGACTTTTTTTAAAAAAAAAGAGCTCAGCTCACATTCCGACTCCCAAAAGTTGACCGGCTCACTGCATCCTGTGTTGGTACCATGATGCAACCGAAGCTAACTTCTTAGATCCCCAAATATACCACAAATCATATTCCTCAGGCGACGCCTTCAATAGCCTGCTTTCATTTTGGTTAAAGTTTGCCCTGAGCTCCTTTCCAATATTTCAGGGCAGTTTTTAGCACCTTCCAGCAGCATTTTTTCTTGATATAAACATTCACATGTGTTTACCTTCTCAGAGACTTTGCTAAAAAAAGACTCTATATGTGTAAGCTAGTATCTGAGCTTCCCCCAGCCGAGGAGGAATTCAAAGTTTCCAGGAAAAGTGTGGGAGAAAAAGCCAACTCTATTTTCAATGATAAAGGAAGATAAGTTCCATTGTACCTGTTGTTTTCAGTTCGACTGGTTCTACGGGAATATTATATACTCTTACTTGCTGTGGTGCAGTCTTTATCTCGGGACCTTTCATGGAGGATCTTAGGCCCATCCCAGGAGAATTCAGTTTAAAATCCCCCTAATCAAACTCTCCTGGTTGTGGCCAAACACATTTCGACTTCTGAGGTGTGGCCCACCCTCGTCTCAGAGCCCATTGTTGAGGCAACTCAGTTCACAGCCTACGCAGCCAAATCCCATTTGTCAACATTTGGGTGTTGTACAATGCCAAGCCTGTCAGGATGTTATTACTCTAGTTTATTGAACAGGCTTATGAATCCCAGAAGTCCAAAGAGGAAAAATAATCAGTGGACACAATTTAGTACAAAGTATGAGAGGCTAATAATATGCAGGGCAATCAAATAGGAACTTGGCAATTTAGCACAAGGAACATAGAGTGGAACGTAGAATAATAGGGCTGGGAGGAATGTTGGAGGTCTCCTGGTTGACCCTCTGCTCAAGTAGGAGATCCTATGCCCTTCTGGACAACTGGATGTCCAACCTCTTCTTGAGAATCTCCAGGGATGGAGCACCCGCAACCTCCAGAGATAAGCCATTCCACTGATGAATTGTTCTCATGGACAGGAAATGTCTCCAACCTCTAGGTTGCTTCTCTCTTTAATGAACTTCCACCCATTACTTCTGGTCCTGCCTTCAGATGCTTTGGAGGTTGACCCCTTCTTCTCTGTGACAGCCGCTCAAGTCCTGGGAGACTGCTAGGAGACTGAAGGACCCTTAGTCCTTCTCTTTCTTAGACTACACGTACCTAGTTCCATCTATCTTTCAACATATAGTTTATCCTTTAGAGCAGGGGTAGGCAACCTTGGCTCTTTTATGACCCGTGGACTTCAACTCCCAGAATTCCTGAGCCAGCTTGGCTCAGCTTGGAAACCATTCCCTTTCCCCTCAGCATGGCTGGCTCAGGAATTCTGGGAGTTGAAGTCCACGGGTCATAAAAGAGCCAAGGTGGCCTACCCCTGCTCTAGACCCTTACCATCAAGATCATCAACTGAGTGAGCCAGCCATGTGCAGCAGCAACCAAAAAAGCTAACGCAATCCTGGGTTGTATAAACAGAGGCATAGAATCAAGATCACACGAGGTATTATTACCGCTTTATAAAACCTTAGTGAGGCCACACTTGGAATACTGCAGCCAATTTTGGTCACCATATCACAAAAAAGAGGTTGAGACTTTGGAAAAAAAATTCAGAGAAGAGCAAGTAAGATGATCCAAGGCCTGGAGACCAAAACATACGAAGAATGACCGCAGGACTTGGGTCTGGCTAGTCTAAAGAAAAGAAGAAACAGGGGTGACATGATAGCAGTTTTCCAGTATTTGAGGGGCTGCCACAGAGAAGAAGGGGTCAAGCTATTCTCCAAAGGACCAGAGGGAAGGACGAGAAACAATGGTTGGAAACTGATCAAAGAGAGAAGCAACCTGGAATTAAGGAGAAACTTCCTGACAGTGAGGACAATTAATCAGTGGAACAGTTTTTGCCTCCAGAAATCATGGGCGGTCAATCACTGAAAATTTTCAAGAAGAGACTGGACAATCACCTGTCTGAGATGGTCTAGGTTCTCCTGCTGGAGCAGGGGGCTGGACTAGAAGACCTCCAAGGTCCCTTCCAGCTCTATTCTATTCCATTCTAAATAGGAACCACAGGAGTCAGTAAGCTCAATCCGATTCCATTCAAAGATGAAAATATGTGGTAGAATGTCAGAATCTTGCAGAAGTTTCCAGAAGCATCTAGCAGTTGACTGGGCCTATTTAGAAGAAGGCTGGAGATTTTAGACCTTCCGAAACACTCCGAGTCTTCACACTGGGTCCTGCTTGCTGCTTTGTGATGTCACTTTGATAGTTCTTGCTACTACTTTTTCCCAGGGGCATCCTATTCCTAGCCTTTGTTTCTGAGAGAGATGGAATTCTGTGGTACTTTTCTTGGCAATTAAAAATATTTTTAAAAATGCAATAAACAATGGAATAATAGAGTTGGAAGGCCATCTAGTCCAAACCCCTGCTCAGGCAGGAAACCCTATACCAGGGGTAGGCAACCTTGGCTCTTTTATGACTCGTGGACTTCAACTCCCAGAATTCCTGAGCCAGCCATGGTACCCTAGGAATTCTGGGAGTTGAAGTCCAAGAGTCATGAAGGGGCCATAATTCCCCCATGCTGGCTGAGGAATTCTGGGAGTTGAAGTCCACGAGTCATGAAGGGGCCATAGTTCCCCCATGCTGGCTGAGGAATTCTGGGAGTTGAAGTCAACGAGTCATGAAGGGGCCATAATTCCCCCATGCTGGCTGAGGAATTCTGGGAGTTGAAGTCCACGAGTCATGAAGGGGCCATAGTTCCCCCATGCTGGCTGAGGAATTCTGGGAGTTGAAGTCCACGAGTCATAAAAGAGCCAAGGTTGCCTACCCCTGCCCTATACCATTCCAGAGAAGTGGCTGTCCAGTCTTAAAAGCCTCTACTGATGGAGCATCCATAACTTCTGGAAGCAAGTCGTTCCACTGGTTAATTGCCTTCACTGTCAAAAAACTTCTTACTTCTAGGTTGCTTCTCATCTTGACTAGTTTCCATCCATTGTTTCTTATCTTACCTACAGGTGCTTTGGTCAATACGTTGGTCCCCTCTTCCTTGTGGCAGCCCTTCAAGTATTGAGAGGCTGCTATCATGTCACCCCTGATCCTTTTTTTCCCATTAGACTGGGTAGACCCAGTTCTGGATTTGGGTTAAGAGGAAGGGACTGACCCAATGCCCTTCCCTCATGAGACTCCTTGGCTGAGGGGGAACCTAGAACGTAGAACATGGGTCTCACCCACTTCCGTTTCAGCATCTTCACCACTAGACATGCTGGCTCTCTAAAAGCACATGACTGAATGACACACAGCTGAATTGCATTATGTGCATCCAATTGGGCACACCAAGATCTACCCCCACTTTCTGGTTACCAGTTTTGAGTCATATTCCTCCACCACATCTACAAAGGGAAAATGCTCCTGTGTAGGAGTATAAGAAAATAATTAGTAATATTCTCCTGCCAATCAATCTCTGATGCTGTATTTAACAGGCTTTGCTCCAGACATCCACCTATTAGGACAGCCAGAAACCTGTTGGATAATAACTTCAATCTGCTTCAGGCCTGGACACAAGAGTGGTCCTCTATGGCCCCTCCAGAGTGTCACGACAATCCCTGCTTTGCAGCTGAATCAAAAGGAACCAATCCATCCCGTAAGATCTGGTTGTTCCTCGATAGGATTAGGAATTAACGTAGCAATTGCACTAGTCTCCTCCATCAGTGGCGACAGCTCTCCTCTGTGGAGTGGGCTTGTGGTGCTCTGAAGCGCAGAGGCGGACATATTGTGGGACCGGGTCCTCTCAGCGCATCTCAGAGAAACCCCAGAGACTTTGTGTATGCAACTCCAGTGTGTATCGACTTTGCAAACATCCCACCTTTAAATCTGTAGACAGAGTAAATAGTTTCATATTTGCTCACGGAGAATGCAACTGTCATATGCTTTTTAATGGTTTTTCCCTATGCTAAATAAATAATCTATAAGCAAGTAAAGGCACGAGGATGTATATGGAACACATTGCGCTCTTTTCCAAGGGGCAGGAAGTAAAAGAAGAAGGGGGGGGAAACCTCTTGGAACTAAGTGGGAGTTCGGTGCTAAGTGCCAGTGAAGGAAAAAGGTTATGAATCAGCCTCAACGCATTTTCAAACTGACCTTATTTTCAAGTCCCGTTGAAAAAGAACAATAAAAATATATGGCGAGGATTGTAATGCACACGACAAAGCAAACAGGACAAGCATTATGGAAACTTTCAGCTGCCTGTAGGGTGACTTCAAAGATTGTATTAAACATTTATGGATACCCAAAGCAGCAATAAACCGCTAAAATTAATTGCTTGCTTGATATTCCATGAACTTGGAAAAAGACTTATGGGCTTAAGGAAGAACTAACATGCATCCCTGCCATCAACAATAAAAGGGAAATTTTGCAAAAACACTCACTTGCTAATCAGTTCCATCACTTCAAAACATTGCATTGTTTGTCCTATGACATTTAGCCAAGTCGGTTTAAAAAGATACTTCGATAGCTTGTTTTCACTCAATGGATCTCAAAAGGCCTTGGGGAGGAGGGGGTCTCCAATTATACATGGCCACACATTCATAGGGATACAAAAATGCCCTTGTGGAGGGTCAAGTGATAAAATCCTTATTTAGGAAATTATGAGCTCACATTTTCAAAACAATACGCATCCTTGTCCATAGAAACATTTCCCTTATACCTCACTCCGTAACGAAGCAAATGTACTTTTTTACTTAAATACTGTAACACAGCGGAGAAGGCATAGAAAGTTACAGCCAAGCCTACCTTTTACCCTCGTAACCTTGTTAAAACCTGTTGCACGAAATTGCAAGGAAAAAGCTAACAGCTGTTAAAAATCAGGGTGTTAATGAGTTGCCCTTGTAATAAAGGTTTCTTAAAGAGAAAGACTTCACATTTCAGCTGGCTGCAAAATGTAAGTGGTATGATATGACATAGTGTGGTAAAGAAGGAGGAGTCCATTATGTATGCATGTAAAACTTTTATATGTATGTATATGTATATGCAGATGATACCACTCTAATGGCAGAAAGTGAAGAGGAACTAAAGAGCCTCTTGTTGCAGGTGAAGAAGGAGAGTGCAAAACTTGGCTTCAAACTTAACATTAAGAAAACCAAGATCGTGGCATCCGGCCCTCTCAATTCCTGGCAATAGATGGGGAAGAAATGGAGGTAGTGACAGATTTTATTTTCCTGGGCTCCAAGATCACTGCAGATGGGGACTGCAGCCAAGAAATTAAAAGACGCTTGCTCCTGGGGAGGAAAGCCATGGCAAATCTAGACAGCACACTAAAAAGCAGAGACATCACCCTGTCAACAAAAGTGCGTATAGTCAAGGCTATGGTCTTCCCAGTTGCAATGTATGGCAGTGAAAGCTGGACCGTAAGAAAGGCTGAGCGCCAAAGAATTGAGGCCTTTGAACTCTGGTGCTGGAGAAGACTCCTGCGAGTCCCTTGGACTGCAAGGCGATCAAACCGGTCAGTCCTAGAGGAGATCCACCCTGACTGCTCTTTAGAAGATCCTGAAGCTAAAACTCAAATACTTTGGCCACCTAATGAGAAGGAAGGACTCACTGGAGAAGAGCCTAATGCTGGGAAAGATCGAGGGCAATAGAAGAAGGGGACGACAGAGAAGGAGGTGGCTGGATGGAGTCACTGAAGCAGTAGGCGTGAGCTTAAATGGACTCCAGAAGATGGTAGAGGACAGGAAGGCCTGGAGGAACATTGTCCATAGGGTCGCGAGGGGTCGGACACGACTTCGCAACTAACAACAACAACAATTTCTATAATTCCATACTTAACATGTTAAATATTAATACACTTCCTTGATCCTCTCTTTTTTCCAGCAAAATTCTCATTTTACCAACATTAAGCAAATACAGTTCTTGATTCTATCGATACACGCAAAATTAGATACAGACATTTTTCCCGTGTTTATTCAAATAACAATAATACCGGTATGGAACATCTTTTCTAACCAGCTTATATTTCAATTGCATTTGCAGTTAAGGTCTTCTCATTGAATCACTGTATAACCTGTTTTTTTTCAAGCTCTCCTTTAAATTCAAAATATTCTTGTCAGTTATGATTTTCTCAAAGCTAGTTACGTTGGCAGGTACACGTTGTGGGTGCTCCATCCCTGGAGGCTTTCAAAAAAGAGACTGGACAGCCATTTTTTTTCTGAAATGGGATCTGGTTCCATGCCTGAGCAGGGGGCTGGACTAGATGACCTCCAAGATCCCTTCCAACTTTGTTGTTCTGCTATGCAAATAACGGATGAGGAGCTGCAAGAAGATTCAAGGCAATCGTTCTCACAAGACTGTAAAAAAGTGTGAGAGGTATCTGAAAAAAAAATGTGGGAGAGCTTCGCAGCTGAAATCTTGGATTCTCTGCCTCTTTTATGTTTTAAAATTATATATACCTGTCTTTACACTGTGGCTGCCTGTGGATTTCCCTTTCCCCACCCCACCCCCCAAAAAATGCTAATAAAATCTAGAGTCCAAATGAAACACAGAAGACAGATAAAGTCTTCTCTTTTTTCAGATTCAAAATTGGTTGTAGGAAGGAAAAACGGTTACGGAGAGGCTAACTGGGGTAGCCATGAATTCTCACTCATGCTGCTTAAAGAATGCAACTCATTTCGCAGAATGATTGCAAAGAGCACGGCTTGCTCTGCCACAGAGCTTCTGTCATCACCGATTATATCAATTTATACTCTGTCCTTTGAAGTAAAAAAAAAACATTTCCTGTGAACGAGGCTCATAGGACTTGCGTTATAAGCTATACTTATTGTAACCAGAAGAAAAAAAACACACCACCAAAAAATAAATCTCCCATTCAAGTTCAGATTCAGATTCAAAGCTTCTTGACCATGAATTAAGGTCATCCTTGGAGATCATTTTTGGCTTCATCTGTCCACAGTGGGGCTGCTTGAGGATCTACAGGCAGACATGGGTGCTGGTGTCACTGCGGCTTCTACGTAGACCACTCTGTCAAAAAGAGTTTTCCCATATTTCCTTCCCTGTAGAGAGGTTGATGAGGCCCAGAAGATAACAGAACAATAGAGTTAGAAGGGACCTTAGAGGTCATCTAGTCCAACCCCCTGCTCAAACAGGAGACCCCAAACCATCCCAGGGAAGTGGCTGTCCAGTCTCTTCTTGAAAGCCTCCAGTGATGGATCAGCCACAACTTTTGAAGGCAAGCCATTCCACTAGTTGTCCTCACTGTTAGGAAATTCCTCCTTAGTTCTAGGTTGCTTCTCTCCTTGATTACTTTCCATTCATTGCTTCTTGTCCGGCCTTCTGGTGTTTTGGAGAAATGCTTGACCCATTCTTCTTTGTCAAAGCACTTTAGATATTGGAATGGTGCTGTCATGTCACCCCTAGTTTTTTCTTTTCACTAGACTTGATACACCCAATTCCAAAATGTTGGACACAACCATATAACTGAAGCCCACTGTCCATCTAGTTGAGGCAGGCCCTTTCACCCACCCTCACTTTTTTGTGACCCACACGTAAAAAACAGGCAGCGGCTCAATCTCACTATCGCAACTGCCATCTTGACTCTTTGTATCGTGCCCTGCAACTGTCCCAGAGCACAGCCTCAGTTCTGCCCCACTGTTCCCACGCTATCCTATGCAAGCTAGGAGCTCTAATCTAAAGTCTGTCTTCAAACCCACATACCAGATCCCATCAACTAGGAGGAAATGCAGTGTACTGAACAATGACACCAGCACACTCAGAAGAACTAAGTTGCATTGACCTTATTTCTATTAAGGTTTTTGTTCTTGCTTAGCATTTGCCATCTGCTCTAAAGATAAGATCCCTGGTGGCGCAGTGGGGAGAAGGGGATATTGTAAGGCTAACTCTGCCCACTGCCAGGAGTTCGATCCTGTCTGACTCAAGGTTGACTCAGCCTTCCATCCTTCCAAGGTCAATAAAATGAGGACCCAGATTGTTGGGGGCAAATATGCTGACCCTGTAAACTGCTTAGAGAGGGTTGTCAAGGACTATGAAGCAGCATATAAATCTAAGAGCTAAGTGCGATTGATATTCTAATCTCAGGATTCCATAAACCTGGTGCCAGCCCTGATAATATTCACACTATAGTTAGCATGTTGGGTGGATCTTTGAAAATAGTCCCAAAGGGTGACTAAAATTCAGATCTTCAAAGATCTCAGTCTTTACATTTCTTCCCACCCCCACCCCGCAGCCAGAAAAATCAAGATATTTTCTTTTTTTTTCTTTGATAATTTTTATTACATTTTATTATAAGATAAAATACAGAGAAAACAAAAGTTAGGAGAGAGAAGAGAGAGAGAAGAAAGAGAGAAAGATAGAGAAGAGACAGAGAAGAGACAGAGAAGAGAGAGAGAGGAGAGAAGAGAGAGAGAGAGACAGAGAAGAGAGAGAGGGAGGAGAGAGAGAAGAAAGAGAGAGAGAAGAAAGAGAGAGGAAAGAGAGAGAGAGGAGAGAGAGAAGAAAGAGAGAAGAAAGAGAGACAGAGAAGAGAGGGGGAGGAGAGAGGAAAAAAAGAGAGAGGAAGAAGAAAGAAAGAGAAAGAGAGAGGAGAGAGAGAGAGAATAAAGAGAGAGGAGAGAGAGGTGACTTCCGACTTTTTCCAGTGCAGTAAAATACAAAAAAAGAAAAGCAACCTCAATCTTTGGCTTGACATTTTGCAACATTTCAAGCCATTTCCATCATGACAAAATCATCCTAAAGTCAAAACCTAAAATGAAAGTTTTGTGAGGTGTTTGTTTTTCTCCCCCAATTTTGAGCTAAAAAGTTCAGAAGTGGTTTCCAAGCAGAAGCAAAAAGCAGACGAATCCTTCCCTTTTCATTCGAGCAGCCAGCTCTGCCATCTTCGTCGTCTCCATCCCCCTCACCTCCACGCTGGCTTGGTGGGAAAAGGAAGCGACTTCCTGGGACAGAGCCAGGCTCCTGATCTCCTAAGGATTTCCTGACTCAGCAAAGGAGAACAGGGGTGCGTTTAACAGGACGACGCAGAGCTAGAAGGCCATCTCGGGAATTTGCTGTGCGTTAGTATAGGCACACACACTCCTACGCTGTCATACACAACCTCGTCTGTATTGTTGTTGTTGTTGTTAGCTGCGAAGTCGTGTCCGACCCATCACAACCCCATGGGCAACGTTCCTCCAGGCCTTCCTGTCCTCTACCATCTTCTGGAGTCCATTTAAGCTCACGCCTCCTGCTTCAGTGACTCCATCCAGCCACCTCATTCTCTGTCGTCCCCTTCTTCTCTTGCCCTCAACCTTTCCCAGCATGAGGCTCTTCTCCAGTGAGTCCTTCCTTCTCATTAGGTGGCCAAAGTATTTGAGTTTCAGCTTCAGGATCTGGCCTTCTAAAGAGCAGTCAGGGTTGATCTCCTCTAGGACTGACTGGTTTGATCGCCTTGCAGTCCAAGGGACTCGCAGGAGTCTTCTCCAGCACCATAGTTCAAAGGCCTCCATTCTTTGTTTTAATTACTCTGGATTAAGGGCCGCCTTTTATGGCATCTTTGCTTGCCCAGACTTGAACTTGGTTAACAGGGACCCGGGATCTGCCGAGCATCTTTCCTGCTCCCAAACTGGAATTTCAGAGAATGAAGCAATTCACTTCCCATCTCGGTCTCCGCCAATTTACAGTATGCCGGTTTCCTCCTGGTGAGTCGGCAACCAAGGGGAGATTCCACAGGAAAGGAAGAGTCGAAGGCGATTAGGAATCGTGTGCAAAAATTCTACGATGCTCCTGTCATCGAGACGAGGGCCAAAGTTTTAGGCAGTTGGTTTCCCCCGGAAAAGAACAGTGTTGAGGAGGGGATTTAGAGAGAGAGAGAGAAGAGAAGAAGTTGAAGAAATTCGAAGCGGAGTAGAATGGACACTGATAAGAGATGCCAGCCGTGGAATCATAGGGTTCACCAAAGATGGGTGTAAAAGGCCAGGAGCGGTAGAAGTAGCCATCCTGGGTTCCGACTTCCTGAATCACCAGGAGAAATTGAATCCCACTTAATACAGCAATAAGAAAAGGGCATGGAGAAGTGTTTCGGATCGCTTATTAGTAAGTCTTCCAGATGATGATGATGATGATGATGATGATGATGATGATGATGATAATAATAATAATAATAATAATAATAATAATAATAATAATAATAATAATAATAATTTTTTTATTTTATTTTAATCCCATTTATATCCCGCCCTTCTCCGAAGACTCAGGGCGGCTTACAATTTAAGCACAAACCAATGTGCTTAGCAATAGCCTTCATTCTATGTATATGCCTGTTTATTAGGGCTTTCGCCCCCCCCAGCGGCATTATTACAAAGTCAGCTTAATTGCCCCCAACAATCTGGGTCCTCATTTTACCTACCTCGGAAGGATGGAAGGCTGAGTCAACCTTGAGCCTGGTGGGACTCGAACCTGCACTAATTGCAGGCAGCTGGTGTTACTTAAGGAGGCATTAGCCCACTGCTCCACCAAGGCTCTTGGTGGATAATAATAATAATAATAATAATAATAATAATAATAATAATAATAATAATAATAATAATAATAATAATAATAATAATAAAGTTGGAGGGGACCTCGGAGGTCTTCTAGTCCAACCCCCTTAAAAACTTCCAGTATTGGAACATTCACAATTTCTGGAGGCAGGTTGTGGAACTGATTAATTGTTCTTTTTAATTGTTCTAACTGTCAGGAAGTTTCTCTTTAGTTCCAGGTTGCTTCTCTCCTTGGTTACTTTCCATCCGTTGCTTTTCGTCCTGCCTTCGGGCGCTTTGGAGAAGAGCTTGACTCCCTCTTCTTTGGGGCAGCCCCTGAGATATTGGAAGGCTTCTATCATGTCACCCCTCACCCTTCTCTTCGTTAAACTAGACACACCCAATTCCAGCAGCCGTTCCTTATATGTTTTAGCCTCCAGTCCCCTGATCATCTTTGTTGCTCTTCTCTGCACTTTTTCTAGAGTCTCAGCATCTTTTTTACATCGTGGTGACCAAAACTGGATGCAGTATTCCAGGTGTGGCCTTACCAAGGCATTGTAAAGTGGTATTAGTACTTCACGCGATCTCGATTCTATCCCTCTGTTCATGCAGCCTAGGATTGCGTTGGCTTTTTTGGCAGCTGCAGCACACGGCTGGCTCCTGTTTAAGGGATCGTCCACTAGGACTCCGAGATCCCCCTCACAGTTGCTACTATTGAGCAAGGTGCCACCTATACTATACCTGTGCATTTGGTTGTTCTCGCCTAAACGTAGGACCTGACTTTTTTGCAGACTGGAACCCGAGTGTCTTCTGGATGGCCATTTCGGCCCTTTTGCACCGCCCAGCTGTCAGCCTGCGGTGGCCTCGGGAGGCCGGAGCGAGCGCCTCCCGTCTGCCCGGCGAAGCGGCCTCCGCGGATTAGCCCGGGGCTGCAGCCACCATGGACAGCTCTCTGGCTCTCCCCGGCTGGACCCAAAGCGCGCACGCGCGCGCTCTCCCGCGCTCCCCCCCCCCCCCCGCGGTGCTTCTCGCCCGCAATTCCTTTGGGATTTGGCCCGGTGCCCGCTCCGCACAGGGCACGCCGGCAGCACTTCGCAGGCAGGAAGGGGTCCGCCCAATTAAATAAGTGACACTTCCAACCTTGCTCGATATTGAAAGGTCTCCATTCGGAGAAATGCAGGAGATGGGTGGGCCAGCTGAAAAACCTGACAAAATACCTTCCCTTCCCCTTCCCTTCCCTTTCTTTTCCTCTTCTCTTCCTTTCCCTTCCCTTCCTCTCTCTCCTTTTCCCTTCCCTTTCCCATTCCCCTTTTCTTTCCTTCCCTTTCTCTCCTTTCCTTTCCTTCCCATTCCCCTTTTCTTTCCTTCCCTTCCTTTCTCTCCTTTTCCCTTCCCTTTCCCATTCCCCTTTTCTTTCCTTTCCTTCTTCCCTTTCTCTCCTTTCCTTTCCTTTCCCATTCCCCTTTTCTTTCCTTCCCTTTCTCTCCTTTCCTTTCCTTCCCATTCCCCTTTTCTTTCCCTTCCTTCCCTTTCTCTCCTTTCCTTTCTTCCCATTCCTCTTTTCTTTCCCTTCCTTCCCTTTCTCTCCTTTTCCCTTCCCTTTCCCATTCCCCTTTTCTTTCCTTCCCTTTCTCTCCATTCCTTTCCTTCCCATTCCCCTTTTCTTTCTCTTCCTTCCCTTTCTCTCCTTTCCTTTCCTTCCCATTCCCCTTTTCTTTCCCTTCCTTCCCTTTCTCTCCTTTTCCCTTCCCTTTCCCATTCCCCTTTTCTTTCCTTCCCTTTCTCTCCATTCCTTTCCTTCCCATTCCCCTTTTCTTTCCCTTCCTTCCCTTTCTCTCCTTTCCTTTCTTCCCATTCCCCTTTTCTTTCCCTTCCTTCCCTTTCTCTCCTTTTCCCTTCCCTTTCCCATTCCCCTTTTCTTTCCTTCCCTTTCTCTCCATTCCTTTCCTTCCCATTCCCCTTTTCTTTCCCTTCCTTCCCTTTCTCTCCTTTCCTTTCCTTCCCATTCCCCTTTTCTTTCCCTTCCTTCCCTTTCTCTCCTTTTCCCTTCCCTTTCCCATTCCCCTTTTCTTTCCTTCCCTTTCTCTCCATTCCTTTCCTTCCCATTCCCCTTTTCTTTCCCTTCCTTCCCTTTCTCTCCTTTCCTTTCCTTCCCATTCCCCTTTCCTTCCCTTCCTTTCTCTCCTTTCCTTTCCTTCCCATTCCCCTTTTCTTTCCCTTCCTTCCCTTTCTCTCCTTTCCTTTCCTTTCCCATTCCCCTTTCCTTTCCCTTCCTTCCCTTTCTCTCCTTTCCTTTCCTTCCCATTCCCCTTTTCTTTCCCTTCCTTCCCTTTCTCTCCTTTCCTTTCCTTCCCATTCCCCTTTTCTTTCCCTTCCTTCCCTTTCTCTCCTTTCCTTTCCTTTCCCATTCCCCTTTCCTTTCCCTTCCTTCCCTTTCTCTCCTTTCCTTTCCTTCCCATTCCCCTTTTCTTTCCCTTCCTTCCCTTTCTCTCCTTTCCTTTCCTTCCCATTCCCCTTTTCTTTCCCTTCCTTCCCTTTCTCTCCTTTCCTTTCCTTTCCCATTCCCCTTTCCTTCCCTTCCTTTCTCTCCTTTCCTTTCCTTTCCCATTCCCCTTTTCTTTCCCTTCCTTCCCTTTCTCTCCTTTCCTTTCCTTTCCTTTCCCATTCCCCTTTCCTTCCCTTCCTTTCTCTCCTTTCCTTTCCTTCCCATTCCCCTTTTCTTTCCCTTCCTTCCCTTTCTCTCCTTTCCTTTCCTTCCCATTCCCCTTTTCTTTCCCTTCCTTCCCTTTCTCTCCTTTCCTTTCCTTCCCATTCCCCTTTTCTTTCCCTTCCTTCCCTTTCTCTCCTTTCCTTTCCTTCCCATTCCCCTTTTCTTTCCTTCCCTTCCTTTCTCTCCTTTTCCCTTCCCTTTCCCATTCCCCTTTCCTTCCCTTCCTTTCTCTCCTTTCCTTTCCTTTCCCATTCCCCTTTTCTTTCCCTTCCTTCCCTTTCTCTCCTTTCCTTTCCTTTCCTTTCCCATTCCCCTTTCCTTCCCTTCCTTTCTCTCCTTTCCTTTCCTTCCCATTCCCCTTTTCTTTCCCTTCCTTCCCTTTCTCTCCTTTCCTTTCCTTCCCATTCCCCTTTTCTTTCCCTTCCTTCCCTTTCTCTCCTTTTCCCTTCCCTTTCCCATTCCCCTTTTCTTTCCTTCCCTTTCTCTCCTTTCCTTTCCTTCCCATTCCCCTTTTCTTTCCCTTCCTTCCCTTTCTCTCCTTTCCTTTCCTTCCCATTCCCCTTTTCTTTCCCTTCCTTCCCTTTCTCTCCTTTTCCCTTCCCTTTCCCATTCCCCTTTTCTTTCCTTCCCTTTCTCTCCATTCCTTTCCTTCCCATTCCCCTTTTCTTTCCTTCCCTTCCTTTCTCTCCTTTTCCCTTCCCTTTCCCATTCCCCTTTTCTTTCCCTTCCTTTCTCTCCTTTCCTTTCCTCCCTTCCCTTCCCCTCCTCCTCTTCCCCTCCCCTCCTTCCTTCCCTCCCCCCTCCCTCCCTTCTTTCTCCCGGCTGTTTCTAGACATCCCGCCACAAACTGCGTGGCGTGAGGACGGCAGCAGCGCTGATTCTCCATCCTCGGCGGAGAGGCCACCTGTTTTACCAGGCGAGGCGAGGGAGGGCGGGAAGCCGTCCCTCCTGCTTACGGGAATACGCGGGGGGGGGCGGGAGCGTGGCTGAGGGCGAACCTTTCCTAGCAGGCGTGAGAAATCAACCGGCCTGTTTGCAAGACGCCAAATGCCCCCAAGTCAAAGATTCTCCGGGCCGCGGGGGGGGGGGGAGGCGGGGGGGGGGAGAGTCCAGAGACTTTGCTTGCTGCGTAAAGTCCTAAGAATTGGCAGCGCGGCCGAGACACGTGTTCCCACCGACGTTGCGGCGTTACCAACTTGAGGTCTGAAACTTGGGGAAACCCGTGACGGTGGGCTGTGTCTCCCACCCGTTTTGGGGACGAGGTTTCCCTGAATTGCTGGGGCAAAGGAGAAACCCTGCCAGGCAAAAGAAGGGAAGTCAAAGGGAGCCCCAAGGGCATCCAGATCTGTCACACGCGCACCCCGATTTTTAATTTTATTTTTTTTACTGCACTGTTTCAGAAGGTGAAGCCCTCCACCCTCACTTCGGGACACCCACACCCCTCTGTCGGCTCCAGGAGTTAGTCTCCGTTTCGAGCTTTGAAAGCGCTCCTTCTCCACATCCCAAAGGAGACGGGTCGGTTCGATAGCCCTCCATCAGCCGTCAGGCTGGTGGATTCCTGGGGTTGGACTAGATGGTCTCTAAGCCGCTTCCCGACCTTTCCAGGCTAGGATTCGGCCCGGAGCAGCCCGCGGGAAAGCGGCCCTTGTCCTCCCCAGGGACTCGGCGCGCGGGCAGGTGGAGAACCCAAAGAGGGTCCCGCCCGGTCCCGAGCTGGCGCGCCCTCGACCAATGGCCCGGCGGGGGAGCCCCTCCCTCGCGCCGCGATTGGCTGAACCTGGAGGGGTGCGCGGCCCGGTTCCTTTCAGGGCTAAGGCGAGGGGGGTCACCCAGCCCAGCCCCCACCCCCGGCCGGGGTCCTACAAAGCCCGGGATCCCGCCCGGCTCCTCCAGTGCTTCCGAGAGGGAGAGGCAGCCTCGCACTCGTTCGCCTCCCGTCCCTTCCAGGAGATCTGCAGGAGGGCAGAAGACCCCCCGACGGCCCGTCCTTGACCCGCCGCGGAAGAGACCCTCCCGTCTCGGGAGCCGCCCTGCCCGGCCCTGCTTTGCCCGGCGGGCTCCGCGCAAGGAAGAGGAGGGACGGCCATGGAAAAGGTGAAGGCTGGAGAGGGAGACACGCGGGGCGCGTCCCCACGGTTTGACTTCATCGCTTTCCAAATGCCCGGGGCTCCCCCCTCTGCCCGACCCCCACCCGCCCAGCCGGGGACGCGGTTCTTTCGGGAAAGCCTCTGTCCCCAGCGCCGCGTGATGCCAACGGGGCGGAGGGCGAAGGGATGAAGGGATGGAGAGGAGGGGGGGGAGCTGATGCCATGCATTGCAGGGGGCGGCCATGAGCCCAGCCCCCGGGTGCGAACGGGCGAGCAAGAGCTCCCTCGGCCTTGGCGGCCCGGACAGGATTAAAAAGGGGGGTGGGGGCTGAGGGAGGATGTCGTTCTCCTTTGCGGCCGCTTTCACACGACCAGCTAAGAGGGGAGCCGGGATAACTCCGTCCACGCCGTCCAGGTTCTCGGGACGTGGCGCAAAGGCCTGCGGGCTGTTAGGCCAGAGAAGCCGGCCATGCTCTGAACGCGAGTCCGAGAGACAAGTGGAGCCCGAGAATGCAGCCCCTTTCTTTCCGGGGAGGCTGGAGAGCTGCGTTCTCACGACGCGCCGGGCTGAATGCAGAGAACAGCCGTAGCTGTGGGCAGCGTTCACGCAAGGCCCGTTTGCGCACAAATTCAGCCGGTGGGCTGACCGATTGCGAAGTCTCCACCCGCGTCCGCCCCCGCCCCCCCCCCCGCCTTTGGGGCGACCCGGCCCTCCGGCGGCCCTCCTGCTTCCAAGGCCGAGCTGACCCGACCCGAAGCCCCTGTGGCGCTGCCTGGAGGGCGGCCCTTGGCCACAGTGGCTGGCGGCTCTTCAGAGTCGAAGCCTCCCCCCAGCCAGACACCCCGGGGGGGGAGGGCAGCCTGGGCTTCGCGGTGGCCTCCTTTCCCGGGTCTCCCTCGGAGGGCGCCGTGACCCGGGCGTGACATCCTGATAGGGACCTTCAGATGGCAAGGGCGGCTTTGCCCAGCCAGACGGGCCCCCCCCGGGGGGGGAGGAATTGGGCCGGGGGCGGGGCTGGCCCGTCTCCAGCTGAGCGCAGACGGCGGGCGGGGGTGCAGAGGAAGCACCACCTGCGCGCGCCCCCCCAGCACTTTTTTCCAGAGACCGGGGGAAGAACGACGGGGGGGGGTTCTGCGCCTCCCCCGTAACTGGACCGGCATTGTTTTTGCTTGGACTCCTCGGCTGGCGAGAGGGGGTCCGGGAGGGCTGCGCGCGGCGGGGCCGGGCCCTCGAGGCGGGCTTTGACCCACTCCTCCCCGGAGCCGAACCGCTTTGAGACTTTCGTTCCTGCGCCCGGGCCAGAACTGGCAAGAGGAGTTAAGGACTCGGAGGTGCGGAGTCCGGTTCATGGACGGACGGACGGCCGCGTAGCTTCTCCCTGCCCGGCCGTTCCGCGCGGTTCGCCTCCGGAGGGCGAGGCCGGTGGCGGCCTTGGGTGCTGCTGCTCTAACTGCTTGGTGAGGACCCCCTGGCAGCCCCCCTGCCTCCTTCGAGGACTCTGCACACACACACACACACACACCCTCCCTCCACTGCCCCAAGCTTTGGTCTCAGGGAGAGCTCCCTCAGGGACGGAGGGACCGCCCCGCTGCTGCGCTAGATTTCTGCGTGCAGGGAGTGTGCCTCGAACCCCGAGCCCTGAGGGGCAGCCTCTGCCCGGGGCCTCTCAGATGGTTCAGCCCGTCTGCTCAGGTCCTCGGCGTGAGTGACAGGGCCGAGTGGCCCGCTCCGGGGCTCTTCTCCCCCAAGGGCTGTGGGTGGTCCCCCTGCCCGGCTGCCGGTGCCCGGTGGAGGCGGACAGCAGTGGGGTGACTACTCTTTCCTTGGCTTCCCCAGCTGGCCTCCTCCTCCTCCTCCTCCCCCTCCCCCTCCCCTTCCCATCCCTTAGCGATCCAGAGGGAGGGAGGGAGGGAAGCAGTCAGAAAGGCAGCTGCCGAGAAGCGCAGCGGGCAGAAGCTCGGGATCTGAGCAAAGTACGAGGCGGGGAGTTCTCCCGCTGGTCGGAGGGTCCTCCCCCTCCTCCCCCTCCCCCTCCTCGAAGGGGCGTCCCGCTCCTCCGCCGCGCTCCCTGCTCGACGCCTGGGAGGTTGGCTGGCGTTTGGGGGCGGGGAGCCCACGCCTGGCGCCCTCCCCCCCTCCTCCGCCCCCCCCCCCCAACCTCTTGGTTCTCCTGGCGTCCCGCTGCACTCGCTCAGCGCCGCTTCTCCTTTGCAGGTCCCGAAGATCCGCCGGAAAGCGACCATGTTGCAGCAGTGGAGTTTCGCGGTCTTCCTGCTGAGTTACTGCCTGCCGTCCTCCGGGCGATCCTTGGAAGGCCAGAGCAACGGACGCCGATTGTGAGTCGCCCTTCTCCGTCCCGAGCCGGGGGGGGGAAGGGGGGAGAGGAAGGGGGCTTTCCGGGCACCCTTCGGCTTAGAGATGCCCCCGCCGTAGCCAAAACGGCGGGGCAGCCCTTGTACTGGGGTTAAAGACCCATTTATTTGAACAAGCTGGCCTGGCCTGATGGGGAGTTACTTAGGGTTTTAATATTTATATATATTTTTATTGTTTTTACTTTGGGCAATAATTTAATTCTTTTTTTTTAACTTTTGTATTTTTGTAGTTTTATGATATGCCCTGTTCACCGCCCTGAGTCCTTCGGGAGAAGGGCGGTATAAAAATTTAATAAAACCTAAACCTAAACCTACTTTCTTGGCTCAGCTGGTGAAGCGCAACTTGGCCAGAAGAGTCGGGCTTCGATTTCCTCCATGAGATAAAAGTCCCATGGGGGGGGGGGTCAACTGAAGGGAAGAAGCGGCCGAGGAGAGGATCGCGTCCCTAACTCTGGGCTTCTTAACCTTTTATCTCCCCCACCCCTTTTTTTCTCTCGGGGTCCCCGAGAGGAGAGTCTTGACTTTGGGAATTATGAATGAGGAAGGCCGCTCGGCGACTTCGCGTTATCTTTTGGAGACACGGAAAGCCGGTCAAGGGGCAAGATAACCGTCCCGCCGCTCGTTTGTGTTGTGTCGAAAGAACAATAGCTGTCCTTAAAGGACGTGGTTGTGTGTGTGTGTGTGAAGGAGAGAGAAAAGAGTGTGTGGAGGGGTTTCGGAGTAGAGCGTATGTTTACATGCGCTGGGAGATTGCATTTTTCTTACACACTGTCGCAGCGGGCGCGTTACAAGGCTTCGGATGCTAAAAGACGGCCATGGGCGCATTGGCGCGGATCCCAGAAACGTGGAGAGCGCTTTGGGAGAAAAAAAAATACAGAGCACTTAAATCACGGCTTTCACCTCCGTTGAGGATTTGTGCCAAGGAGCAAAAAATGCTCGCCTTTGGGTTAAACTGCTGTTGGAGAGAGCCAACAGACGCTTGACTGGGAGAAAAACAGGAGTAGGCAACTCTGACTCCTATCCTGAGATGCTCAGATGCCCCTCCACGCTTATTACTAACACCGGTCAGATGGCTGGAGTGTAGGATTAACTAACCAGATCAATAAAATCCACCCTGAGGTGGTGCCCCCCCAGGCTGGATCCCCAAATCCGGAAGACCACGATCCTAAAAGTTCTGTGCTTGTACTTAATTGTCTTTAGGTGATTCGGGAAGATGGGAATAAAGTTACCAGCGTTGGAAATGAACCCAGGCAGGCTATGAAATAACGATAATCTCATTGGAGATTAATTAGCAAAGGGTCCTTGGTGCTCTCTGGGCTTGCTGGTTTTCTTGCAGACGTTTCATGACCCAAACTAGGTAACGTGAGTTACTTGCTTGTTCTCACAAGGCAGAAACCTCCTGGGTTGAATTTGCACTGATTCTTTCCCCTGGCGCGAAATATTCTGGGTCAGAAGGAGCTCTGCAAACCTGGGCGTGGGCCAAAGGCCACTTTGCTTGCCAAGCTGTGGTAGTTCTTCGTTTACCTCTTTTCTGACACCGCTTGCAGATCTGCACTTGTTCCCTTCGCGTTCCTGCTGAAAAGCCACAGGCTGAATTCCTCTCTTCTTGAACAGACCCGAGAGAAGCCAGATGTTGCCCAAAAGAACAGCTGGCTTTGCCCGGAGATGCGTAACTCAGCATCAATCCACCGGGCTCCATCTCAGAGAAGTAATTTTCCTAGCAAGGGTTCTCCCACACACACACACACACACACACACACCTAATCTAGAAACAAGATAAGCAGGGGGATGGACTAGAAGACCTCTAAGGTCCCTTCCAACTCTGCTATTCTATTCTATTCTATTCTATTCTATTCTATTCTATTCTATTCTATTCTATTCTATTCTATTCTATTCTATTCTATATTCTATATTCTATTCTATATTCTATATTCTATATTCTATATTCTATTCTATTCTATTCTATTCTATTCTGTATCTCTATATTCTATTCTATTCTATTCTATTCTACGTATTCTATTCTATTCTATATTCTATATTCTATATTCTATATTCTATATTCTATTCTATTCTATTCTATTCTATTCTATTCTATTCTATTCTATTCTATTCTATTCATTATTCCATATTCTATTCTATTCTATTCTATTCTATTCTATTCTATTCTATTCTATTCTACTCTACTCTACTCTACTCTACTCTACTCTACTCTACTCTAATTCTATTCTATTCTATTCTATTCTATTCTATTCTATTCTATTCTATTCTATTCTATTCTATTCTATTCTATTCTACTCTACTCTACTCTACTCTACTCTACTCTAATCAATTAAAGGAAATTGGGTAAATTGTAGAAGAAAAAGAGAGGTAAGCTCACGAACCTGGAACCGCAGACGGTATCTTACAGAGCTGTAGAAGTCCTTAGCCTACAAAGTCCTTGAGCTGGAGCAAGAGGGGGAAGCTGAGTGAAGGAACAGAGAGCCAGTTCTTGGAGGAGGAGGAGGAGGAGGATCAATTTTTCTGTTGAAATTACAGAGATCAAGATGTCAAGAGTGGCCACTGCTTAGCAATGGTTGGTTAACCAGTTCCCCTTTGGGGATAGGCAGTTGAGGCCCAAGACTGTGGGGAAGATGTTTTCAGGGTTGTGTACATGAGGATGAATTATAACCCTGTGAACGCGGCGTACAATGTATACAGCAATTTGTGTGAGTACCTCTGGGCAGCAAGAAACCCTAACCTCTCAGCTCTTCACTCAAAATTGCTTACCGCATGTTAGCATAGCATTAACTGCCTCTGGTTTGGGGTCAGGCAAACTTTTCATTCCAGGCTGCAAAAGGACCTCTAGTGGGACAGCGAAACACTTCCCAAGACTCCTCAATCTTCTGGGCGCTATTTTTAGACATAGTGTATTTCTTCCACCCGGTAATCTACTCTGGCGATTCGGCTTAGAGCAGGCGCTTTATCCGCTTCTCACTCCCTTATGGGAGATGGGAGCAAGAAAACAGGGGGGTGGGTTTTAAAAGGGTCACTAGCAAAAGCCCCCCCCCCTCCCTGTAGCAAATTATCTCAAGTGGCTTTGTCGATGGGTGGTGTACATTCATTCCTGCCTCTCTCCCACAACAGGTGTTTGCAAATGGTTAGAATTTTGCCTTCTGCTGCCCGAAGGGATGAGGTGGAATTGGGAACTTTTATTTTTGGGGTGCCCGCTGAGTTTGGTTGCCCTGGTGATGATGGTTGCCCAGTTGGGTAATGAAACGTCTGCAAGAAAATATCCAAGTTTGGAGGGCACCCACAGTTCATCCCTGAGCTACAAGTATTCTCCTCCATTGGCACTTTTTTTTCTTTTCACCAAAGGGGGAAGGAGAGCTATTGGGAAAGTCGCACTTAGTCTTCTTAGCGAAGGTGGCAAAGAGACCCCCCCTCCCTTTGTAATTAGTCCCCCACCAAACGTCCCTTGAGGAATGGTGGCTCTGAAGCCACCCACTTGGCTGAAGTCTTGGCGCAGCTGTGCTACCTCCGTCCTCATGATCATTCTTAATCCCCGTGCAGCATGCTTTGGTCACTAAACAGGGCCTCCACTCAAATAGCTGGAGAAATGAACTTTTCATGTACAATTTAAAAAAACAAAAAAGCCACAAAACCTAGGTAGCTTGATAACATCCACGGGAAAACCCATCTCTTTGAGAATAGCATCAGGAATTGGGGTGCAAACTTTTTTTAAAAAAAAAATTCAGATGTTCACGGTAAGGAAAAGCCAGATCACTGAATTCAGTTAATTTAGTTTAATTGATAAGCCACCTGACTCCCAAACAATCCTAGGTAACTTAGAGCTAAAATTTCAATACATTCCACAGCAGTGTTTTAGTCACGTGGTTGGAGGGAGCCTTAATTGAGAGAGACGCATTTTTGATTAGTCTGTTAAGAATATTCTTTTCTCTTATTACTGGATCGATTGACTTATTGATTGATTGATTGATTGATTGATTGAATGAATGAATGAATGAATGAATGAATGAATGAATGGTGACTTTGGGTCAGTTTGACATCTGGCAATTATATGGATAAAACCATATGATTTTCTTGAGAAAGCCTTGTTCTTGCCTTCTTCTTGAGGCTGAGAAACAGGGATTATCCCAAGGTCACCCAGCTGGGTTTAAAGCATGTCTACTCCAGTGGCTTTAACCACTACCCCACACTGCCTCTTGCTATTGCATTTTGCATGATCCCGTTTTTAACAATTACAATGAGTGGCATGGTTAGAAACTTCTCAGAACCCCAGAAGAGGCTCTTGTGACAAAAACAATTCATCCATTTCAAGTTTACATATCTTTTATAAAATGGGAGACCGAATGATAAGAAAAGTCAAGTGGGTTTTAATTGCTATTTGCATAAGAAAGAGGGGGGGAATGAGATTTGGGGGTATCTGTATGCATCCCCTGGGTTTACAGGTCTATTCGGAGTTCAAAATGGCTGAGAGTTCAACAGGTAAAGAAAGGAGTCATTATCTTGGGACTACATGGTGAGACTAGAGAGTATGATGACCGTGATATAAAATAGTCAAAAATACTCAGCTTGTCAAAACGCTGATCCGTTCAAAGAAAAGAGTGGCAAACTTAATGAAACGAGCAAAGGACAAGGATAGGGTGACTGTCATAGAAAAGGGGGGCTTAAGTCACATTTTTAAAGGGCACCATTGAAGGTCTGGAACTCAATGAGAGAAAGCTCCTACAAGTCAAGAATTGACATAAGACACACATGTAATTTTAAAGCTGATGGTCTGGTGCAGGGGTCTTCAAACTTGGCCCTTTTATGACTTGTGGACTTCAACTCCCAGAAGTCCACAAGTCATAAAAGGGCCAAGTTTGAAGACCCCTGGTGAATCTACTCTACGGGCCTGTCCTGGTGTTACTTTGAAAGTTCAGTTCTAGCTTTGTGAGTGGCTTGCTTAGAAGGCTTAAAATGTGGACAAACTAGGTGTTAGGGATTTATTTATTTTTGACACGTGGAAAGCATTGATATAAGAAACAGCCAAGTTGCCAGGTGCACCAATGTGATTTTGGGCTTGAGTTGTAGCTAATGTTGGTGCAAAATCTTCCCCATAAATTTATTTCTTTCCATTAAACAGGAGAGAGCATGATTCGAAGCGGTGCTTCTCAACCTTGGCCACTTTAAGATATGTGGACTTCAACTCCCAGAATTCCCTAGCCAGCATGAAGTCCACATATTGTAGTTCACATATATTTGAGAAACACTGACCTGAAGGATGAAGATCTCCACTATCCTAGCAATTACAGGTAGTCCTTACCTTATAACCACAATTGAGTCTAAAAGTTCTGTTGCTAAACAAAGCAGTGGTTAAGTAGGTTTTGCCATTTTACAACCTTTCTCGTCACAGTTAATAAGAGAATCACTGCAGTTGTTAAGTTAGTAATATAGATGTAAACTGAATCTGGCTTCCCCGTTGTCTTTGCTTGTCAGAAGGTGTCAAAAAGGGATCACATGACCTAATATCTTGGACATTTTGAAGGACAGCAAACTTCTTCGGATTTGAGGCTACTATAGACTAATACGGCTTCAGTGGAACATGTCAAGGATAGAATGAAATCCTCTCAAAAGTCACTGAGATTTGGACATATACTGAAAGCTAAATCAGTCCAAATAACAGATACAAAAGCAATGTTATTACCACACTCAGTCCCTTTGGGTTTATAATAGCAGCTTATATCAAAAATGGGGGGGCTGCATAGCTTGATTAGTCAAGAGAGAAGGTGGGATATTGTCAGAGCATGGACAGTCTTATTTCGCTGAGATAGCCCAGGAGTAAATACAGTAAACAGTGGTCTATATTAAGTGGTAGTTTATGTTACACTCTTTACAACAGTGGTCTTCAAATCTGGCAGCTTTAAGACTTATGGAATTCAGCTCCCAGAATTCTGGGAGTTGAAGTCCACAAGTCTTCAAGTTGCCAAGTTTGAAGACGCCTGATCTACAACATACACTAGGAACAAAATACATACACGTGGCAATACAGCAAACTCCAACACACAGCAATTACAGCAGGAGATAGGACGAGAACACAGCAGCAAAAAGCCTTCCCTTTTATACTCAGGCTCTTAAAGGGATACAGACACAGACCCTGCTGAGTCATTCCTATCATTGCATCATCCACCTTACATTACATCATTACATAAGTCTGTTTAGCTGTTAAATCATAGCCTTGACAGATACGCTGGACTCTTTTTGCTCCGGGGATTATGCTATACAAAAAGAAAACTTTGGTGTGTTTTGTTTCGTTGTGTTTTTTTCTCAAACAGGCTCATCTGCCTCGTTTCGTGTCTATTAATGCTTTTTTAACAGATCTGCTTTTTTTTTTTTGCTTGTTTGTTTTTGAGCAGCAAAAGGACGGTGGCCGAATACCAACTGCTGCACGACAAAGGGAAGTCGATGCAAGATACCCGAAGGCGCCACTTCCTGCAAAACTTAATCGAAGGGGTAAACACGGCTGAGATCCGGGCTGTATCAGAGGTTTCGCCAAACCCGAAACCTGCGGTGGTCCCTGCCAAAAGCTACCCTCTCCGCTTCGGCGTGGAGGACGAGGGCAAAAACCTGACCCAGGAGACCAACAAGACACAACCGTACAAGGAGCAGCCCCTGAAGACCCCTGGGAAAAAGAAAAAGGGGAAGCCCGGGAAACGTAAGGAGCAAGAGAAGAAGAGGAGGAGAATTCGCTCAGCCTGGCTCAGCTCGAAGGGGTCCGGCAGTGGAATGGACATCTTGGGTGTTGCACCTGTTAAGACAAGGTAAGAAGGCTCAGGCCTCCGCGCGGAAAGGCCCGTTTTCCAGGGGTGTCTGCCCTGCCAAATTAAGGGTGCTGCTATTCTGCTGCTATTTCACGTTGCGCCAAGGTGAAGCTTTCTTGGCTCCTTAACAGTGGAGACCCCGAGTTGCTTTTCATCCCAGGAAAGAACGTGGACGATTGTTCTGTGTCACGTCTGCCGAAGCCATAAGGCAGGGATGTCCAATCCTGGCCACTTTTAAGAGTTGTGGACTTCAACTCCCAGAATTCCCCAGCCAGCCATCCGTTCCAGTGTTTCTGCTGCTGAAAAGGTACTTCAAGGGTAGAGGAAATGGTTTCCCGTCCTGTAGGAGAGAGTTTTTTCAAGGAAATAAAACCTTGATTGCTGCAGCTTTGTCTAAAACTTTTAATAAAAGTAATTTTTTAAATAAAATTGAGAGAGAGAGAGAGAGAGAGAGAGAGAGAGAGAGGGAGCTTTGCACCCATTCCATAAGATCATTTTCAGAAACAATAATGAAATGAATTATTGTCATGTCATGTTCAGGAAAATCTAGGCAGTTTTGGCCTTCTGCTAATCACTGTGCAGGATTTCCAATTGAGGTTTCCCACGTGATTGTTCAAATCACACCACAGGGTCAGCTTGGACCCTTCCCGTTGCGTGACGTTCTCACACGCTGGCCTGTTGTTTGGGTACATGCTGACTCTTTTCACCCTTAAGAGATTTAGAATAACCTTCCAAAAGGTTATGAGCTGAACTCATTTCAAGGGGAGCTGGTGGCCTTCCCAGGAGGCCAAGATCCTTCTAGCTGTTTTGTTTCAAAGGTGTTTTGCCTTCACTAGACTATCGCAGCAGGAGATCTCTCCCACACAGTATCCACCTGGTGAACTCTTAAGCTTCCTCCTTCCGTTATGCATTCAAGATGGACAGTGATTAATATTTATATGCTACTTATATGTAAGGGTGTAGGGTCTATACATAGGTTGTATAGAGAAGGGTTAAATGTGTGTTATACATGTGTACACTTTGAGAGCAAGCGATTAAATTTCATTTTTAATGTGTCCTGTTGTGCCCACAGTAAAAAATGACAATAAAGGTTATCTATCTATCTATCCATCCATCCATCCATCCATCCATCTATCCATCCATCCATCCATCCATCCATCCATCTCTATCTCTACCTCTACCTCTACCTCTATCTGTCTGTCTATCTATCTATCTATCTATCTATCTATCTATCTATCTATCTATCTATCTATCTATCTATCCAGTCAAAAAATAAAGGGAACAAAGATAAGACATCCTACTATTAAATACAGTACATTGTGTTGTTTAAGTGTTCCCTTTATTATATATATATATATATATATATATATATATATATATATATATATATATATATATATATATATATATATATATATATATATATATATATATATCCCATCTATCATCTCTTTGCCTGCCTGCCTACCTACTTACCTTATCTACCTATCTATCTCTATCACCTCTCTGTCTGTCTATCTATGTACCTACCTACCTATCTACCTACCTATCTATCTATCTATCTATCTATCTATCTATCTATCTATCTATCTATCTATCTAATTTCATGAAAAATGCCACGGATTCCATATAGTAGCCTAGTAGGCATTTGAAAGCCTCTTTTGCCAGAATTGCTTCTTAGTCTATCATTTATAACCAGGAACCATACAAGGAAGTTTTCACCTTCAAGAGTGGTTCTCCCAAATGGGTAAAAGGAGCTAGCACTTGTTCAGAAATGTCTTCTGTTGGCAAACACCACCTTGCTTGTGGTCATGAGTAGCCAACTCTCATGTCTTACAGGTACCTAATGTCCTTAGCTGAACATAGATGCAAGGGGATTTTGATAACCTCTTCATGTTGACCAGTGTTTCTCAACCTTTGCAATTTGAAGATATGTGGACTTCAACTCTCAGACTTGCTGGCTGGGGGGAATTCTGGGAGTTGAAGTCCACATATCTTCAAGCTGCCAAGGTTGAGAAACACTGGTACAAACTAAGAGTACTATAGAATAGAATAAAATAGAATAGAGTAGAGTAGAAATATAGAATAGAATAGAATAGAATAGAATAGAATAGAATAGAATAGAATAGAATAGAATAGAATAGAATAGAATAGAATAGAATAGAATAGAATAGAATAGAATAGAATAGAATAGAATAGAATATGGAAGGGACCCTGGAGGTCTTCTAGTCCAGCCCCCCCGCTCAAGCAGGAGAACCTACACAGTTCTCAGACAAGTGACTGTCTAGCCTCTTTTTAAAAATCTCCAGTGATGGAGCACGCACGATTTCTGGGGCAAACCATATGTCAGTTCATACTAAGCTAGTAAATTCCAAACCAGAGAAGAAAGTCTTGAGATGTTTGTGAAAGTTGCTGCAGGAAGGGAATTTCATTAATGTCACAGCTATCTGGAATGCCTCTTAATACGCCCTTGTTACATAGGCCAAATGCATTTACTTGTATTGTACATTTGCCAAAAATGCTAGTACTGTCAGGAGAGTAAACTATAAGTTTAATTTAGGAATCCCCCTGGCATGGGCCAAATTAGACCCCAGCTCCGTTTACATCACTGAAGAAAAAAGAAGATAAAAGCAAGAGGATTACAAAACACTTGAAAGTTTGCAATCTCTTGTTTCATCCAACTTCCCATGGATTCCTAGATAAGAGATATTTCTGGAGGATTGTCTCATAGTCCTGGGTGTGCTTGGCAGGATAACACGGTCCCTCCAGCTACAATTAGGTGTGAAAACCTAGACCTCAGGCTGGTAGCTCATTTTCATTAGCAAAGATATCAAGTGTTATCAAAACACTGACATAACTTTAGGTAAAGGTAAAGGTAAAGGTTCCCCCACACACACGTGCTAGTCGTTTCCGACTCTAGGGGCTGGTGCTCATCTCCGTTTCAAAGCCGAAGAGCCAGCGCTTGTCCCAGGACGTCTCCGTGGTCACGTGGCCGGCATGACTAGACGCCAAAGGTGCACGGAACGCTGTTACCTTCCCACCGTAGTGGTCCCTATTTTTCTACTTGCATTTTTTACGTGCTTTTGAACTGCTAGGTTGGCAGAAGCTGGGACGAGTAACAGGTGCTCACTCTGTTACGCAGCACTCGGGATTCGACCCGCCAAACTGCCGACCTTCTGATCGACAAGCTCAGCGTCTTAACCCACTGAGCCACCACGTCCCTATATAACTTTAGTGTTCTCCATATCTCATCCACTTCCTTCAGAAGATCTCACTCAAGCAGTTGCTTAGTTCCCTCCCACAGTCCATTCCTCCATTTGCAAACTATGCATTGATCCGCCGGCCTTGGGAATAAGGCTGCTTAAAGTGAGCTGGAAGATGGACTTCCAGATGTGGAATACGCTGCTCCGATAAAGGAGAATATGTGTAGCCCAGGGTTGAAATGAGGGGTCCTTGATACTCTCTGAGACTAGTTGTTTTCTTGCAGACATTGCACTACCCAAACTAAGTAACATCATCAGCGTTTTATCTTTTAGAACATGCAGCTCTAAAAGATACACGGAAATGTAGGAGCTGCTTCCAATATTTGAGGGGCTCCTACAAGGATGAGGGGGATCAACCTATTTTCCGAAGCACCGGAGGGCAAGACAAGAAACAGTGGATGGAAACTAACCAAGGAGAGAAGCAAGCTAGGTCTAAGGAGAAATTTCTTAATGGTTAGAGCAACCAACCAATCAACCAATGGAATAGCTGGCTTTCAGAAGTTGTGGGTGCTCCATCACTGAAGGCTTTCAAGAAGAGACAGGACTATCTCTGTCTGGAATGGCATAGAGTCTCTTGCTTGGGCAGGGGGTTGGACTAGAAGATCTCTAAGGGCCCTTCCAACTCCATTGTTCTATGTTCTGCTTCTTCTAGACCAGGGGTCTTCAAACTCGGCCCTTTTATGACTCGCGGACTTCAACTCCCAGAATTCCTCAGCCAGGCACACTGGCTGAGGAATTCTGGGAGTTGAAGTCCGCGAGTCATAAAAGGGCTGAGTTTGAAGACCCCTGGTCTAGACCAATTGCTTCTTGCCTAAGGCAGGGACCCTCAAATCATCCCCAAAACCTATCCAAGCTCGGTTTGAAAACCTCTGATGGTGGAGCCATCATGATGCTATAAGGACCACTACTTAATAGCTATCATGGTGATCCTGATTGGAACTCATTCTACAAAGCTTTCACTTATTGCTTTTTATACCTGGACACTCTGAGGATAAAGCCAGCTCTCCTTCCCTGTTCCAATCAAAGGACATGTACTGGAAGACTTATAGCATGTCTCCCCAAAGCCTTATCTTCTGTATGCTAAACGTATCGATTCCTTTCACTGGTCATTACAAAATTCAGCCTCCAAGACTCTCACCAGTCAGATATATTCTCACCTGCAGTGGCAAGTCTAGAACACAAGACGAGACAGACTCTGAACATACATAAGCATGATCGGGCAAAGAAAACATAGCTCAACAAACATTCAGAGAACATAGCAGCCTGCTTTACATAAGGAAAACAGATTTTTCAGCATTGTAGCTATACTTGCCTGCTGGTAGAGTTGAGAGTACACTTTTAAATTCCTTTTTCCAGATGTTCCTGATCATTTGGTCCACATCTAATTCTAGGATACCTTCCATGGAGCCTTATTAACTTGGGATCTGAAATGTTATCCATACTTAATTACTCTTTGTGGAGGAACAAGTTTATGCAACACGTTTAACCAGATCGGTGCAAGATCTAGAGGCTGCATTGCACAACACGGGCTGTTTTTGTTTGTTAGTTCATTCATCGTTATACAAAACCATTCCCTCAGGAACCCTGGGGGTGCAGGAGTTAGGATGCGGTATTGCAGGCTAACTATGCTCACAGCCTGGAGTTCGATCCTGATGGGACTCATGGTTGACTCAGCTTTCTATTCTTTTGAGGTCGGTAAAATGATTGTTGTGGGCAAAGATCAAACAAGGCTGACTCTGTAAACCAGACATGTCAAACTCGCGACGTCACGTGACGTCACGCAATGTATCAGAGCTTTTTCGCTGTTGCCGGCAATGGGGTGGGCATGGTTTCCAGATGACGTGTCCGGCCCGTGGGCCAGCAGTTTGACACCCCTGCTGTAAACTGTTTAGAGAGTGATGTAAAGCACTATGGGGTGATATATAAGTCTAGAGAATAGAATAGAATAGAATAGAATAGAATAGAATAGAATAGAATAGAATAGAATAGAATAGAATAGAATAGAATAGAGAAGAGAAGAGAAGAGAAGAGAAGAGAAGAGAAGAGAAGAGAAGAGAAGAGAGATTCCTTGGAGGTCATCTAGTCCAACCCCTTGCTCGGGCAGGAAACCCTATAACATTTCAGACAAATGGCTGTCCAGTCTCTTTTTAAAAACTTCCAGTGTTGGAGCATTCACAACTTCTGGAGGAAGGTTGTTCCACTGGTTAATTGTTCTGACTGTCAGGAAGTTTCTCCTTAGTTCCAGGTTGCTTCTCTCCTTGACTAGTTTCCATCCGTTGCTTCTTGTCCTGCCTTCAGGTGCTTTGGAGAATAGGTGGACCCCACCCCCTTCTTTGTGGCAGGCCCTCAAACATTGGAAGACCGCTATCATGCTGCCCCTACTCCTTCTCTTCATTAGACTAGACATACCCAGTTCCTACAACCATTCTTCATAGCCTCCAGTCCCCTAATCATCTGTGTCCATGTCTATGTGTGTGTATACTCACAGCTTCTTGGAAGATATTTTTCATCACACTTTGCATTATTAATTTCATTGTACATGAGAGATTAGTTGGTCCGAAATCCTTAGAATGATTGTATGTTGTCCATCAACTCTTCCTAGAGACACAGAATTTTTTGATGAGACTATCAACATGTCCAGTTATTTGTATGGGAAAATAATTCTCTTCCTTTTTCTTTTCTTCACAGGAGGCGTTGACATCCTCCGCTAAGATTTTTTTTGGAAAACTTACTCAACTGTTCTGCAATTGTGAACATATGGAAAGTATTTATTATCTGTAAATATTGTAAATGATTCAAAATAAAACCTTGGCCGCAGACGTTCTCCAGAGCTGCACATTTGAACATTGTGAATACTGGGGGGGAAATTTTGTACTTGGACAATTCTTGTTGTCACATTTACCATAATTTATTGTGTTGAATAATGTATTTATTTCCATGAACTTTTATCTTGGTGCTGCTGACTATCTATCTATCTATCTATCTATCTATCTATCTATCTATCTATCTATATTTTGTAACATAATGCACTTTAGATATACATTATGTCTTATGTTGCTAAGACATAAATAAACTACTCCTGGTTTTGGATTGGATTTAATGAATTGCCAAGGACAATGACAGAAAAATGCATACGTAAAAAGGGCCATATTTTTTATACAGATTGTTAAAAAGAAAGAAAGACAAAAGCCTCCAATAAAATGTAATCTAATTAAAATAACATCATGACTCAGAAGGAAAAATGTGTCCTCTAGGATTTAATGACAAGGAACAATAATTTTCCCTTTACAACATCTGAAAATAGCTTTTAAAACTTAACATGTTTACATTGGTTTCGATTCCATTTTTCACATTAGCTTTTAGTTAAAAATCATTTGCAAGCTTTGGTGCTAGCAAAGTGGAGAAGCGTTCTCTGCAGGAGGAAAATGCCCGCCTAGACTTCCTTGGAAGCACTAAGCTGCCAACTGCAGGCAGATATATATATAAAACATTTTATTAGTTTTCTGAGTTCACAATTCGTAAGTGCTTAGTAAACAACATGTTGTCTGTGCTCATTTGTCTTACTTAACAATACATATTCAATTCCTAGTCTCCACCCCGGTTTTTTTGAGCCGTTGATCAAATACATCCCATACTTGAAAATATTCTGTGTCTTCTTCTTCTGGGGCTGGAAGAAGTTGTGATTGCCCTACCTCTGTCTAGCAACCCACTTTTGTCTCAAAGGAGAGGGGTCAAATGGACTTTCCTCCAGGCCAGGAACCCAGAACAATCTTGGAAGAGATGAAACGGGCTTCTTTTAAGGTCCTCCCATTAGAGACAACCGTTCCCTTCTCCTTCTGAATTTCTTTGCTGCTTCCGCTACTTCTGTTTCACAGGGATAAGCTGCAGTCTGACGTAAAAACTCTCTTTCCCTAAAAATAACAGTGAAAAAAATGGAGGGGTGAAGCCAGGTGTGTACAGGTAGACCTCGACTTTCAACAGTTCATTGAGTGACCGTCACTGGAAAAAGTGACGTATGACCGTTTTTCACACTGATGGCCCTTGCAGCATCCCCAGGGTCATGTGGTCAAAATTCAGATGCTCAGCAACGGACTCATATTTATGACGGTTGCTCGGAGTCACGTGATCCCCTTTGGTGACCTTCCGACAAGCCAAGTCAAGGTGGAAGCCAGGTTCACCTTTACAAGCGGGTTACTAACTCTACAACTGCAATGATTCACTTCACAAGACAGGTCGTAAAACGGGGCAAAACCCGCTGAGCAAATGTCTCACTTAGCAACATAAATTTGGGGCTGAATTGTAGTCGAAAGTCAAGGACCAACTCTACTACATTCTAGTAGTAGCAACAGCTGCAGGGTTACACTTCAGAAGCTCCTGATCATTTTTGGTTAGGTTTTCAACATTTTGTCGAGGGGAAAAAAGGCTATTTGTGATATTTGAAGACTGGCATTCTTCCACTTGCACAAACACAACTATGCCATAAGGAGGCCACTACTGAACTTTGGAATGAATAATTTGTTTTGGACTCAGGTTCCTGAAGATACAATTATCCTTCAAAGGTATTTCTTGTTGGATCCGCTATTCCATCTTTCAGTAGGCACAGTACGTCTACATCAGGGCTCTTCAAACTTGGCAACTTTAAGACTTGTGGACTTCAACTCCCAGAATTCCTCAGCCTCTTTCTTTCTCTTTCTCTTCTTTCTTTCTTTCTTTCTTTCTTTCTTTCTTTCTTTCTTTCTTTCTTTCTTTCTTTCTTTCTTCTTTCTTTCTTTCTTTCTTTCTTTCTTTCTTTCTTTCTTTCTTTCTTTCTTTCTTCACTTCTTTAGATTGGTCATTCTCCAAACAGGATACTTGACTCACTCAAGAATATTTGGGAGGCCTTAAACATTTCCTTTCGCTTAGAAGTGAATTTTTCTTTTCGTACAAAAGGAAAGTGGCAGATGTTTAAACACGATGGGTGTTGCCTTAAAAAAACAATGGCTAAATAAGATTAAATTATTGAAAACCCACTGAGCATGGTCACTTGGGTCCAAGTTTATTTCAAACATTGCTTTCCTATGAAATGTCTTTCCTTTCACACCCATCATCTGTTCAGAGAGCTACAGAAGTCCTGCAGAAGATTTGAACAGTGTTCCAAAATTCATTGGCTACTTTGATATTCGATGGCAAAGGAAAAGATTATGCATTTCTTTCAGCACTGAAGTGAGCTGAGGACAGCACTGCAGGCACAACTGTTTTTTAAATCCAGATGCATCATGGAAATTCATTTGCAATTGGTTAAATACTGTCTCCAAAGAAGCATCAGTAAGACGAATTGTCTTTTTTCCCCCTCGATTTATGATTTGGAACCGTATATTAAACAATTTTTGGATTCCCTCTAAATTCACTATTTCTTACTGGTTGAATATGATGCACTTCAAAGGCGACCGGACCGATTGGCTGAGATCTTGTCCCTTTGTTAGCAGACGCATACAGAGAAAAGCCACGTCCTGAACAGTGGCTATTTGTAATTGGCTTTAACTGCTATAAAAGTTGCATGGCTGAAGGCACAAAGAAAAAGAAACACTATTTTAATCACAAGGAAGGGCCTGAAAGAGAATTACAATGGCATTGTATAAATCATTGCATAAATGAATAAGATACAGAGAGGATTCGGTTCTTTGAGTTTGGAAAAAGATTAAGGAAGAGAGATTATTTTACTTATAAACATACCTACGGGTCATCTTTTGGAAGAGAGATTATTTTACTTATAAACATACCTACGGGTCATCTTTTGGCCTTAATACCCCTCATGAGACATTTATTTATTTATTTATTTATTTATTTATTTATTTATTTATTTATTTATTTATTTATTTATTTATTTATTTATTTATTTATGGGACTTATATGCCGCCCTATCTCCCGAAGGACTCAGGGCGGCTAACAACAATAAAATACAGCGATACAAAAGTTAAAAAGAATTAAATTAACAGCCCCAATAAAATAAATTAAAATTAATAAATGAAGGCTGAGTTTTAATTGGGGTTTTATATTTTTTAGGGATTTAATTTAATCTTTCTTTAATTGTTCTTAATTTTTGTATCGATGTTTTATATACCCTGTAAACCGCCCTGAGTCCTACGGGAAAGGGCAGTATATAAATTCAATAAAATAAATATAAATAAATAAAAATTAAAATTAAAAAACATTTTAAAAAACCCTGTCGTCAGTCCAGGTCAGCCTGATGAAAAAGGAAAGTTTTAAGGCCGCGGCGAAAGGACTGGAGATCTGGGGCCATCCGGAGCTCAAGGGGGAGTTGATTCCAAAGGGCTGGCGCTCCCACAGAGAAGGCCCTCCCCCTGGGGGTCGCCAGCCGACATTGTCTAGCTGACGGCACCCTGAGGAGGCCCTCTCTGTGTGAGCGCACCGGGCGATGGGAAGTGGTTCCTGGCAGCAGACGGTCCTGCAAATATCCCGGGCCTAAGCCATGTAGGGCTTTATAGGTAAGTACCAGCACCTTAAATCTCACCCGGAGGACAACCGGTAACCAATGCAGCTCATGCAGGAGGGGTGTAATATGGGAGTATCGGGGTGCTCCCATCACTACCCGCGCGGCCTCATTCTGCACCAGCTGGAGCCTCTGGGTGGTCTTCAAGGGCAACCCCATGTAGAGAGCATTGCAGTAATCTATACGGGAGGTAACAAGTGCGTGAGTGACCATACGTAGGGCATCTCGGTCCAGATAGGGGCACAACTGGTGCACCAGGCGAACCTGGGCAAATGCCCCCCTGGCCACGACTCCTATATGATCTTCAAAACCGAGTTGGGTATCCATGAGGATGCCTAAGCTGCGCGCCCTATCAACAGGAGGTAACACCTCTCCTCCCATAACCAAAGATGGAACCTCTTGGACAAGTCAAGATGCCGGTACATAGAGCCACTCAGTCTTGGCCGGGTTGAGCCGGAGCCTGTTCTTCCCCATCCAAATCCGTACCGCTTCCAGGCAACGGGACATCACGTCGAGGGCATCGCTGGGTTGGTTCAGGGTGGAGATGAAAAGCTGGGTATCATCAGCATATTGATGATACCTCACCCCGAAACCACGGATGATCTCACCCAGCGGCTTCATATAGATGTTGAACAGGAGGGGCGAGAGTACCAACCCCTGAGGCACCCCACAACTAAGGGGCCTAGGGGTTGACCTCTGCCCTCCTGCCAACACCGTTTGCGAATGGCCCGAGAGGTAGGAGGAGAACCACCGTAAAACAGTGCCTCCCACTCCCAACCGCTCAAGACATCGCAGCAAGATACCATGGTCGATGGTATCAAAAGCCACCGAGAGGTCTAATAGGACCAGGACAGAGGAATAACCCCTATCTCGGGCCCGCCAGAGATCATCCACCAGCGCGACCAATGCCGTCTCCGTGCTGTACCTGGGCCTGAAACCCGATTGGTATGGGTCCAGATAATCAGTTTCCTCCAGGACCAAAGGGAGCTGCCGTGCCACCACACTCTCAACAACCTTCGCAAGAAAGCGAAGGTTGGAGACAGGAAAAAAGTTATTTAAAATAGCTGGATCCAGGGCAGCTTGAGGAGGGGCCTTACCACCGCCTCTTTCAAGGCAGCAGGGAAGCACCCCTCATTCAAGGAAGCATTGATAACTGCCAGGAGCCAGCCTCGTGTAACCTCCCGAGCCGCATAAACCAGCCAGGAGGGACACGGGTCCAATAAACACGTGGCAGCACTTAATTTCCCCATGATCCTATCCACTTCATCTGGAGTCACAGGATCAAACTCTTCCCAAATAATATCGACCAAACCCATCTCTTCCCCCTCGTCAGATACTGCCCAGTCGGAGTCCAGACTAGCCCGAATCTGAGCGATTTTATCCACCAGATACTCACTAAATTCCTCGGCCCGTCCCCGCAAGGGGATGTTATCAAAATAACATCCCAGGTAAATTAGAAGGAAAATAGTTTAAAATCAGAGATCAAAGTTAAAACTCCATCACTGGAAGTTTTCAAGAAAAGATTGGACAACTGATTCTCCGGGATGGTATAAGACAGGGGTCTTCAAACTTGGCCCTTTGATGACTTGTGGACTTCAACTCCCAGAATTCCTCAGCAAGACATGCTGGCTGAGGAATTCTGGGAGTTGAAGTCCACAAGTCATCAAAGGGCCAAGTTTGAAGACCCCTGGGTATAAGACCTCCTACCTTGGGCAGGGGTTTGGACTAGAAGACCTCAAAGGCTTCCTTCTAGCCCGGTGATTCTAAAATAACTGGAGTTCACTAAAGCATCAGAGAAGAAATGTTCCGAAGAAGAAGTCCTTTCCAAGGAAGAAATTTCAGAACGTTAGTATCACCGAAAAAGGCTTTTTATGGTTTCTGTTGGTTGGGGACACCTAAGCAGAGGGTCTTCAAAACAGAGGGTTTTACTGTTGTAAGCCGTCTAGAGTAGCCCCAGTCGATAGGCAGCAAATAAATTTAACAAATAATAATAATAATTTGCTACTGTGGTATATAATGACACTTCTGTAATTCCATGAAATGCATCTTCAGGGCAGAATCTGGGAATAGATAGCTCTGCTTCAAGGGCTGCCCCGAAGAAGAGGGAGTCAAGCTATTTTCCAAAGCACCAGAAGAAGCAACGGAGGGAAACTAACCTAAGAGCGAATCAACCTGGAACTAAGGAGAAATTTTCCTGACAGTGAGAACAATTAACCCGTGGAACTGCCTGCCTCCAGAAGTTGTGAATGCTCCAACACTGGAATTTTTTAAGAAGAAACTGGACAGTCACTTGTCCCGAAATGGTGTAGGGTTTCCTGCCTGAGGTTGGACTAGATGATCTCCAAGGTCCCTTCCAACTCTGTTATTCTGTTCTGCTTCATTGGGCCTGTCAGGCATAAACCAATATAAACTCTGGTTATATTTTCAATCACCCAGTCTTGTCGTCCCAGCAAGTGCAACCCTCCAGTCTTCATTTATCTTGCCCAAGGCTTCGCTGAGGTCCTGGTCCGAGCAAGATCTGCAGTGCCCAGAGGATGTTCTGAAGACACAAACTCTGTCATTTCCTGCCTGTTTTAAACAACCAACCCTGTTTGTCCTCTGCCAAGGACGTGTTTCCTGGCTAATGCTTAATTCGGTTCAAAATTCCAATTGCTGTTTTTCCAGGCCTCAGCCTTGGAAGGAAGGTGACCCCGTTGCCTGTTTTTCAAGGTACTTTTGAAACCAGGTTTAGCACCTGTTTGAAAGAGGGCCGAAGCCCCCAGCCCAAAGCAGTCCGAAGATGGGTTGACCAACGCGTGGGAGGAGAGCAGAAGGAGGCAACAGAGAGAGGCTGAACTCAAGGATGGCACCCACTTTTATACACGTCTACGCTCCCCGCCCTTTTGACTCGTTTAGCACCGGGAATTCCTCCTTTACAGCCTACACAAATCCTGCAGTTTGTCATGCGCTCATTTTTCCCTCCTCCTCAGTCTGGAAAAGGTGACTTAAGACAAAGGATTCTCTTTGATGGAAGCCGTGCTATGAACTTCCCACACAACGTGTTGGAGTGTGTGTGGGGGGAGGGTGGCTCTTTTCATTGACTCTCTTTTGATCTATTTCCTGGACTCTTTTTTTTCTTTCTTTCTCGCAGTTCGGCTAATCTTTTCCTCTGCCTAATTACATCTGTGGAAAATATCCATTCATGACGGCTCTCCAGGAAACAAAGAGACACCCACCCAAGTTATCTCGGGAACATTTGACTGGATTCATCTCCTGCCATTGACAGGTACCCATCACAGCTCAGGGTGTGTCCACAGTTTGAGCTGTCGCTTTTACCACATGGGTGGGTACCCACATCTTACGCTATCGGTCCTGGCAGAACCGGAAAACGGTTCCTCAGCACTGGCCACCGAGGAGATCATGAGGTCACCGCCATTGTCTTCCAGTTGCCTGCAGGAGCTGAACAAAACAATGGAGACTCCAAGTGTGGCTTTGCTGAATCAAGGCCGCTTTTACCTCAGAAGCTTTAAATAAAGTCTTCCCAGGGCAACCCCGAAGCAAATGCAGTCAGTTCACAAAGGAGGTTTGCCAATAAACCAGGATCTCTTACAGCCTGCAGCCAGTAGCAAGACCAAAGCAGATGGACATAGATAAATAAAATAAAATAAAATAAAATAAATAAGTAATAATGAAATGAAATGAAGTGAAATAAAATAAAATAAAGTAAAATAAAATAAAATAAAATAATAAAATAATAATAAAGTAAAATAAAATAAAATAAAAAATAATAGTAAAATAAAATAAAGTTAAATGAAATGAAATAATAAAGTAAATAATAATGAAATGAAATGAAGTAAAATAAAACAAAGTAAAATAAAATAATAATAAAATAAAGTGAAATGAAATGAAATAAATTAAAATAAAATAGTAAAATAAAATAATGAAATGAAATAAAATAAAATAAAATAATAAAATCTGGCTGACTGTGCAACAACAACAACAACAACAACAATAATACAGCTTACAGCCACCGCCAATACCCCTAGCACAATCAATCAAGCAACATCTGCTCCATCTCAGCAAGGAACTGATGGATGGGGGGAAATGGCCACATTCGGTCTAAACATCTGGCTGACTAGATGACCAGCCATTATAATAACACACATTTTGGTATTCCATTTCCAGTATTGCAAACTTATACAGTTAGTCCTCAACATACGACCATAACTGAACCTTAAATTTCTGTTGCTAAGTGAGACATTTGTGAAGTGAGATTTGCCCCATTTTACGACCTTTTTTGCCACAGTTGATAAGTTAGCAGCCCGGTTGTTAAATGAACCTGGCTTCCCCACTGACTTTGCTTGTCCGAAGGCCGCAAAAGGGGATCACATGACCTTGGGACCCAGCAACGGTCATAAGTATGAGTCAGTTGCCAAGTGCCTGAATTTCGATCCCATGATCCTGGGGATGCTACAAAGGAAGAAGTGATCTCTTGAGTTCATTGGCCTCAAACTCTTTGAAGCTTTAAGACAGAAACCATTTGTGCAGTGATATCCAGCTTACTGTTGTTGTTGTTGTTCAACTCTTTAGGGCCCCGTGAACCACAGCACGTCAGGAGCCCCTGTCCTCCACCATCTTCTGGGGTTTGCCCAGACCCACATTCATTGCGTTGATGACACCATCTAACCCTCTGCCGTCCCCTTTTCCTTTTGCCTTTCATCTCCCCCAGCATCAGGGTCTTCTCCAAAGAATCCTCTCTTCCCATTTGGTGGCCAAAGCCTTTGAGTTCATCTCCAACTACCTTGAAGCTATTGCCATTTGGGTTCCTGCATTTTGTACCAGATGAGGCTTCCAGAACACCTTTACACACAACCCCCTGTGAGTTGACGGTCGCTTGGGTGGGCCTGAATTTGCCTTCAATGGACAAAGCAAAGAAGCCCGTTGCATCTGGTTCTTTTGCAAGCTTGATGATTTCTTTGCTGCTAGGCAAAGCCCAGAGTCTTTGCAATTATTCTGAGCCACATCCTGTGTGAGTCCACCTACCCTAATCTTTCAGCCATCATCCCAAGCCGTTCGTGTCCAGAAATGCACCTCTGGAATATGAGCACCACCATGTATTCGGTCAAAAGGAAGTGGGTGTCTCAAAGCCATGAGGTAACAATTTGCAATCTCCAAAAGAGATTGCTCAAAAAGGTAGGAAGGTCCTTTATGAATCCCACCCAGGGACAACATTTCAAGCTAACGCTACCCTCTCCAACTCTTATCTGCCCATGATCAAAGGCACATTACAGGTTGCCCTTCCACCATCTCCTCCCTGACAGCGTTGCCCTGGATCCCGCATTCAGATCAGCCTAGACAACCTCAGGATGGAAGCTTCCCGAGGCAGAAGGAGTTGTACAGTTCATGAAACAAACTGCACAGCATCTATGGATGTTCTCAGTCGTCCGAGTCATGGCTGTCTCAAAGGTGCTCCTTTGATGAAGCTTTTTGGATGAGAAGCGAAATGTCATCAAGGGAAGGAACGCAGCCCAGTTGCCTTTCGGAAAGGCATCTTTGAGAAAAGGGCCCAGTGAAGCACATGAAGAATGTAATCATCAGGAATGGAGATTGCCTAGGTTGAGAAGGAATGGCAGAACCTGGGGGGGTAGAGTTAAAAGAGGGATCAGCCTGGAATCCCTACGTTGCCACAAGCAAATTAAGTCCAACTTCCCTTGAATTCCGTGGACGCTTATCTAACTCCTAGCAGGCGCTGATGGTTAGTTGAGACGATTCCTGTGCGTAGGCCTAAGTAGCAATGAATCAGTTTAATTGGACCTTCACTTGTGGACCTGATCTGTTGCACCTGATAGTTGCAGAGTTCGTGCAACTTCAAGCGGAGAAGGTAAAGTATACAAAGGCACAAAGGGGGTTCTCGAGAAGAACTGGAAGTGCTTCAGTTTGCCCAAGTCACGTCCACTCCATTGCCTTGAATGGCTTAGACTTGTCCTTCTCAATTCTGGCAGCTTTAAGATGGGTGGACTTCAACTCCTAGAATTCTTGACTTGACTGTTCAAAACCCACTTGCCACTGAGCAAGGAAATCACATTAAGGCCTCCTCAAGCAAGGAAGGAATGAGTTAATATTCCCTCCGAAGTAAAGCCAGTTAACTTTCTTGAGGGCACTTGGTCTCCTAAGAGAAGGCAAGGTTGCTTCGCGGCTTCTTCGGTGAAACCGAAGCCATCCCTTCCTGCCTGACGGATACTTTCTAGGCATTTGTGTTAAATCCATCAGTGGTTATTTTCCTTGTTATTTCTCTTTTCAAATTCCCCAGCTTGTTTATGGCTTTCCAACATCTCCGGTGCCAACTGCCCTGATCTGTTTTCCAGCACCAGGAAGGATCTGCGTGGAAAAGAGGGGAGAGGAAGACTGGCAGGGCCCACTGAAGTTGTACATCAAAAGCTCGTGGAAGTGGTCAGATTTCAGAGCTTTGTCTCCTCCAAAAACGGAGAGAGAAATGATTAGAAGAGCTGATTCAATACGGAGGAAATAGAGCAATGAGAAATTGGAAAATGCAAGAGCCAAATCTGACATGAAATGAGAAAACCATAAATTGCAGCTTCCGCAACCAGGGCAGGGACTGTAATGTGCCATGTTAATCTCTTTGTCTCCACATTGTCCCAAAGAAAATTGCCTTCTATAACTAATTTTTGGATAGGTATTTTCCAGATCAAATAAAAAAGATAGATGGATGATAGATAGATAGATAGATAGATAGATAGATAGATAGATAGATAGATAGATAGATAGATAGATAGATAGATGATAGATGATAGATAGATAGATAGATAGATAGATAGATAGATAGATAGATAGATAGATAGATAGATAGATAGATAGATAGATGGATATATATATATTGCTCAAATATATATATATTGCTCAAATATATATATATTGCTCAAATATATATATATTGCTCAAAAAAATAAAGGGAACAGAAAATAAGACATCCTACTATTAAATACAGTACATTGTGTTGTTTAAGTGTTTCCTTTATTTTTTTGAGCGTACCAGAGTGAGCACCTGTTACTTGTCCCAGCTTTTGCCAGCCTAGCAGTTCGAAAGCACGTAAAAATGCAAGTAGAAAAATAGGGACCACTACAGTGGGAAGATAACAGCGTTCTGTGCGCCTTTGGCGTTTAGTCATGCCGGCCACATGACCATAGATAGATAGATAGATAGATAGATAGATAGATAGATAGATAGATAGATAGATAGATAGATAGATAGATAGATAGAGATAGAGATAGAGATAGAGATAGAGATAGAGATAGAGATAGAGAGAGACAGACAGACAGAGACAGAGACAGAGAGACAGAGACAGACAGAGACAGACAGACAGAGACAGACAGAGAGAGACAGAGAGAGAGAGAGAATGGACACAGAAACTCAACAGGTACAGAAACCGACCTTAGAATTAACATTGAAATATTTAATGTTTTCTAGGATCAATTGTCAACAAGACTAACAATCAAGCGATATGCCACAGACTAGCAGTTGGTAGAGGAGCAATACACAGAAGTCATTATATGCCTATATCTGCAAAAAAACAAAATCATAATCATGCAGGCAGGCAAAAGGGATTTTTTTTCCTCTGAGATACCCCATGGAAGCAAAGGTCAGGCTTGAAGAAGCAAGACAGGAAGAGTATGGACACTTCTGAACTTTGAGGCTGGAGAAGACTCCCAAGAATGCCACGGGCAGCCAAGAAAACAAATTAAACTTTGGATACATCAACCCAAAGTTCTCACTGCCCTGAAGAACACTGACATTGACATCCCCCCTAAACTCCGCTGAAGGTGTCGCCTAGCCTGGAAACGAAACGTTCGGAACCAACCCACAAGCTCGGAGGACGAACCTTCACCAATATTCATTCATTCATTCATTCATAAATTCATTTGACAAATTTATATAGCCAGACAACTCACACACAGTGAAGCCGTGACAAGCTGTTCTTTAGCAATTCAGTTGTGTGATGATGGTTACCATTTTTTTGCCTCCTCTGGCCAACCTTCCTCCTTCTTCCTCTCTCCCCCCCCCTCCAATATTTTGCAGAAAAGCCCCATTTTTGCTCATCTCAGAACTATTTATTTAAAGAAAAAGGATCTGCTGGGCCTTTTGCTTTGGGTGTGGCATCTGAGTGTACGGATATCTGGGGAATATTTCCTGCTCTTCGATATCTCTACCCTTAGCCAGCACGGAATATATTTTACATTTGATGGTTGACTGCCTGGCTGACTCTGGCAAAAGAAATAGCGCGCTTATTTCTTATCTGAAAAGGCACGACAGAATGGCTTAGGAGGTTTTATTTGATCCTTGCTAAAACAAAATGCATTCAGAGATGTCCAAATCCAAATTAACTGGATCTGACCTATAAAGTACTTTCGAATTTGTGTCACAATAGGCCAAGCTGAATTCCTTCTTTAAAGAAGAGTGCTGAATCCGATTGCATTTATTGCCTCTAACTTCCTTTTTTATGATTATTATAATTTCTTTTGAGAGTTTCTTTTGAAAATGATATTGAACATTCAACTCGTGATTGGGTGTTAATAGGTAATGGCTGATTGAATGAAAACCAAACTAAAACATATGAAGAATGGTTGTAGGAACGGAGTATGGCTATTCTAGAGAAAGGAAGGACAAGGGGGGGACAGGATAGCAGCCTTCCAGTATCTCAGGGGCTGCCCCAAAGAAGAGGGAGTCAAGCTATTCTCCAAAGCTCCTGAAGGCAGGACAAGGAGCAACGGATGGAAACTAGTCAAGGACAGAAGCAACCTGGAACTAAGGAGAAACTTCCTAACAGTGAAAACGATTAACCAGTGGAACAACCTGCCTCCAGAAGCGGTGAATGCTCCAACACTGGAAGTTTTTAAGAAGAGACTGGACAGTCATTTATTCAGAATGATGTAGGATCTCCTGCTTGAACAGAGGGTGGGCTAGAAGACCTCCAAGGTCACTTCCAACCCTATCATTCTATGTTCTATATGATCTGGTAAACCCTAGACTTCCATTGACCTGCAACATGGGATGTGGAGACCAGCGTGCAATTTACCAATCTGCACCAGTTGTATCATTGTGGCCTACATGTTGCATGTTACAAAATGAGGAGAGAATGACACCATCATAAAAATTGGAGGGCAGAAAAAGGGAAAGAAACTTATTTCTACATTAGTCCTTACTTTTTGCTTGGTCCTTCATCCTGATTCTAGGCTGTCTCTGCTGCTTCCAGAAATCTAGATCTTTGCTTCGGTTTTTGCCCTTCCAAATTTCCCCATTTCTTCCCCATCTCTCTCTCTCTCTCCCTCTCTCCCTCTCTCCCTCTCTCTCTCCCTCTCCTCTCTCTCTCCCTTCTTCTACCTGCTCAGTCTTCAATCCTCGCCCTCCTTCACCAAACCTAGTCTACACCATTTCCCCAAAATCACTTTTATCACTGATTTATCAGTAAGGTCAATTATGTGAAAAGGCTTAAACCTTGGGTAAGATCCAAGCAGGATTGGAAAATTAATCTGGGGGCAGCTCTTTATTCCGCCGCCGGTTATTTTATTTTATTTATTTTATTTTTTGATAGAGGGTGACGCCATGTTTTGAAACTTCATTTTGGTACAAAAGTTTTCATTTATGCCTGGCCTTCTGAGCGTGCAAAAATGCTCTGCGAGAACCTCCTGATTTGAAACAACTAAACTTCTGCACAGAAGCCGTGGTGTGTCTAACACCATCTGGGAAGGGCCCGGGACGCTTGACAGACTTACATTTTCCATGCTGTGGTGAATTTGGAACCTGTACACAGCTAAGGCAGAATAAATGTGAACTTTCACATGGCGAAAGGAGTTGGGAGAATGTGTGGAGCAGACCATCAATCCAGGGATACAGGAACTCAGAAAACGGCACAAGGCACACACGGCCTCTTATAAAGAAAGCACTGTGCTTTAAAATTATTTTCTGTTTAAAATCGACATGTGTGGTTTGGGACAAAGGCCTTTTGGTGTGGGAATCAGAAGGTCCAGTGTGGTTTCTCCTTCCTCCCACCCTTCTTGCCTATTACCCCCCACCCACCCACCCCCCAAAAAGATGTCTCAGGTCTTCACTGTGAAAAAGATATGTAGATAAACAAAATGCGATTCTCTGTGAAAATCTGTACTCCGGGAACTACGCATAGGATTGCAGTTTAGGTTATTATTATTTTTTATGAAAACCAACTCAAATAAAAACAGGGCTTTTTGTATTTATTTATTTATTTATTTATTTATTTGTATGTGGTACTTCTCTTCTCAAATCAGCCTTTTGGTCGTGCAAGTCATGAGTCAACTTTTCAAGTAAAGTGACTAAAATAGAGAACGCCTTGTGGACCTTGCCTGTCAAAACATCTCTTTTCTCTGAACCCCTGGTGTCTTGTGCAGTTATTCCTAAACTGATAAGACTAGCTGCAGCCTTCCAAGTGTTAGCTCAGGTGGGGCTACCCTTGAAGACTATTCAGAAGCTACAGCCGCATGGGCACTTCTGGAGGGCCCTAGGTGGTCCATGTTACACCGCTGTCCTGCAAACTACACTGGTTGCCAGTTTGCTTCTGAGTCCAACTCAAGGTGTTGGTTCTCACACTGATAGCCCTTTAGGGCATGGGTCCAGCTGACTTGAGGAACCCCAATGGGATTAGCCCATCCCACGTGTTCCAGCAGAAGGGACGTGCTATGGAACCCGGTCAAGGAATTCCAACTGATGGGGTCAGGAGATGGTCCTTTTCTGCTGTGGCTCCTGTACTGTGGAACATCATGAAATCCATACTCGCCCTTTCGGTCTTCCAAAACCCGACCACTTGAAAAGTTCTGAAATATGCATATTTGGTAGTAGAAAATATTGAGGGAGGAGTCAAAGATGTCATCAGTCTGGCATCCTGTCACACTCACAAGAGATCTAAGTCCAGCACCCCCCTTTGAATTCCATTGATTTTTACCTACCACCCGTTTGCTTTGACCGTTAGTAGTTCAGATTCTTGTAGAGAGCTTTGGCACACAATCAATCTCTAATATTCATCTGAACTTCCTGGACTCCTGATTTCCAGTGGCTCAAACTAATCAACCAGTTTGTAGCCTTGTAGCAGCTACAGCATAATACCAAACTTGGGATAAAACGCTAAAAAAAACAAAAAGCAATAAAACCAAGATGGTCGTCAGAAAGAAAACAGAAAGGTTATATTTTTCTAATTTAGGAACAAGCATTCTAAACAAACATGAGGAAATAAAGAATTCAATGCACATCAGTGGCAGCCAAGGCAGACACTGTAAGGAAAGCGATGGATCACATAATGACTGGGTACGACAGCATCGCTCAGACTGATTATCGGCAACATCGGGGCAAAAATAGCCCCTATGGCCCACTGGCATCTGGACCAAAATTTTAATTTTTGGATTTCCCCAATGTGCTATACAGGTAGTCCTCAACTTATGACCACAATAGGAACTGGGAAATTTGTTAAGTGATATGGTTGTTTAAATGAGACGTTGCGCAATCTGCCCCCCCCCCTAGTTTACCCATTTGTTGTCCAAAGCTGTCTGGGAAGGTTGCAAATGAGGATCCCATCATCAATATGAGCCAATTGCCAAGTGCCTGGATCACAGTCCCATGACCTTGGGGGTGCACCAAGGGTCCTAAAGGTCAGAATCAACTGTAAGTCATTTTTATTTGTGCCGTTGTCCAATCAAGCAGCCACTAAATAAATGGTCATAAGTAGAGGAATACTTGTAATCGCCACATTGAAAAAGGTGCTAAAAAAATGAGGTTAAAATTGTACAGCATTTATTCATGCAAATGGCCATCTGTAACACAACATACCCTACACAGCAACAGTTGAAAGAAAGGAGTAATTTGTGCAGATGTAGCAAAACTCAGGGGTAGAACTGAGAAAAAAGAACTAGAAAAAATGTACACTATAACAGAATAACAGAGCTGGAACGGACCTTGGAGGTCTTCTAAACTAACCCCTCACTCAAGCAGGAGACCTTACACCAGGGGTCTTCAAACGTGGCCCTTTTATGACTTGTGGACTTCAACTCCCAGAATTCCTCAGCCAGGCACGCTGGCCGAGGAATTCTGGGAGTTGAAGTCCACAAGTCATAAAAGGGTCATAGTTCCCTCACGCTGGCCGAGGAATTCTGGGAGTTGAGGTCCACAAGTCATAAAAGGGTCATAGTTCCCTCACGCTGGCCGAGGAATTCTGGGAGTTGAAGTCCACAAGTCATAAAAAGGCCAAGCTTGAAGACCCCTGCCCTAGACCATTCCAGACCAATGGCTGTCCAGCCTCTTCTTAAAGCAATATCCTGAAAACAATATCAACGGAGGTTCTCAAGAAAGAGATTGGACAACCATCCCACCCTCCTGCCTTCAGTAGGGGGTTGGACTAGAAGACCGCTGAGGTCCCTTCCAGCACTATGGTTCTATATTCTATGTTCTGAAAGAGATTTAAGTTCCTCTGAAGTTTCCTACAGGGATGGATCTTCCAGTGAGTGATGGAGGTGGAATCTGATCCTACCCGTGAATTCAGGAGGTTGTTCCTTGCATGTTTTGGGAATGTTGTGCCTAATTTACGGTGCCACTCCAGATCCCTTTCCTGCTTCAAGCATTTGTACAAGCATTGTTTTTAATGTGCCATTTATAATCACGGAGTATCACTTTGATAGTTTCATATGCCCATAAATCAAAATATGTTATGGTATTTTTTCTGCCTCACCAAGATATCTCATGCCTCATTTATTTTTATCCACCCATAGTAAGGCTTCTAAGAGTGACGTCTCTGCTAATAAAAATAAATACAAGGTTTCTTTCAAAAAAATCTAAGATTTTCTTTCTCCAGTTTCTTACAGGATTCTGTAAGAAACAACTTTAACTTTTGACTTCAGGAAAAAAGAACAATGAATTAGGGCAAAACTTACTTCTAATACAAAGCAGTGAAATAACCCATATATTACTTATCTGAGTCCTCCTTTTTAGGAATTCCTATAGATCTTTAAAAGTTTTTAAAATGCTCAAATTTGTCTCTGGCATGATCAAAATCACACATGGAATAATGTTTAGTAAACATTAATATTTCTGCAAACCTGTAACTCATCTTTCCAGAGCTCTTCATTTCAGATTGCCTTCCAAATACACATTTAGGAATTAATATCTTACTGTGGGGTCCTTGGTGCTCTCTGAGCTTGGCGGTTTTCTTGCAGACGTTTCATGACCCAAACTAGGTAACATCATCAGTGCTAGAAGGGAGTAGGGTTTGCGGAGAGGAGGGGGAGGGGAGGAGGAGGAGGAGGAGGAGGAGGAGGAGGAGGAGGAGGAGAAGGAGGAGGATGACGACGACGACTGTGGGGTCCTTGGTGCTCTCTGAGCTTGGCGGTTTCCTTGCAGACGTTTCATGACCCAAACTAGGTAACATCATCAGTGCTAGAAGGGAGTAGGGTTTGCGGAGAGGAGGGGGAGGGGAGGAGGAGGAGGAGGAGGAGGAGGAGGATGACGACGACGACTGTGGGGTCCTTGGTGCTCTCTGAGCTTGGCGGTTTTCTTGCAGACGTTTCATGACCCAAACTAGGTAACATCATCAGTGCTAGAAGGGAGTAGGGTTTGCGGAGAGGAGGGGGAGGGGAGGAGGAGGAGGAGGAGGAGGAGAAGGAGGAGGAGGAGGAGGAGGAGGAGGACAACGACTGTGGGGTCCTTGGTGCTCTCTGAGCTGGGTGGTTTCCTTGCAGACGTTTCATGACCCAAACTAGGTAACATCATCAGTGCTAGAAGGGAGTAGGGTTTGCGGAGAGGAGGGGGAGGGGAGGGGGAGGAGGAGGAGGAGGAGGAGGACAACAACTGTGGGGTCCTTGGTGCTCTCTGAGCTTGGCGGTTTCCTTGCAGACGTTTCATGACCCAAACTAGGTAACATCATCAGTGCTAGAAGGGAGTAGGGTTTGCGGAGAGGAGGGGTAGGGGAGGAGGAGGAGGAGGAGGAGGAGGAGGAGGAGGACAACGACTGTGGGGTCCTTGGTGCTCTCTGAGCTGGGTGGTTTCCTTGCAGACGTTTCATGACCCAAACTAGGTAACATCATCAGTGCTAGAAGGGAGGGGGTTTTGTGAAATGATGGAGGAGGAGGAGGAGGGGGAAGACTGTGGGGTCCTTGGTGCTGTCTGGGGTTGCTTGTTTTCTTGCAGACGTTTCATGACCCAAACTAGGTAACATCATCAGTGCTAGAAGGGAGTAGGGTTTGCGGAGAGGAGGGGGAGGGGGAGGAGGAGGAGGAGGAGGACTGAGGGCTCCTTGGTGCTGTCTGGGGATGCTTGTTTTCTTGCAGACGTTTCATGACCCAAACTAGGTAACATCATCAGTCTTGATGGTGTCTTGACTAGCACTGATTATATTACTTAGTTGGGTCATGAAACGTCAGCAAAAAAAAAATCAAACTCAGAGAGCACCAAAGACTCCTCCTGTCAACCCTGAGCTACAAATATTCTCCTTTATGGGTGGTATCTTCCTTTTCACAAAATAAATACTTTGACCAACTTGAGCATTTTAGCATGATTCAACAGCTGAAACGATGTATTTCCAACTCCTTCTCCCTCTTTCCTTACATTCTGGTGGTTCTTTCTTTCTTTCTTTATTCATTTTATTCCTTCCATCTTTTTGTCCATTCATTCTTTAAACATTTGGCCAATTTCCCTTTTTTATATAACATGTTAAATATGCTAATGGCATTGCAGGCTTAGACCCAGCATCCTTCTTCCCATCAGCAAGTGACTAACTGCACAATCCAAACAATTTGCTTTGATATCTTTGTCTTCAAACCAGAAATTGGATTTATCCCAATAGCTCGCCGTCTCCTTTGATCTTCTGAGCAGCGCAAGTGACATATCGTGCTTTCCCTGATTTATAATGGAAAGCTTCCATACTCTGCAATGTTTAATCTATTCCATACCCAGAGCACTGGGTCCAGACCAGAGGTACCCATGCGGTATGGTCAAAAAAGTCAAGATGGCGACACAAGGTTGCGGACATCAAAAAATGGAAAGCTTTGATTGCATCTCCATCATTGCCATCCTGAGCTTCGTTTGCTATAGCTTGTACTCTGGGTCAGATACAAAAGCCGTCCCTGCAGGGTTAAATTCAGGGACACCCAAGGCTGCAAAGCAATAAATACTTGACAGTGTACATTTATTCAATAGCCTAAAGCAGGGGTAGGCAACCTTGGCTCTTTTATGACTCGTGGACTTCAACTCCCAGAATTCCTGAGCCATAGCTGGCTCAGGAATTCTGGGAGTTGAAGTCCACGAGTCATAAAAGAGTCATGGTTGCCTACCCCTGGCCTAAAGCTTCTCCCTTTGCAACCAAACTAGGATTTTAATTGAAAATAAGCAGGGTGATCAATGAATTAGACAGGCAAATAGGCATGTGTGTATGTATTTAACAGAGTTTGCAACCTGTCTTAAACTCAAAAAATTTTGAGTGGCATCAGCTACAGAAAACTACATCCCTACTCTCAGCTGTTCAAATCAGTAATGTAACTTTTGTGCCGAAAGAGAAAAGATTGGGGGAGAATTAGGGAGCAATAAGAAGGAAGGCTGAATTTGCCCAGGATAGCTTCCACTGGAGGATTGAGGAAGAAGCCAAGTTTACAAATGTGAGCAGAAAAAGTTGTAGCTTTTCTGCAGGTCTATCCATATCTGAAATATACCCAAAGATGTTGGCTTATTTAATGTAAAATAACACTCAAACCAAGTCAAGCCATTTCCATTTCTACGAATGGCCTTGGATCCCACATCGTAATAGAACATAGAATAATAGGGTTGCTTCTCTCCTTGGTTAGTTTTCATCCATTGCTTCTTGTCCCCCCCCCCCTCAGGTGCTTTGGAGAATAAGTAGACCCCCTTCTTCTTTGTGACAGCCCCTCAAATATTGCTATCATGCCACCCCTTGTCCTTCTTTTCACTAGACTAGGTCAAGGTAAAGGTTCCCCCCCCCCACATGCGTGCTAGTCATTTCCGACTCTAGGGGCCGGTGCTCATCTTCGTTTCAAAGCCGAGGAGCCAGCGCTTGTCCGAGGACGTCTCCGTGGTCATGTGGCCAGCATGACTAGACACCAAAGGCGCACGGAACGCTGTTACCTTCCCACCGTAGCGGTCCCTATTTTTCTACTTGCATTTTTACGTGCTTTCGAACTGCTAGGTTGGCAAAAGCTGGGACGAGTAACAGGCGCTCACTCTGCTACGCGGCACTCGGGATTCGACCCGCCAAACTGCCAACCTTCTGATCGACAAGCTCAGCATCCTAACCCAGTGAGCCACCACGTCCCTTTTTCCACTAGACTAGACATACCCAATTTGCAAGCTACAATCTAGGCACTTGGAACAAACCAATGAATGTGGGGACCTACCAAAAAGCATTGGGGAGGGGAAGGGGGTCTAAATGTGGGGGGGGGGTGACAAAGAAGATCCCCAACTGTTCCATCCTTGTCTTCTAATGCTGCCAAATGGAGACCAAGCACCGGCTGATGATCAAACGAACCAAGTACACATTGCGATGTTCATAACAAGCTTTGCTGCTTCTATCTTCTATCTTCGTGGTAATTCCTGAAGCACTGAATTACACCAGACATAAATGTTTTCTCTTCTTTTGCTTTTGAACCAGAGCTTGTCTTTGCAAGAACGAACCTACAGAAATACTAGATGTGGCTTAGAAGTTCTGTGTGTGTGTGTGTGTGTGTGTGTGTGTGTGTGTGTGTGTTTTCAAGGTCTGTCTTGTAAGCAAGCTTAAATAGACACCTTAGTGCCAAACCATGTCAGTCAAATTATTATTGGCTCAAGACGTACCTCGCACAAGCTGTTAAATTCTTTACCTGCAGCGGAGTGAGTGGCGTTTGGAGAGAGAGAAAAAGGTGCAAAATTCTTCTCCAATCTGGACTCCTTTTTTTTGGCGGGGGTGGGGGGGTCTGTTTTCAAAGAAATTGCCCTCCGTCTCCTGGCTGGGCTCTGCTGGGAAGCGCCAAGCCTCAAGTCCCACGGGAAGCTGATTCCCCAAAAAAACCCTGACCCACTGGAGAGCCTGGATTAAGAAGCAATTTCAGTGATTCCCAGCAGAATGCAAGCAGTCTCCAAAGTAAATACAAATGAAGCAAAACACAACTGTCTGTGCGTTTCTGTCTCTCTTACACACACATGTACACAGAGGCTCACTCTGTCTGCTCCGCCGTGCTGCCCCAGGCTGTATGTATGCGAGAGCCCCAGATTATTGGTGCAACAACAGCTATGTATCAACAGGTATAAATAAATGCTTTATTGTGTCCAGGCTATCAGAAATTAGAAGCGGGAAGGGGGAGCTCTAAGCCAGGAGTTTTGGTCGATGGAGGTGTGTACGTGGTATGTGTATTTGTGCGTGTTTCCTGATTGTTCTTGTCAATCCCCATGAAGATATAGAACTAATTCCTCTTCATTTCCTTTTTTTAGGTATGGAGGCTTTGACTGCCTTCTCCTGACGTCAGGCATTAGGAGAGAGTCAGCCTCTCAGGAGACCAGGCTAAATCACCAAGGATGACACAGGTATTTGGGGACTTCCTTCCTCCCTCCTTCCCATCTTCTTTCCCTTCCCTTCCTTTACTTCTCCGTCTGATTCTCCTTTCTTCCTTTCCCCTCCTTTCCCTTCCTTTACTTCTTTTGTTTAGATTATCTTCCTTCTTTCCTTTCCTCCCTTCCTCCCTCCCTCCCTTGGAATATAACCTGCAGCAGCTGAGGGCACCTGTCCTCACCTTTTCAAGTCAGGAGAAGCAGGGATGACTTACTACAAACGTCTAAGAATTTGGAGAGTGAAAATTATAACGGCGGGGATCTGACACCTGTCCCGTAGCAGCCTATGCAGCACCCAGGAAGTCAGCCTCCCGCAGTGGGGGAGGGGGGCTCCATTCCATGGTGGGGGTCTTGATAAGAGTCTAGAACTGGCTCTGACAGGAGGGATGGGGCCCGTCGTGGCTTCCCTCCAGGAGCAAAACATCTCCAACTGCTCCCCAGTGGCTGATCCGTCTCTCCTTCAGACGGTTTCAAGTCAACATAGGCCACCACAAATAAAATAAGCCAGCCCACTCTGCTACCCTCAGGCAGCATATAAAAAATTCATTTGCATGTCTGGGTCCTCCCGAACACACTGGCTCTTTGAGATATTGAGTTTATTCATTTATTTAGCACCTGGCAGCTGCAGAGGTCATGCAGCCACTAAAGCAGGGAGCGAGGAGCAAAGATGAGGACTGAAGGAAACAACATAGCAGAGGGTGGCTGATGGGTGGTGCTGGCACACTCCGTATTTTGCATTTAGGGAGTATACCCAAGAGGGAGAGGGAGGACTTCACGGTGAGGATGATACAAGGCAGCGTTTTCTGGAGTTTTCCAGGATTGTAAACCCTGTTTTCTGGCTCAAAAACTTGAAAAATCAGATGTCTACGGAGGTTCTCAGTCCTCCGGGTCACGGTTGTCCCAAAGGAGCTTTTTCAAGAGGCAACTGGACTTTCTTCTTTTTCCTTTGAAGACATTTCGATTCTCATCCAAGAAGATTCTTCTAGCTCTGACTGGATGGTGGGGAATGGAAGGATTTATACTCCTTGCAGACAGCTGGTCATTTGGCTTCTTTTGGAGAGTCTTGAGGCCATTTGGAGGCTTACCTGTGTCCTCAGGGTCACCTGAGTAGGTGTCCATATGGGCGGGGAGACTTCTTGGCTGCAGGATGTTTCCTGCTCTGGATCCCTTCACAATTGAAGATGGGTGCAGGCTGTTGGGGATGAGTCTGTGTTGTCTGAACCTCAGACTGAAGTGCAAATGGTTCCTGGGGTCTGCAATGTTTTCTGGAAATCCGTCCATGCTCCTATACCATAGGTAAAAGGTAAAGGTTCCCCCACACATGCATGCTAGTCGTTTCCAACTCTAGGGGCCGGTGCTCATCTCCGTTTCAAAGCCGAAGAGCCAGAGCTTGTCCGAGGACGTCTCTGTGGTCATGTGGCCAGTATGACTAGACGCCAAAGGCACACGGAGTGCTGTTACCTTCCCACCGTAGTGGTCCCTACTGGGACGAGTAACAGGCGCTCACTCTGTTACACGGCACTCGGGATTCGACCTGCCAAACTGCCGACCATCTAATCGACAAGCTCAGCGTCCTAACCCATTGAGCCACCACGTCCCTTACACACACACACACACACACACACACACACACACACACACACACACACACACACACACACACATATATATATATATATATATATATATATATATATATATATATATATATATATATATATATATATATATATATATATATATATATATATATATATATATATATATATAAAGTGTTTGTTAAGTATTTAGAATACCTTGCTAGGCCCCAAACATAGGGCAAATCTTATTTCCTGTTTCAGCCTAACCCAAGGCCATCAACAGGCTGTAGTCACACAGTGACAGCTCATATTTGTGTAAATTTTTTTGGATTGCTAACAGAGAATTAAAGGGAGACTGATATAGCTATTTCAAACTTATTTGTTCTCATCAGTCAACCACACCATTCTGAGATTCGAACCTGGGCTGATTGCACATTAGTCACTGTGTGACTACAGCCTGTTGATGGCCTTGGGTTAGGCTGAAACAGGAAATAAGATTTGCCCCGTGTTTGGGGCCTAGCAAGGTATTCTAAATACTTAACAAATACTTAACACATATCTCCCTTGCTTCTCAGCTAACAAAGTGAGAAAGAGCCTGTGGCCTAAGGGTTAGAACAATTGCCTAATGTGCAATCAGCCCAGGTTCGAATCTCAGAAGGGTGTGGCTGACTGATGAGAACAAATAAGTTTGAAATAGCTGTATCAGTCTCCCTTTATATATATATATATATATATATATATATATATATATATATATATATATATATATATATATATATATATATACACATACAGTATATATGTATATGTGTGTGTGTGTGTATGTGTGTGTATATATATGTGTGTGTATATATACAGTATATGTGTGTGTGTATATATGTATGTATATATTTCTCCCTGCTCACAAATACCGGCTCCAAAGTTGACCACTTGAACCAAGAAAGCAAATAAGCCGCTTTCTCATGACCTCGTGCCAGCGTGCATTACACACCCAATGTGCTACGGAAGGGAAGCACAGAACTCTTTCAATTCATCGGACAGCCTAACCTCGGAAAGCAACAATGGGCCAGTCCCACGTCTCTCCGGGAGGTGGCTAATTAGAGCTTCTTGTCCCCGGATGCAAATGACAGATGTCAATCCACAAGATTGCCACATGCACCCACCCCAGCAACCTTCGTTACCATTTCCCTCTCAGATTTACAAAAGCCGAGTTCCATGAACTTTGCACCAAGCAGGCCGAGCGGGCCTCTCTGCCAGGGAAGGAAGCCAGAAGCCAGCTGGATCCAACTGGGGGAGTGATCCTGGCCCGGGATCTTTGGAAACTTGCATTTAAAGGAGGGTTTCAACCAATCTCCCACTGGTGTATACTCTTGCATCCCTAGGGAGGCCACACCTGGAATACTGCAGCCAGTTTTGATCCCCGTATTACAAAAAAAGGTGTTGAGAGTCTGGAAAAAATTCAGAGAAGAGCAACTAAGATGATCCAAGGCCTGGAGACCGAAACGTACGAAGAATGGCTGCGGGACTTGGGTTTGGCTGGTCTAAAGAAAAGAAGAAATAGGGGAGATATGATAGCAGCGTTCCCGTATCTGGGGGGCTACCACAAAGAGGAGGGGGCCAGGTGAGAGGGAGGAAGTGAGAGTCAAGAGTCAAGGGAGGGAGGAAGTGAGAGGGAGGAAATTAAGACTAAAGGGAGGGAGGAAGTGAGAGGGAGGAAGTGAGAGTCAAGAGTCAAGGGAGGGAGGAAGTGAAGACTAAAGGGAGGGAGGAAGTGAGAGGGAGGAAGTTAAGACTAAAGGGAGGGAGGAAGTGAGAGGGAGGAAGTGAGAGTCAAGAGTCAAGGGAGGGAGGAAGTGAGAGGGAAGAAGTGAAGACTAAAGGGAGGGAGGAAGTGAGAGGGAGGAAGTGAGACTAAAGAGATGGAGGAAGTGAGAGGGAGGAAGTGAAGACTAAAGGGAGGGAGGAAGTGAAGACTAAAGAGATGGAGGAAGTGAGAGGGAGGAAGTGAAGACTAAAGGGAGGGAGGAAGTGAAGACTAAAGAGATGGAGGAAGTGAGAGGGAGGAAGTGAGACTAAAGAGATGGAGGAAGTGAGAGGGAGGAAGTGAAGACTAAAGGGAGGGAGGAAGTGAAGACTAAAGAGATGGAGGAAGTGAGAGGGAGGAAGTGAAGACTAAAGGGAGGGAGGAAGTGAAGACTAAAGAGATGGAGGAAGTGAGAGGGAGGAAGTGAGACTAAAGAGATGGAGGAAGTGAGAGGGAGGAAGTGAAGACTAAAGGGAGGGAGGAAGTGAAGACTAAAGAGATGGAGGAAGTGAGAGGGAGGAAGTGAGACTAAAGAGATGGAGGAAGTGAGAGGGAGGAAGTGAAGACTAAAGGGAGGGAGGAAGTGAGAGTCAAGACTAAAGACCAGTCAATAGGGTAGAAAGTCTAGGCCAGGGGTGTCCAACCCAGAATTTCATGGCTGCCACTAATTAACCTTTCATGGCTGGCTGGAGAATCCTGGGAGTTGAAGTCCACAGATCTTAAAATTACCAAGGTTGGACACCCCCTGTCTGGGCAAAACAGCTGTCAATAATGGTATTAATGTAGAAGGAGATCTTGGCTTCTGGACATGCACCAACGTCCAAACCACTGAAAGGAAGGGGCAAAAAACAGTCATGGATTCAAATCCCGACAAAAGCCACAAGCTGCGCCTGACAAGACGAAGCCGTGGCTGGTTCTGCTGTAAGGCCGAACTCTCGCCTGGCCCAATTTCTCCCATCTCAGCTCCACCGGGAGAAGATGCCTCTCCACCTTTCTGCATTCCTGGCTTATGACGCAGAACTCGGTTTACCAATCTGAGCTTGTAATCATTTTATGCCTTAAAGGCAACATTTCAATCAAAGACATTTTCCAAGGGCCGGGAAGAGAGGCTTCCCAGTCGGAGGATCTTACTCAATTGCTCATTGCCTGCAGCCGTAAATTCCAGAGGCTGATTAAGCGCTATGTCAAGAGGAACATGTTAGTCAGGCTTCCCCAAATGGGCGCCTTCTGGCGTGTTCTGCCATCTCCAGAGAAGGTTGAGCTACCGTTGAAGAACACGGCATGATTTGGGCCGCTGGAAGCCAATATTCAAAGAGTAAACCTGGTTTTGCCCGACAGCTGAGGCCACAGTGCTGTTAGCCACTTTCTGTCTCAATGTACTGTGCAAATCCAAGAACGTAGATTAACTTAGTTAATCTACCATGGTTTCGCAGGTTTTGAAATACAAGTAGATTAATTCAGTCTGGAGGCTACGCCATAGGATGAATGATTGAGGGAACTCGGTATGTCTAATCTGGTGAAGAGAAGGTCCGGGGGTGATACAATAGCAGCCCTGAAGGGCTGTGACAGAGAAGAAGGGGTTGGCCTACTGCCCAAAGGACCTGAGGGCAGGAGAAGAAGGAATTGGTGGACGATCATTAAAGAGAGAGACCCAACCATGGGCTCACACGATCAGCTTTTGCGACCTTCCTTCCAGCAAGCAAAGATGGTCAGAAGCCAGATTCATTTAACGGCCAAGTTACTAACTTAGCAACCGTAGCGATCCACTTAGCAACTGCGGCAAGGAAAGCCGTAAAATGGAGCACAACCCATGTAATGAATTTCTCACTCCGCAACGTAAATTAAGTTCTGACTGAAGAACCGAAGAAGCTTCTTGGATGAGAAGTGAAACGTCTCCAAGGAAAAAAAACGGAAAAAAAAACCCTCCTTTGAGACTACCACGTCCTAGATGACCGAGAACCTCCATAGACATCAACGTGGAGAAAATATATCTCCGTGGTCAATAGCTAACGTTGATTTGGTTTAGTGGATGATCGGACAACCAACCTCTAAATCAAGAGACATTAAAATAAGATAAACACAATTATGAAATTGTGTATGTTTTTGAGTGGTGCATAATTCGAAGTTCACCTTCAAGAATATCAGATGGGTTATTGAGGGGCTTTGATTTCTGTATGCGGGAACTGCGACGCTCATCAGGGGCTACCACAAAGAAGAGGGAGCCAAGCTATTCTCCAAAGCACCTGAAGGCAGGACAAGAAGCAACGGATGGAAACTCATCAAGAAGAGAAGCAACCTAGAACTAAGGAGAAACTTCCTGACAGTTAGAACAATTAACCAGTGGAGCAACCTCCCTCCAGAAGCAGTGATTGCTCCAACACTGGAGGTTTTTAAGAAGAGACTGGACAGCCATTTGCCTGAAATGGTATAAGGTTTCCTGCCTGAGCAGGGGGTTAGACTAGAAGACCTCCAAGGTCCCTTCCAACTTTATATTATTATTATTATTATTATTATTATTATTATTATTATTATTATTATTATTATTATTATTATTATTATTATTATTATTAATAATAATAATAATAATACCTAATTGGTGTTTTTTTTTAATTCATGAAGGCTTTTCTAGCTAACTAGTTCTAAATCAGATTTTGAACTTCAGCTGGACTCAACGGTGCTCCCCGTGTATGACCTCCCACCAGGAAAGACTCTATCAGCTTTAGGTCAAGTCAAAGCAGGATCGTAGACCAGCATAACTTCATATCAGTATTTCCAGGACAGAGGGAGAAAGAGAAAGAGAGAGAGAGAAGGAGAAAGACAGAGAGAGAGAGAGAGAGAGAGAGAGACAGAGTGTCAAAGAGAAGAAAGAAATAGATTTTATCTAAGGAGGAACTCTGACATTGGAGGATAGGATTAAGGCTTTGCATTGCTTTCATTCAAACAAAACGAATGGATGGCATCCTAAAAGATATTTAAGCCACAACCATTTCTTTTTCTGTATTACTTTACAAGTTCAAACCTATTTCTGTAGCATACAACGATTATGAGAGCCAACCAAAAGCATTCCAGAAAAGGTGGGAGTGGACCTTTGTTTTAAATATACTACAAGTTGAAAACATTTCCGTTTTCCAGGCTGCCAAATGGAAAGAGGAACGCATGGCAGTTGAAATTCAGACTTTCTGTAAGGGTTTAACCCACTGAGTCTCGTTTCTCCAGCGTCAGGCTGTTAGAAGTCTTCCGCGCTCTTCCTCTCCCTCTGGACTATTTCTTGCCTTCTCTCTTTTTCATTCTACTTTGCTCACCTTTTTCCCCCCACGAGGTGTTCAGAGGGACTTTCCTGCAGCCAGGGAAGGAAGCCAACCTTTGCCTTAGGCTGGTAACCAAAAAGACACGAGGCAAAATGAAAATTGGGATGGGGAAGGAAATGGAAGGGGGAAGCAAGTTCAGACACCGAATCTTAAAATTAAAACTTAGTTCTAAAGTCAGGACCAGCTGGATTCGGTTCAAGGAGACGGTCTCCCTTCCCTGCTCCTCATTTTGCCTCCAGAGGAGAAATGGACTGTCTGTGGTGGAATTTTAGACCGAAGCTCTGTGACTCCATTCCTCCTCCTCCTCCTCCTCCTCCTCCTCCTCCTCCTCCTCCTCCTCCTCCTCCTCCTCCTCTTCCTCCTCCTCCTCCAACAGTAAGACCATACTTGAAATACTGCATCCAATTCTGGTCACCACAATATAAAAAAGATGTCGAGACTCTAGAAAGAGTCCAGAGAAGAGAAACAAGAATGATTAGAGGGCTGGAGGCTAAAACATACGAAGAACAGTTACAGGAATTGGGTATGTCTAGTAGTCTAACGAAAAGAAGCCGAGTGTTCTAGTATCTCAGGGGGTCAAAGTATTCTCCAAAGCACCAAAAGGCAGGACAAGAAACAATGGATGGAAGCTAATCAAGGAGAGGAGCAACGTAGAAATAAGAGGTAATTTCCTGACAGTGAGAACAATCAACCAGTGGAAGAGCTGGTCTTCAGAAGTAGTGGGTGATCCATCACTGGAGGCTTTCAAAAAGGTCTCCATCCCGCCTTTTTGCAAGAGTTGCAGTTTTTGCCCACTCATGCTGGGAAAGAGTAGGCACCAGTGACCAAACGGCTTTTATTACTTCTGCTTATTTTAATCCAGAAGTTGTCTGTACTTAACTAGTTTCATTCATAAGGATTTCTGAGCTGTTGTAAATATTTTTACCACAGTGCCGCTCATCCCCTTTTCTATTACTTAATTAGTTTTGAACAAATCATTTATGTTGTTTCATTGCATCATTTTCTGAGGTCAGTAAAAGACCTTAGCAATAAAATCAAGGATCTCCTTCAACTGTTGTATTCCAATCATGGGAGGCATCCCACCAAATCTTCCTTATACCTCCTAAATCATATTTTCTCTCACTCCTTTTGTTTATTTCCCTTATACTGTATTGAGTCTGAGGGTGGAGGAAATCAAAGCCACACGGTTTAGGAATCAGCCTTCATTCTGATTTTATACAGAGCGGTTTAAGAGGCCCCATGTCAGCAAGACACTCACATTTTGCAGTGCACAAACTTTGCCTGAGATGTGTATGTCAGAATTTTGGTTTCTACTCCCCACAAACCTCCTCAGCTCAATGCTATGCTTTGGCCAAAAAATTTTAGCAGTTCCATTAGCTAGATAATTCAGTCCATGGTTCCAGAAATCAAATCTCTCCCGTCATTCACCATTTGCGATCAGTCAGTCCCTATCTTAAAACATTTCTCTTTCTCTTCCATGGACTAAAGGCAAAGCTAAAAGTCCTCCTCTCCACTGATGACAGATTCTAGGAGGTGGTGCTCATCTCTGTTTCTTAGCCCAGGGGGCCAGTGTTGTCCGAAGACGTTTCTGTGCTCATGTGGCCAGCGTGATGTCATGGAACACTGTTACCTTCCCACCAGTGGTACCTGTTTATCTACTCGCATTTGGATGCTTTCCTACTGCTCAGTGGGCTGGAGCTGGGCAAGGAATGGGAGCCACTCATCAGGGCCAATACGGCATGGGACACAGAGAGAGAGAGACAGACAGACAGACATGATAGATGATAGATAGATAGATAGATAGATAGATAGATAGATAGATAGATAGATAGATAGATAGATAGATAGATAGATAGATGATAAGGTAAAGGTAAAGGTTCCCCCGCACATGCGTGCTAGTCGTTTCCAACTCTAGGGGCCGGTGCTCATCTCCGTTTCAAAGCCGAAGAGCCGGCGCTTGTCCGAGGACGTCTCCGTGGTCATGTGGCCGGCATGACTAGACGCCAAAGGCGCACGGAACTCTGTTACCTTCCCACCGTCGTGGTCCCTATTTTTCTACTTGCATTTTTTACGTGCTTTCGAACTGCTAGGTTGGCAGAAGCTGGGACGAGTAACAGGCGCTCACTCTGTTACGCGGCACTCGGGATTCAACCCACCAAACTGCCGACCTTCTGATCAACAAGCTCAGTGTCCTAACCCACTGAGCCACCACGTCCCTTAGATAGATGATATAGATAGATAGATAGATAGATAGATAGATAGATAGATAGATAGATAGATAGATAGATAGATAGACAGACAGACAGACAGACAGACAGACAGACAGACAGACAGACAGACAGACAGACAGACAGATGGAAAGGATTTTATTTCTACTTCTACTTCCCTTGTCAGGTTCCCACAAGCTTTTGACTTCCAGAGAAAGTTTCTTAGAAACTTTCCTTAAACCTCCCAAGAAAGATCTTTTAGTGATAAAGAATATCAGCAGCTCAGCGCTGGAGTGACGGGTCCTCGGTTTTCTCTGAGCTTGGTTAGCTAAGAAGTGGGTTTGCTCTCCGTTTACAATTCCGTATATTGTCAGTTTGTCAGTTTAATATAAACTGAGAGCAGTTTTCCCACCCCGCTAGCAATGATTCTGTTACCTAGTTTGGGTGAGGAAATGTCTGCATGGAAACAGCCAAGCTCAGAGAGCACCAAGGACCCTTCAAATTCCCGTTAATCCTTCCTTTTTGCTCAGTCCGTGAATTCACAACCTTAAACTAGCCTTCTTCCTATTTCTTCTTACACTCTCCACTTACTCATCAGAAAACAGATAGTCACTCCTAATAAGGAATCAAGAGTCACTAAGAATTTTAATTTCAGGGGGTTTTCACCGTTCAGTATACAACACGGCAGGAGACAAAGTTTCTCTCATCTTTGATAACCTTCCCTGTTTAATTTCACTATGTTCCATCTTCATCTTTCCTTTCATATTCATGCGTACGAATTTCCCTCAGTAAAGCCGAGGAATGGAAAACTTAGGCTGGCTAGAAAAAATTTCAAACTACTTCATATCTGCCGGCTCTAAATTTCAAACAGCCACCTCGCTAAGTTTAAAATAAGTATCTGAAAACGATTTTCTGTTTATTACACGGCTCACAACTCCCACGTCAGACCACTTAGTTATATTGCCGCTATCAATATTTCTGTTTCCTCTTTTCTGACCTCGGCTGTCCTGTCTGATATTCTGTAATGCCAGCAAACAAAGCAGGCACAGCTGCTGACTTCCTGGCCTGTTATTCCCCGAGTTACTTTCGTGAGATAACTCTAATGAAATATGTCCAGCTGTCAGAAACGAATCGAGGCAAAAGACCGAATCTTCCACAGAAACTTTTTTTAAAAAAAGTTAAAAAGCTGGTCTGTTTCCCCCCACCCTAAAAAACAACAACAACAAGGCTTCAGCATTTTAAACAAGTTAGCTAAAAGAGAGAGTCACCCATGTTCCTGGTGCAATAGGAAAGGCAGCATGGAGAGAGAGGTTTGCAAAGGTATTTTTGGGGGGGAAAGTGGTTTGATTTTGCTCAAAATTGAATAAGGGATTCGTGCAATTCAGGCTCGGGCATAAGCTACAGATGAATTTTCACAAGTGGCTTGTACCAAGCAAAGAGAAATCTCTTTTATTTGAGACCAAAAAAGTATTTCTTGCCTCCAGACATTCTTCGAAAAGCCTCCAGTTTTTTTGGAAATGAAAGCGGATTTACTGTAAAGGCTTGGTCCGTTTACTCTCCTTGGGATTGCAATTGGCTGCTTTTGTCTGATGCTGTTAGTTGTTTGGATGTTTTAATAAATATTGCCTCCTCTTATGGAAAGTTCTTCTCTGCTCCATCCGATACGGCTGAATTCACCCTGCAGTGAGTCGCTCGACTGGAAAACGAAGAAAACCTAAAGGAATATAATTTAAGGCTTTGGCTAACAAACCCCTGGAAGTGCCCGAAGGAAGAAATGGGCCTCCATTTTATTGTGTGTGTGTGTGTGTTTTCTTCTCATTTATAATGCTTAAAATTGCTTGCCCAAAGTCTTGCTAAGCAGACCTTTCCTTCGGAGTATTACACCCTATAGGCACGTTTTAAATAAATACTGCGTACTTTAGGAATACTTAGCCCTAAGTGTCTAAGCTACTCTGAGGTTTACCCCAGTGGAACCAGAAGGAAGTTAATTCATAATTCAGACATCAGCCCAACTCCACGCCACAAACCGATAGTTGCCCACGAGACGCCCACTAATACTAAGAGTCGTAACATAACCTCAGCGTGGTTTCTACATTTACTGTACAAACATCCACTTTAAGGAGGAACGTGTTTTTCCCCATGGAAGCAACCTATTATTTGCAGAAATGGTTTAAGCAAGAGGCTTTGGAGAGAAGATTCTCCGGGCTTTGTTTGGCCCGATGGTGGAGATGGGGGGGGGGTCACTGAGAGGGTGAGAAAAGAAACTTATTCTTGCAAAGTTTTTAGCAACAGGAATCGGCAAAGTCCCACAATTGCTTTGCTGTGGAAAAAGAGACCAAGTCTGCAGCAGCTTCCTACTACGGGGCTGAGAGAACTAGTCTTACACAGCTTCCTCCTCAGCCTTTGAATGGGAGAGGAAGTTTTTTGTTTTTTTAAGTCAATATGGGGGTCACAAGAAGATAGGGAGGGGTTTAAAATGGCTGCAGACTTTACAGAGAAAAGAGAAAGAAGATTCAGTGTATTTTAGAACGTGGGATAATTTCTACCAATGGCTAGAAAAACCAGTTAGAGAGAAAGGAATGTGATATGTAATTTTGAATCTATATTAACAAGAAGAAGGCTATTGAGTGATTAACTAACATATTGTTTATGATAATTAACTATATCTATTATTGTTTGTTAAACACATGAACCCAGACATTATGCTGTTTGCTAAATATTGAAAATGTTATTTGGAAAAACCCCATCCCCAACCCCAACACTAATCCTAACCCAAATCCCAACCCTAACCCCGACCCCACCTTATTCCTAACCCTATAAAAACTAATTATATTCATTCCAGCACAGGGGAGCAACAGGGACAAATGAAAGCACGGGACTTTATTTCTGTGGCGTAGCAAGAAGCTTGTTAAGCGAATTTTGCCCTGGTTTTCGACTTTTGTTCCCACAGCTGTTATGGGAATCAGTGCAATTGTTAAATTAGGAACACGGCTGTTAAGGGAATCTGGCTTCCCCATGGACTTGGCTCATCAGAAGGTCGCAAAAAGGGACCCCGGGATGCTGCCACCATTATAAACACATGCCAGTTGCCAAGGGTCTGGATTTTGATCACGTGACCATGGTCGTAAGTGTGAAAAGTGGTCATAAGTCACTAAAGAAATGGCTGTAAGTTCTGGGCTATCTGTATGCGGTGGTGGCGGCATTTGCAAGAATTTATGGTACCCCTCATTTTGGTGCCCTAACCGTTGACTGCAGATGCCAGTGAGTCAAAACAATCCCTGTGATTCCGGCATGTTTTAGGAAATACAGAAGTATTTTTTATTCAGCCTGTAATTTGCAGACACACTGAGTCAGGCTAATTTTACATTTGCATTAAGAGTGCGGCAGTCACAGGATAATGGATGCAAGAGTGAAGGCTGTGTTAACACCATGTTTCTAAGCCTTAAGGTTGATACTTACTTAAGAATAAGGACGTCTTCAGGAGTAAGGCCTCTTCACATGCATCTGGGACGCCCCTGGAAGTCCTGGATGGACCCCATGAAAATGGATCATCTCCAAAAAAAAATCCATTTTATTCACACACACCCCAAAAGACTGTTCTAGACCTACATGAACCACTTCCATAAGACTCCCCGATGGTGGGGAACAAAATTCAGTCAACAGGGCAGGGAAAACAAGGTTTGCCTACTTGCCAGACCTGTCCCAGCTGACCAAATAGAGAAGCAACCTGGAATTAAGGAGAAACTTCCTGACAGTGAGGACAATTAGCCAGTGGAACAACCTGGTTCGCTGGAGGTTTTCAAGAAGAGACCGGACAGTCACTTGTCTGAGATGGTATAGGTTCTCCTGCTTGAGTGGGGGGCTGGACTAGAAGACCTGGCTGGGAGTTGAAGTCCACAAGCCTTAAGGTGGCCAAGTTTGAAGAGCCCTGATCTAGAAGCTCCCAGACACATTATGCGGGCAAAATACAGCCACGTTATTTAAAAACCCTCCCTTGATTCAAGAGTCACATGCAAGCCAGATTTTTCATAAAGCATCGGTGTGATCAAAAAACAAAGCCAACGGAAATAACCTTCGCATTTATTTTTTTTGTTTGAGTAGACACTGAACAATGACCACGTCCACAGCCATCTGCCCGATCGGATCGCAGGGATCTTTCTTTCCCTTGTCGACACCTTTTCCACTTTGCTGATGACCGCTCACAACCAGGAGGGGCGGGGTGTGGAAAACAACTCTCTGTGTGGTGCCTGGCTTCAGAGTAAACCAAACCCTAGAAATAGCTTTCTGACAGGATTTTTAAGTTCAGAAACCACAAGAATGTGTGTTCTCCCTTACGGTAGAGCTTGGCATCGAAGCGGCAATTGGTGTCATCTGGAAAGTTGCAGAATTGGAACAGACATCCCTTTTCCGGTGATTTAGGGGCTCCCTTAAAATAGACAAGCTTCGGGAGGCATCCATGGAAGCCCCTGGGCTGTGCCCTCTGGCTGCAGACAAAACACAGTAGAGACATTGGTTTAAAATACTGTTTTGAGAGAAAGAGAGCGAGCAATCTTTTCAAATTAAGGAAAGTCTCAACAATGATGGAAAGAGAAGGAGGAGGGGATGAATGGGGTGGTTGTCCTTCTCTCTCTCTCTCTCTCTCTCTCTCTCTCTCTCTCTCTCTCTCTCTCTCTCTCTCTCTCTCTCTCTCTTCAGCTGCCCTCCTTTAGCTGGGGCCGAGGCCAGGAGCACTTTGGGTTGATGCATCTTCTTGAGAGGCTTCCAAGTTCTCACAAATCCTTAACTTGGCGGAGTGCGGGACTTGGGTAAAGAAGATGCCAGCCCGCCATTTTGCCTTCACTTCCCCACATTCCTCATTCCCTTTTCCACAGATGGCACCAATCAACAGTCTGGGGACAATGAGTGTGTGGAGTCTCCAGTGAACACACAACTGTCTGTTGGACTGATGACCGGGAGTTGCCAAAGCTTCATTCGGTACTTCAGCCTGTTTTGTTTTATGTCTGTTTCTACAAACTGCTGATAGGGCTGTTTCTAAGGACAGAGGGCCCTCGTCTGCTGGCACAAAGCTTCATTCGCCATTGTTGTGGAAGAGATGAGGCTCTTAGTCAGCATTCCTGCAATTTGGATCTTCCTTGACCTGAGCGCTAATGAGGGGAACCTTGGATAGATAAGGCTATCTGGGTTACAAACTGGCTGGTATGACGGTTGTTCTCTTTTGACCAGGCAGCTGCTTGCACTAAGCCAGCAATTCCCACAGCACTCCCTGGTGTCAGATGAACCACATTGTTTAGAGCAGGGGTCCCCAAACTTTTGGACGCCACAAGAGACCGGTTCCGTGGAGAGAGGTTTTTCCGTGGACTAGAGAGTGTGTGGTTTTGTGTTCTGCCTGCATCCCACGGATGGGGCTTTGCTTGTTTGTGCAGACCGGTTGCTGGCATGCCACAGCCCGGTACCGGTCCACGGACGGGGGGTTGGGGACCCCTGCTTTAGAAGACTTTACCTTGGTATGTGCCAAGCCTGTTGGACTGTGGTGAAGCAGATGGGAGCAGAAGCTAGAAGGAATCTTCTTGCAGAAGACTACATGAAAAGGGTCCAGGAGCTCCAAGTAGCTATGATGAAGAACGTTGTTTCTCTGCACAATTTATGGGTTATTCTTGCTGCGTGCAAACTGCTCACCCTCTGTGAAAGCCGCCTGTGGCATCTCGGTTCTAGATCTCTTTCCATCCAGAGGCATTCCGTTTCAATAAACTCTGCAGGATTTCAGAGACTTGGGGAGGAGGTCTTAGAACAGGGGTCGCCAACCTTTCTCCAAGGTCTTTTCATCTGCCAGAGCTTCGACTCCGAGTTACACTGGTGCAAAATATCTTTACCGCCTCTGGTTTCTGCTTGCCTTGTTATTTATTTACGGTCAACGAGCAGCAAAGTAGTTTACACAATATTTGCAACTCTAAAACAACACCCTTCTGGTTCTCATTCTCATGCTCTCTGCTGGCTCTTCGGTTTGATTCTGTTCCTTATAGAAGATTTGTTTTCATCCATCAGTTTCTGCTGCTGTGCCCTGTTTTCTTTTATTATTCTCCTTTTTGTCTAATAAATCTTCATTCTTTTTGAAGTGTGGCCACTCTGTGCTCCAGAACTTGGCCTGTTTCTCTGAGTGCGGCTACAAGCTTACACTTATTGCAAATGTTGCTTTCAGGACACAGTCACTGCAGGACACAGCCGTAGGCTCACACCCACTCAACTTTTCTGAAATTCTTAAATTCAAGTAAACAACTTCTTCTTCTTCTTCTTCTTCTTCTTCTTCTTCTTCTTCTTCTTCTTCTTCTTCTTCTTCTTCTTCTTCTCCTCCTCCTCCTCCTCCTCCTCCTCCTCCTCTTCCTCCATCTCCTCCTCCTCCTTCTCCTCTTCTTCTTCTTCTTCTTCTTCTTCTTCTTCTTCTCCTCCTCCTCCTCCATCTCCTCCTCCTCCTCCTCCTCCTTCTCCTCCTCCTCTTCTTCTTCCTCTTCTTCTCCTCTTCCTCCTCCTTGTCCTCTTCTTCTTCTTCTTCTCCTCCTCCATCTCCTCCTCCTCCTCCTCCTTCTTCTTCTCCTCCTCATCCTCTTCTTCTTCCCCTCCTCCTCCTCCTCCTCCTCCTCCTCTTCTTCTTCTTCTTCTTCTTCTTCTTCTTCTCCTCCTCCTCCTCCTCCTCCTCCTCTTCCTCCATCTCCTCCTTCTCCTCCTCCTCCTTCTCCTCTTCTTCTTCTTCTTCTTCTTCTCCTCCTCCTCCTCCTCCTCCATCTCCTCCTCCTCCTCCTCCTCCTTCTCCTCCTCCTCCTCTTCTTCTTCTTCTTCTTCTCCTCTTCCTCCTCCTTCTCCTCTTCTTCTTCTTCTTCTCCTCCTCCATCTCCTCCTCCTCCTCCTCCTTCTTCTTCTCCTCCTCATCCTCTTCTTCTTCCCCTCCTCCTCCTCCTCCTCCTCCTCCTCTTCTTCTTCTTCTTCTTCTTCTTCTTCTTCTCCTCCTCCTCCTCCTCCTCCTCCTCTTCCTCCATCTCCTCCTTCTCCTCCTCCTCCTTCTCCTCTTCTTCTTCTTCTTCTTCTTCTCCTCCTCCTCCTCCTCCTCCATCTCCTCCTCCTCCTCCTCCTCCTTCTCCTCCTCCTCCTCTTCTTCTTCTTCTTCTTCTCCTCTTCCTCCTCCTTCTCCTCTTCTTCTTCTTCTTCTCCTCCTCCATCTCCTCCTCCTCCTCCTCCTTCTTCTTCTCCTCCTCATCCTCTTCTTCTTCCCCTCCTCCTCCTCCTCCTCCTCCTCCTCTTCTTCTTCTTCTTCTTCTTCTTCTTCTTCTTCTTCTTCTTCTTCTCCTCCTCCTCCTCCTCCTCCTCCTCCTCCTCTTCCTCCATCTCCTCCTTCTCCTCCTCCTCCTTCTCTTCTTCTTCTTCTTCTTCTTCTTCTCCTCCTCCTCCTCCTCCATCTCCTCCTCCTCCTCCTCCTTCTCCTCCTCCTCCTCTTCTTCTTCTTCTTCTTCTCCTCTTCCTCCTCCTTCTCCTCTTCTTCTTCTTCTTCTCCTCCTCCATCTCCTCCTCCTCCTCCTCCTCCTTCTTCTCCTCCTCATCCTCTTCTTCTTCCCCTCCTCCTCCTCCTCCTCTTCTTCTTCTTCTTCTTCTTCTTCTTCTTCTTCTTCTTCTTCTTCTTCTTCTTCTTCTTCTTCCTCCTCCTCCTCCTCCTCCTCCTCTTCCTCCATCTCCTCCTTCTCCTCCTCCTCCTTCTCCTCTTCTTCTTCTTCTTCTTCTTCTCCTCCTCCTCCTCCTCCATCTCCTCCTCCTCCTCCTCCTCCTTCTCCTCCTCCTCCTCTTCTTCTTCTTCTTCTCCTCTTCCTCCTCCTTCTCCTCTTCTTCTTCTTCTTCTCCTCCTCCATCTCCTCCTCCTCCTCCTCCTTCTTCTTCTCCTCCTCATCCTCTTCTTCTTCCCCTCCTCCTCCTCCTCCTCCTCCTCCTCCTCCTCCTCCTCTTCTTCTTCTTCTTCTTCTTCTCCTCCTCCTCCTCCTCCTCCTCCTCCTCCTCTTCCTCCATCTCCTCCTTCTCCTCCTCCTCCTTCTCCTCTTCTTCTTCTTCTTCTTCTTCTTCTCCTCCTCCTCCTCCTCCATCTCCTCCTCCTCCTCCTCCTCCTTCTCCTCCTCCTCCTCTTCTTCTTCTTCTTCTTCTCCTCTTCCTCCTCCTTCTCCTCTTCTTCTTCTTCTTCTCCTCCTCCATCTCCTCCTCCTCCTCCTCCTCCTTCTTCTCCTCCTCATCCTCTTCTTCTTCCCCTCCTCCTCCTCCTCCTCCTCTTCTTCTTCTTCTTCTTCTTCTCTTCTTCAACTCCTCTCCTCCTCCTCCTATTATTATTATTGTTATTATTATTAATTATTATGCATGTACTGTGTGTGTGATACATAAAAACACAGTGACAAAAAAAACATAAGGGAAAACGAAGCAACCACACAATTTTGCAATGCTGAGGGCTTCTGTTCATGGCCCAGTTCATTCGCTCTGCTTCCACTCAGGGCTCCTGTGGTTATATTTTTTTCCCCAGCAGTTCAGGACTTCATGTCAGCTAAGCATGTTAATCCTTTCTTGGCCTCTTTCAGTTTTTTTCCACTTCTGAATTTTGGGCCAGGATGGTGGCACAGTAGGGTGAAATGTGAGCCTAATCACAGTTCTTTTCTAGAAGGGCCAACAGTAGCTGAGAACGAGGCTTACAACTCATTGAAAGAGACCAATATGCACAGTCTCTCTATCACCTTAATTCTGAACAAAACAAGACCTTCAGTTCTTGAAGTTCTTCGGTTCTTCAGCCATTATTTTATTTGTGAGACAGTTAAGTGAATTTTGCCCCCTAGAGAGGGGCAAAGAGAGCTGCTGGAGGTCCAGCCGATCCGAATCCGACCGGTTGCGGTTAAGAACCTATATTAGGTCTTATCTCGCAGCGATGAGGGCAGCGAGGTGCAATTACTTCTCTGCCCTCATCGCGTCCGCAGATAATCGCCCGGCCGCCCTGTTTAGGGTGACTCGCTCCCTCCTTAATCAGGAGGTGAGGGAGGATCCCTTGCAGGGTCGTGCCGAGGAGTTTGGTCAACATCTGTCGGATAAAATCGCTCGGATTCGGACCGGTTTGGACTCCAGCTGGGCAGAGTCTGACGATCAGGACACGGGCAGTCTTGTCAATGTTATCTGGGAGGAGTTTGATTCTGTGACCCCTGATGAAGTGGACAGGATTATGGGGAGGTTGAGCTCCACCACATGTTTATTGGATCCGTGCCCTTCCTGGCTGGTTTATGCAGCCAGGGAGAGGACACGAGGCTGGTTCCAGGCGGTGATATCTGCTTCTTTGAGTGAGGGTAATTTCCCCACCGTCTTGAAGGAGGCGGTGGTGAGACCTCTCCTCAAGAAGCCTGCCTTGGACCCAGCTGTCTTGAACAACTTTCGTCCAGTCTCCAACCTTCGCTTTCTTGCGAAGGTTGTTGAGAGTGTGGTGGCACATCAGCTCCCTCTGGTCCTGGATGAAGCGGATTATCTGGACCCGTACCAATCGGGTTTCAGGCCCAGGTACAGCACGGAGACGGCATTGGTCGCTCTGGTGAATGATCTCTGAAGGGCCCGGGATAGGGGATATTCCTCTGTCCTGGTCGTATTAGACCTCTCGGCGGCTTTCGATACCATCGACCATGGTATCCTGCTGCGGCGTCTCAGGGGATTGGGAGTGGGAGGCACAGTTCTTCGGTGGTTCTCCTCCTATCTCCTGGGACGTTCGCAGTCGGTGTTGGCAGGGGGGCAGAGATCGGCCCCTAGGTCTCTCGTTTGTGGAGTTCCTCAGGGTTCGGTTCTCTCGCCTCTCCTGTTCAACATCTACATGAAACCGCTGGGTGAGATCATTCGTGGTTTTGGAGTTGGGTATCATCAATATGCTGATGATACCCAACTTTTCATTTCGACCCCAAACCACCCCAGTGATGCCCTCGCTGTGATGTCCCGTTGCCTGGAGGCGGTTCAGGTCTGGATGGGGAGGAACAGACTTCAACTCAACCCTGACAAGACTGAGTGGCTGTACATTCCGGCATCCCGGGACATTCAAAACGTTCCATCACTTTCTATGAGGGGTGAGTTTTTACCCCCCGTAGATAGGGCTCGCAACTTGGGAGTCCTCCTGGATGCACGGCTTACCTTAGAAGATCATGTAGTAGCCGTGACCAGGGGGGCTTTCGCACAGGTTCGCCTGGTGCGGCAGTTGCGGCCCTATCTAGACCGGGATGCCCTGTGTACGGTCACTCATGCGCTCGTGACCTCTCGTCTTGACTATTGCAATACTCTCTACATGGGGCTTCCCTTGAAGACCACTCGGAGGCTCCAACTGGTACAGAATGCGGCCGCGAGAGTTGTCTTGGGAGTTTCCCGGTACTCCCATGTTACACCTTTGCTCCGCGAGCTGCATTGGTTACCAGTTGTCTTCCGGGTGAGGTTCAAGGTCTTAGTGATGGTTTTTAAGTCCTTACATGGCATGGGTCCGGAATACCTCGGGGACCACCTGCTGCCGGCGTCGACCCCCCTCCGCCCCGTGCGTTCCCACAGAGAGGGCCTCCTCAGGGTGCCTCCAGTCAGAGAATGTCGGCTGGTGGCCCCCAGGGGGAGGGCCTTCTCTGTGGGCGCTCCGGCTTTGTGGAATCAGCTGCCGGTTGAGCTCCGGATGGCACCGGATCTCCGCTCCTTCCGGCGCGGGTTAAAGACCCATTTATTTGAACAAGCTGGCCTGGCCTGATGGGGAATTACTTAGGGTTTTAATATTTATATATATATTTTATTGTTTTTATTGTGGGCAATAATTTAATTCTTTTTTAACTTTTGTACTTTTGTAGTTTTAAGATATGCCCTGTTCACCGCCCTGAGTCCCTCGGGAGAAGGGCGGTATAAAAATTAAATTAAATTAAATTAAATTAAATTAAATTAATAACCTTTCTGGTTTAATGAAGAGAAGGACTGGGGTGACAGGATAGCAGCCTTCCAATATCTCAGGGGCTGCCCCAAAGAAGAGGGAGTCAAGCTACTCTCCAAAGCATCTGAAGGCAGGGCAAGAAGCAACGGATGGAAACTCACCAAGGAGAGAAGCAACCTAGAACTAAGGAGAAATTTCCTGACAGGGAGATCAGATTCTTCTTCAGATTATAATATGTGTATATTTCTCTGTGAGAGCTTGTCCTCTGTACTAGAGGTCCCCAATCTTTTGGGCACCAGGGACCGGTTCTGTGGAGGGAGATTTTTCTGTGGACCAGAGGGTGTGTAGTTTTGTGTGCTGCCTGCATCCCACCGATGAGGTTTTGCCTGTTTGTGCAGACAGGTTGATGGCATGCCACGGCCCAGTACCAGTCCACGGATCAGGGTTGGGGACCCCTGCTCTATACAGGTAGCCCTCTGATTACAACCATTTGTTTAGTGACTATTCAAAGTTACAACAGCACTGAAAAAAGTTTCACGAGTATGTGAAACCTCTGGTGCCCTGCAAGAACCCCAGGGTGGCTGAATCCGGAGGAAGGCCACGGCACGTCAACAGCCTTCGCATCAATGCTTCACTTTTCCCCCAGTCAAAATATTTCCCAGCCACCGAAGACCTCCAACAAGAAGATGCTGAAGGGCAGCAAGGAAGCTTGTGTCTCCACAATGGAGTTACAGAAATCAGATTGTCGGGCTGGGCCGTGGCCTCCGCCACTGGCTCTGCTTTTGCATTTGGACGCTTAAATCTTCCATGGCAGCCTTGGGAAGCCGTCTCCCCAGAGGGTGCCAGGCAGCCAAGCCAAGCCTAAATGCCCCCCACCCACCCCCGTCTCGGCCCGGCCTGCTGAATTGGGGGGAGCCTCACTTGGCCAGCGGATTCGTCAGATCCCTTACCTTGATCACAGCCCTAAAAGGGCAAGAAAAGAGAAGGAAGCTTTAGACTGGCTCAGGGGATCTTCCCCAACCTGAAACCCGGAGCCTTTGAGAACAGCCGCCTCCCGCCTGGCTGGAAAACTTGTGCAATAGACAGCAAATTCTGTTGCGTTGGGGGAGATTGTAGGAGGAGAGCTGTGTGGGTGTGTGGTGGCCCAAAGTCTGAAGTTTGTGTAGCATCTACCTGTCCTCTGTCTGTCTATCTATCTATCTATCTATCTATCTATCTATCATCTATCTATCTATCTATCTATCTATCTATCTACCTATCTATCTATCATCTATCTATCTATCTATCTATCTATCCTGTCTATCTAGCTATCATCTATCTCTAGCTAGCTAGTTAGCTATCATCTATCATCTATCTGACTACCTAGCCATCATCTATCATCATTTATCATTTATCTATCATGTATCATCTCTATCATCTATCATCTATTTATCTATCTTTCTATCATCTATCTCTAGCTAACTATCATCTGTCATCATCTATCATCTAGCTATTTATCTATCATCTATCTATCATCTATCTATCTGTCTATATTTATTTATCATAAATCCATCTATTATCTATATCTATCATCTATCATCTATCCTTCTATTCTTCTGTCTATCATCTTTCATCTATCTGTCTATCTATCAGTATTAAACAAATTTATATAGCTGCCCAACTTACATATAGGTGTTTCCAGGCAGCTTACAACATTTTAAAAAATCCATCATATTACAACCTTCACTTAAGAACTGTGGCAAGAAAGTTCATAAAATGGAGCAAAATTCAGTTAATAAATGTCTCATTTAGCAACAGAAATGTTAGGCTCAATTATGGCCATAAGTCAAGGACTACCTGTACTCAGTGGCGTAGCGTGGGTTGTCAGCACCCGGGGCAAGGCAAGTAATTTGCGCCCCCTAACCCGTGGATTTTAGCACTCGAGTCTCTTCCACTAGATTAGTTAAAGAAACCCTTTCCCCCTAAGCACATGTATTGTTTGTTATGAAAATACTGATGTAATTAAAGTAAAATGCATCTAATGCGCCCCCCCAGATGTTGCACCCGGTGCGGCCGGCCCCCCCTGCACCCCCCACGCTACGCCACTGCCTGTACTAAGGTAGCCAGAGAGACAGAGAATAACGCACTGCAGGGTCTGATGTATGCTTAACACTGAAGAACAGTTTGGCTACCTTTAATTTCAATGCCTGTAAATGAACGCTCTGATCAATTCAACAAAAATATTGCTTCACGTAGATGCAGATAGCAGGGCATCTTTTTAAAAGAATAACGAAAGAGCAACGATGGAAGGGACCTCAGAGGTCTTCTAGTCCAACCCCCTGCTCAGGAAGGAAACCCTGTACCATTTCAGAGAAATGGCTGTCCTTAAGGGGCAAAAGGACCCAGATTGTTGGGGGCAATTAAGCTGACTTTGTAATAATGCCGCTTGGGGGTATGTGTGAAAGCCCTAATAAGCAGGCATATACATAGAATGAAGGTTACTGCTAAGCTTGTAAGCCGCCCTGAGTCTTCGGAGAAGGGTGGGATATAAATGGAATTAAAAAAAAATAAAAAATAAAAAACCCCCAATGGGTTGGCTTCCTTGTGCCAGATGTTGCCCTCATCTCCCTTGTTAAATATATTTGCAAAGAGCAGTCGGTCAATTTCTTTGGAACCGCACTGAGAAATCGCCAGAGGCTAAAAGGAAATAGAAGCGGCGTGTTCTTGCAACTGAAAAAGACCACAAGGGCGGGAGGGCACATCTGCTCCACCTGTTCTGCCTCAGTCTGAAAAATTCAGTTCTTTCTGCCTTTGAACGGACTTGCTAACACCAGGTGTTTCAACCGGAGGAATATTTTGAAACTTGATCCGCTTAAACTATTACAGTTTAATTATCTATTTTCCCATCTTCTAAAGTCAGGTGAACCGGCTTATTTTTATTAAATTTAATTATGATCAATGGCCAGCAAGATGGATCAGCTAACCTTAGCATAAATTAACGGGCTGGCACGATATGAAGACACACCATAAAACTAACTGAGTGGGCCATCAGGGATGGGCGTTTTTGATCACTCTTCTCTCTGCGGTTGATGTTTTAAAATGGACAGGGATGGTCTGATGGCAGCGTTCTCTAGGCTGGCAAGCCACCCAGTGTGAGCTCTCTAGAGAGTGGAAACTGGCTGGTTTGGGGCACAAAGATGTGGGAGGGGATGCATTGCCCTCTCGCTCTTGTCTTGATCCCCACTCTGCCACCTCTTCTGGGGATGGCCAAGGGCCTTGCAAGTCGGACAGCAACATAGGGGACCTGTGTGGTCTTCTAGTCCACCCCCGGCTCAAATGGGAGACCCTATAACCATTTCAGTCAAATGGTCGTCCAGTCTCTTCTTAAAAACCTCCAGCGAGGGAGCGTTCACAATTTCTGAACCCACCTGGTTTCTTGGCCCACTTAGGATAGATAGATAGATAGATAGATAGATAGATAGATAGATAGATAGATAGATAGATAGATAGATAGATAGATAGATAGATAGATAGATGGATGGATGGATGGATGGATGGATGGATGGATGGATGGATGGATGGATGGATGGATAGATGATAGATGGATGGATGGATGGATGGATGGATAGATAGATAGATGATAGATAGATAGATAGATAGATAGATAGATAGATAGATAGATAGATGGATGGATGGATGGATGGATGGATGGATGGATGGATGGATGGATGGATGGATGGATGGATAGATAGATAGATAGATGATAGATAGATAGATGGATGGATGGATGGATGGATGGATGGATGGATGGATAGATAGATAGATGGATGGATGGATGGATGGATGGATGGATGGATGGATGGATGGATGGATGGATGGAAGGACGGACGGACGGACGGACGGACGGACGGACGGACAGACAGACAGACAGACAGACAGACAGATAGATAGATGATAGATGGATGGATGGATGGATGGATAGATGGATAGATAGATAGATAGATAGATAGATAGATAGATAGATAGATAGATGATAGAGAGAGAGAGAGACAGAGACAGAGACAGAGGTAGAGGTAGGTAGGTAGGCAAGCAGGCAGATGAGAGCGGGGTAGATGAGAGAGAGAAAAAGAGAGAAAGAGAGAGAGAGAGAGAGAGAGAGATCAGGGGGCTGGACTAGAAGACCTCCAAGTCCCTTTCAGCTCTATTCTATTCCTATTCCTATTTTTGGGCTCATAGTTCTCGTCAGTGGTGGGATTTAAATAGGTGAACAACCGGTTCTCTGTGTGGATGCCACTTCCGGAAGTCCATGCTGTGCCTGGGCAACAAAAAATTAGCTACCGGTTCTGCCGAAGTGGTGCGAACCGGCTGAATCCCACCCCTGGTTTTGGTAGTATTTGGTGTAGAGAAGGCAAGTCGTTCCACTGATTGATTGTTCTGACTGTCAGGAAGTTTCTCCTTAGTTCCAGGTTGCTTCTCTCCTTGGTGAGTCTCCATACGTTGCTTCTTGTGCTGCCTTCGGGCGCTCTGGAGAATAGCTTGACTCCTTCTTCTTTGGGGCAGCCCCTGAGATACTGGAAGACCGCTATCCTGTCCCCCCTGGTCCTTCTTCTCACTAGACTAGAATGAAGAAATAGAGAAGGGGTGAACTGAAATGAAACCCGTCCTTGTTTGTTCCTCCAGGCCAAAGGTTGCCCGTGACAGGGGAAGCGGAGAGGCAGCGAATTCCTCTCCCTGTGGCTCAAGATAAATTGTGGAATTATTTGTATTCCAATCATTGGGTCTCGAGAAAGACTCGGTGAGACCTCCTGTTGGGAACAAAGGAATTAAAGCCTCTGCCCGACCCTCGGACAGCTCCTCAGAACCGTGCCCTTCGGAATCAGAATCAGAATAGAGCTGGAAGGGACCTCGGAGGTCTTCTAGTCCAGCCCCCTGCTCAAGCAGGAGACCCTACGCCATTTTGGACAAGGGGCTGTCCGGTCTCTGTGTCTGTGTCTGGCTGACTCAAGCCTTTTGCACGGAGGAGAGGCAACAAGCAGAATCGTTCACATGCGCTCACCTCCTAGAGGTTGGTCGCCGGTTCCCACAAATGTGGAGATGACTTCATCCAGTGGGGGGAAATCACGACAGGGTGGGGTCCCCTTACTCACTGCCCAGGGGGTGGAGAACTGTCTGGAAAATGTTCCAGCCCAGTTTTATCCATAGTGTCTCAACAGAGATAGGATTTTCCCCTATCGACCGAGACGCCTCTTCCTTTTATATAGCTCTGCGTTCCGGTTGCTGTTGGGAAGATTATTCCCCAAAATGTGTGCTTCGTTTGGGATGAGCCCCTTTTCGTAAGCACCTCTCCTCGCCGAGGGTCTCTCTCAGCACAGAAGCGTGTTCGGTTATATAGCTATGGAGGTTCTCAGTCCTCCAGGTTGTCCCAAAGGGGCCTTTTTCAAGAGGCAACTGGGCTGGCTTGCTTTTTCCTTGAAGACCTTTCGCTTCTCATCCCAGAAGCTTCTTCCGCTCTGACTGGATGGTGGGGAATGGGAGGATTTATACTCCTTGCAGACAGCTAGCCATTTGCATCCGTTTAGAGCAGGGGTCTTCAAACGTGGCCCTTTGATGACTTGTGGACTTCAACTCCCAGAATTCTTCAGCCAGGCACACGTGCCTGGCTGAAGAATTCTGGGAGTTGAAGTCCACAAGTCATCAAAGGGCCAAGTTTGTAGACCCCTGGTTTAGAGAGTCGTTGAGGCCACCTGGAGCTTTACCTGCATCCTCAGGGTCACCTGAGTGGTGCAAATGAGGGTGGAGCCTTCTTGGAACTGCTGAAAGGACCGCGTTGTAGACAGGAGATGGATGGTGTCGCATCCCTCCCCCTCCCCACCTATGTCAAAATTGAACAGCCCTCTCTCAACAGAAGGGGAGGGATACGACATCGTCTATCTCCTGTCTACAACGCGGGCCTTTCAGCAGTTCCAAGAAGGCTCCACACCCATTTGCACCACTCAGGTGACCCTGAAGACCCAGTTAAACCTCCAAGTGGCCTCAACGACTCTGTAAAAGAAGGCAAATGACCAGCAGTTGCAGTTCATGAATAGAATAGAATCTGGAAGGGACCTTGGAGGTCTTCTAGTCCAGCCCCCTGCTCAAGCAGGAGACCCTAGACCATCTCAGACAGGTGAATGCCTAGTCTCTTCTTAAAACCCTCCAGAGATGGAGCGCCCACGATTTCTGGTGGCAAGCCGTTCCACTGATTAATTGTCCTCACTGTCAGGAAGTTTCTCCATAATTCCAGGTTGCTTCTCTCCTTGATGAGTTTCCAACCCTTCGTTTCTCGTCCTGCCCTCTGGGGCTTTGCGGAACAACCTGGCAGCTCAACTCAGAGGAAACTCTTCATACTTTTACTTTCTAAAACGGTTTTAGGTGCAACAGTGAGATGAAACATGTCTAGCGTTGCACACGCGCGCACACTCAAAGAGTTTTCTCTTCTGAAGCAACATTCTGAAGGTTTTCTACAGCCCAGGTTTGAGACTCACGGCTGAATTTTACAGCCACTTGGATTCAGGCCAAAGGAAGGACACCTAGATTCAAAACTCGGCTCCAGGCAACAGCACAGAGTGCCTAAGCTTGACTCGGATTTAATAACAATCAATATTTAAGATTTCCCTTTTCTGGTTTCAACTCGGCTACGGTGGGGATTGGGAGCCATCTTCTGGACATTATTGGAACTACAGCATCTTAAACCCTTCTTAACCCAGGCTAGTCTCTCTCACGCAGGAGCTTCTTTTTGCAAATCTGCTATGCGTTAATTTGACACATTTTGGACAGCTTTGAAATATTTTTCCCCCCCGCAGGGTACAGCATGGTGTGTGTGTGTGTGTGTGTGTGTGTGTGTGTGTGTGTGTGTGTGTGTTTATAAAATTCATGTCTAGATTTAAGCTGGGCAAACACTTACTAACTTCCTGTCATTCCCCCTTCCAGAAAACAAGATTTTTTTAAAAAAAAAAATCTCCATGTTTGCCAGAAAATAAGCCAGAGTAAATGTGGTCAGTTGCAAATAGAACGTGAATCAAGCAAGAGTAAAAGTAACAGAGTTACAAAGGACCTTGGAGGTCAGATCTAAAAGTGATCAGAATAGAGCTGGAAGGGACCGTGGAGGTCTTCTAGTCCAGCCCCCTGCTCAAGCAGGAGAACCTAGACCATCTCAGACAAGTGACCGTCCAGTCTCTTCTTAAAAACTTCCAGTGATGAAACACCTACAACATCTGGAGGCAACTTCTGTTCCACTGGTTAATTGTCCTCACTGTCGGGAAGTTTCTCCTTAATTCCAGGTTGCTTCTCTCCTTCATTAGTTTCCACCCATTGTTTCTTGTCCTGCCCTCTGGTGATTTGGAAAATAAATTGACTCCCTTTTCTTTCCCCTCTTAGTACTAGCTGTAGTAGGTCATCCAGTACAACCTCTTTCTCTCCTATTTCTGATAAATGGCTGTCCAGTCTCTTCTTAAAAGCCTCCACAACTTCCGTTCCACTGGTTAATTGTCCTCACTGTTAGGAAATTTCTCCTTAGTTCTAGGTTGCTTTTCTCCTTGGTTAGTTTCCGTCCGTTGTTTCTTATCCCGCCTTCGGGCGCTTTGGTAAATAGGTTGGAAGCTTGTTAAAGAGAGATACAGCCTAGAAGTGAGGAGAATTTTTTTGACAGTGAGAACAACTAAGAGCTCGTCTCCTGGAAGCTTTCAAAAACTGACTGGACAACCATTTGACTGGATGGCAGAAGGTTCCTGCCTTAAGTAAGGGGTTGGACTAGAAGACCTCACAGGTCCTTCCAGACGGATGATTCTATGATTAATAATTCATTTTTGAGGTGGCAAGTCCTGAAAATATGCACTTTTCTTTCGCTCAAATCATGCCATCTTCCTGCTCACACATTCTCACGAAAGGGTATACCTTTCTACTCCCAAAATAATTACTCCAGTTCAACCTCTATTGGCTTCTAGGGATGTCCAAAATGTCAAAACAAGGACCTATAAAAGCAGTGTGGCTTTAATCACATCAGTGGTCAAAATGGTATCTCTGGTGATGAGGTTTATTTAACCTACCCGGCCAAAATGGTTTGGAAAAAGCCGGTGGAAGGAATATTTCAAGTTGGATGGGAAACGATGGCCATCAATATGAAACAGTACATTTATTCACAGTATTTTCCCTGATGTTGAACAGGTTTCTCTGCACCCAACAGCCAATTGGTTCTCATTTAGGCGTCACAAACCGTGCAACGAAGCCAGATTAATGCGCATCAGTTTGCATCTGTACGCATTTATTCCTTCTCTCCTCCCACTTTATCGATTGCAATAGTAACACTTTGAGCATCATCTCTTTAAACATTTAAACATTTCGCAGCCTTGGACACTTTTACGACATGTGGACTTCAAATCCCAGAATTCCGGTGCTGGCTGGGGAACTCTGGGAGTTGAAGTCCACGCATCTCAAAAGTGGCCAAAGTCAGAGGGGGGGGGGGGAATGTGCAAAACGAATTTGTGAACAATGGAAAAAAAACCACCTCTGTTCTGCGATGAATGGAATTCAGCTCAGATCTGGAAAATACAAAGAACAGATCAGCATGTTTTGTCCAGGCACTGGGACGTTTCTCAGTGACTCCCACCGGTCTGAAAATATATTATATTTCAGAAGAACCCGGTGCTCCAGGCTTGTGGACAAAGTGATATCTCTGCTCAGGATGTAAATCCCGTCGTTGTGCAAAGCGCAAGTCAAGTTAAGACCCGATTTGGAGGTGTTTTCTTTGAGGTAGAGCCACTCTTTGGTGGCCACATTGTAAGACTGCACAGTCAGCATAGCCTCGTTCTGACCAGATCTTGTTTTGGCATCCAAGTCGTGGCTGCAGCCGCCCACTATATATATGGTCTCTTCCACCGATAACATTTGCTGCTTGCGGATGTGCATCCCACAGGTTTCGAAGTTAGTCCACTTGTCAGAGATGGGACAATATTCAAAGATATTCAGATTCCGGTCTGCAATAGAAAAAATACAGAACAATACAGAACGAGGACCTGCAAATCTGATTTGGAGTGCAGTTTTGTTCTGTAGATGTATGCACTGGTTGGGAACACCTTAAGGTGGCTGCCCTCCGCAGCTGACCCCTGATCCTGGGACAAGGAATGGGGAATTTGGAGAGCTGAAGTCGAATGTCTTAAATTTGCTGAGGTTCAGCATGTTTAAGATATTAAGCAGCAGCCAAAAAAGCCAATACAATCCTGGGTGGTATAAACAGAGGCTTAGAATCAAGATCATGCGAAGTATTAGTACCGCTTTATAAATCCTTAGTAAGGACACACCCACGTACGTGGGACTGATTGGGGTAGATTGCAGGGGTGACACCGAAATATTATTTTATCATATTTTACCTATGTCTTAAATTATTGTATTCTATTCCAATTTCATTTCAGACTGTATTTATTCCAACTTCTTTGTATTTTACTCCAATTTCATTTTAAATCGTTACTTTATCTGATTCCACTTTAAATGGCTTTTATCAAATCTTAGTAATAATTTGTTTCTGGAACTTTGCAGATAGATAGATAGATAGATAGATAGATAGATAGATAGATAGAGATAGATAGATAGATAGATAGATAGAGATAGATAGTGATAGATAGATAGATGATAGAATAGATAGATAGATAGATAGATAGATAGATAGATAGATAGATAGATAGATAGAGATAGATAGATAGATAGATAGATAGATAGATAGATAGAGATAGTGATAGATAGATAGATAGATAGATAGATAGATAGATAGATAGATAGATAGATAGATAGATAGATAGATAGATAGAACACACCTGGAATACAGCATCCAGTTTTGGTCACCACATTACAAAAAAGATGTTGAAGCTTCAGAAAAAGTGCAAAGAAGAGCAACTAAGATGATTAAAGGCCTAGAGACTAAAACATATAACCTGGCAAATAAGGTCATAAGTTCTGATGACTGCAAGGGGCGTCATCAAAAGACTCATCTGATTTTATCACTTGTTTTTGCAACGGTTGTTAGCTCAGTGTAGTTCGCAATGGGTCAGTTTGCCAGAAATTGGGAATAAATGCTGTCCTTGAAAAAAACACCTAAATTGCGGTCACATGACCATGGTGCAGTGCAAGCAGCCGTAAACACGGTCTAGTTTGCCGAGCACCCAAAATGTGGTCATGTGACTGCAGAGGGTGGGGAAGGCTGATCTCTGAACCTCAAAAAGCCAGCCGTAAGTAACATTAAGGGAATCTGTCATAATTTCAAATTGTTCACTAAGTCACTAGTCCTAATCAAGGGCCACCTTTAAACAAAATGCTCAAGAATGCAAATTATTTATCGCATAAGCCCTCAGAAGAAATTAACTCTGAGGGTATTGAAAGGCTGATTCTTCCCATATCCCAGGGGTGAAGACTGAGGTGAGAATCAATTTCAAACGTATCTTAAAAAAAATAAATCTGCAGCTGTTCTTCGGCTGGCTCTTGCCTGGGCTTAACGGCACGCAACTACAGCTAGTGACTCATCTTACGACCACAATGGAGCCCAACATTTGGGTTGTTAAGTGAGACATTTGTTAAGGGAGCGTTGCCACGTTGCACAACCTTCCTTGCCGAAGCAATTAAGTGATCATTGTGATCGATACAAGTTAGTTGCACGTTTGCGAAGTGGATCTGGTTTACCCATTCACTTCGCTTGTCGGAAGGATCACGTGATCCCGGGATGCCGCAAATGTTGTAAATGTTGTCGGTTGCCAATTTTCTGAACTCTGATCACGTGACCCTGGGGGTGCTGCAATGGTCGGCAGGGTGAAAAACAGTTGTAAGTCCCTTTTTTTTCCAGTGACGTTGTAACTTTGAATGGTCACTTAATGAAATGTTGTGAGAAATACCTGAACAGGTGTGTGTGTGTGTGTGTGTGTGTGTGTGTCTGTGTCTGTGTCCCCGTATGGCTATCTACGGTCCCTGGTGGTTTTACCTCTTGGAGTATAGCCTCCCATGACATAGATCTTCTCCTTGCATTCACATGCTGAGAACTCCACAAGGGGAGCCGGTAAAGGTGCCACGAAGGTCCACCAGTCCTGCTCCGGGTTGTAACACTCCACGCTGGAGAGCGACTGACCCCCGACAGCGTATAATTTTCCACTCACGGCCAGGAGCTTAAAATTAGCCCTATGAAGAAGACATTTGGAGGGTTAAAGGTTAAGGCATAAATATTTTCAGCCCTGTTTTATTTCAACAACCAGATGCAACAGGTTATACAAATGCCGCCGTTGATCCCAACGAAGTAAGCACAGCTGAGACATTCCAATCTCTAATGCAAAACTTTGTTGAGCACAGCATATCGGCACTGATGAGCAGAAAACCAGCTCTGGCGAAAACGGCGCCAGAACAGTAAATTAGAAGTGTAGGACCTCCTTTCCCCTCTACAGTGCAGGTCAGATTCCCCAATTAAGTGCCAGACATTTGTTATGAGAAAAATCTTCCGTTCCAGGCAAACGGTCCTACAATGATGTTGGTTCCTGGGCCGGACCGTTTACAGGTGCGCTGAGCACCCCAAACATTCTTCCCCTCTGCCCTGCTTCTTTTGGCAAGCTAAGAAACAAAAAAATGGCTGAAGCCTGACAACAAAACTTTCATTTTATTCAGCTGCCTTTGTGCAAGCTTTATAAAAAGCCTTCCCTGCGCGTAGGCTTCTGAAACGGTCCTACCAATTTGCATAAACTTTACACCCCAGTCGACCCACGTGTGGATGAGGCTCCAAATCTTTCCTTTTTCCTCTTCTGCCTGTCTTCTTCAGGCTTTGGAGGGAAAACCCAAATCTAATGGATTGGTCCCGAAACTAAATAATTTGGACCCATGGAGACAAGCATTAAAGGAGAGGGCAATGTTAAAATTCTCACAATGGAGCTGAGAAAATGCCCAGCAAAGAAACCTGCAGTAGATAGATTTTAGATAGATAGATAGATAGATAGATAGATAGATAGATAGATAGATAGATAGATAGATAGAGAATCCATTTGACGTTAGACATAGTTTGCGCTACCAGTAACGGTTATTTTATAAGCATTATCTGGGGAGTAAATCATTCCCAAAGCTTGGTTTTGTTCTTGCCCTGTGTTGACTTTTTTGCCCTTCCTTCGATTGGTCTGAATATTAAGTATTGGGCACCAAAAGTAGGGATTCAAGGAGCAGCAAGTTGGTCATTAAGTCACTTTTTTCAGTGCCGCTGTAACTTCGACGAAATGAATGGTTGTAAGTCAAGCATTACCTGTAGCAAGTTCCTTGGGAAGGAGGTGTGCCCAGGGATCTCTTGGTGTCAAGCATCCTTGGGCAGGCCTAATTTGATGGTCTCCTAAAGCCTGGGAACCGGCACACCCTACGCTCCCGTCGTGGCCTGCCAGAGTTTTGTTCAATCCCCGTCAACTCCAGCTCTTAGTGATAGAGTTGGATACCGAGTTCCCATCTGCCACCGTCTCCAGGGTTTGCCCAAACTCTCACCCACTGGGTAGATGGCACCCATCTAACCATCTCATCGCGTGCCGTCCCCCTTTTGCGTTATCTTTGCAGGCGCCACGTCAGCTTCAGGGTCTGTCCTTCAAAAGTCTGTGGAGATTCTCATGGTTGTCCCAAAGGTGCTTTTTCACGAGGCAACTGGACTTCCTTGTTTTCCTTAGAAGACATTTCGCTTCTCATCCGAGAAGCTTCTTCAGCTCTGACTGGATTGTGGGACAGGGAAGGATTTATACTCCTTGCAGACAGCTGGTCATTTGCAATCTTCTAGAGAGTCGTTGAGGCCACCTGGAGGTTTATCTGTCTCCTCAGGGTCAACTGGGAGGTGCAAATGGGTGAGGAGCCTTCTTGGACCCGCTGAAAGGGCTGTGTGATAGACTGAAGATAGATGATGTCACATTCCCTCCCCACAGACGTCAACATTAAACAGCCCTCCTCAACAGAGGGCGAGGAATACGACATCATCCATCTCCAGTCTACCACACGGTCCTTTCAGCGGTTCCAAGAAGGCTTCAGGCAAACCTCCAAATGGCCTCCACGACTCTCTAAAACAAGGGAAAGGAGCAGCTGTCTGCAAGAAGGAGAAGGAGAAGGAGAAGGAGGAGGAGAAGGAGAAGGAGGAAGAAGAAGAAGAAGAAGAAGAAGAAGAAGAAGGAGGAGGAGGAGGAGGAGGAGGAGGAGGAGAAGGAGAAGGAGGAGGAGAAGGAGAAGGAGAAGGAGAAGGAGAAGAAGAAGAAGAAGAAGAAGAAGAAGAAGAAGAAGAAGAAGAAGAAGAAGAAGAAGAAGAAGAAGAAGAAGAAGAAGAAGAAGAAGAAGAAGAAGAAGAAGGGACCTCGGAGGTCATCTAGTCCAACCCCCTGCTAAGGCAGGAAACCCTAGACCATTTCAGACAAATGGCTGTCCAGCCTCCTCTTAAAAACTTCCAGGGTTGGATCCTTCCACTCTCCAGCATCCGGTCAGAGCCGAAGGAGCCTCTTGGCTGAGAAGCGAAAAGTCTTCCAAGACGAAACGGGAAGTCCGGCTGCCTCCTGGAAGAAAAGCCCCTCGTGGTCCTTCCCAAGGCCGGTCCAGGTGGCTTTCAGGCCAGGCTCACCTCTTCTGGTTCAGGGAGGCCAGCGGGCGCCACTCGTTCAGCCAGGGGTTGTAGCGGTGCGCGGCCGCGATCTCCTGGCTGCCCGGCCGGTAGCCGCCCGCCACGAACAGGTAGTTGTCCAGGGCGGCCGAGCCGAAGCCGCGCACCTGCAGCAGCCGGGCGGGCGGCGGGGCGGGCGGCAGCGGCTCCCAGCGCCGCTCCTCCTCCCGGTAGCGCAGCAGCGGCGGCCGCTCCGGGAAGGCGCCCAGGAGCAGCAAGGCGGGCCGGCCGCGGAGGCGGCGGCGGCGCAGCTGGCGGGCCAGGCCGTCGGGCAGCGGGCGGTCCTCGGGCCGGGCCAGCAGCCGGTGCAGCCGGCCGGCCATGAAGTCCAGGCAGGCGTCGGCCAGCTCGGCCAGCCCGTAGAGCCGGGCCAGGCGGTGCAGCTCCAGGCAGTTGGGCAGGCGCAGGCGGGAGCGCAGCGAGCCCAGCAGCGGCCTGACCTGCAGGAAGCAGGCGGCCTCCACCAGCTCGGCCAGCGCCTCGCCCGGCTCCTCGCCCGGCTCCTCCGCCTCCAGCCGCGCCGTCTCGACGAAGCGCAGCACCCGGCCCAGCCCCGCCGCGCTCAGCCCGCCGCGCAGACGCTGCACCGCCAAGCCGCCGCCCTCCGACGCCTCCGACGCCTCCCGCATGCCCGAGCGGTAGAGAGCGCCGAAATAGTCGCTCTGCTCCACCAGCCGCCTCTGGCGCACCGGCGGGAAGCGGCGCTCGCCCAGCCGGACCTCCACCAGCGGCTCCGGCTCCTCCGCCGCCGCCGCGCCCTCCGGGCCGGACATCCCTGCGCCTCCCTCGGCCTCGGAGAGCAGGACGCCGGCGCGGGGCGGGGAGAGCGCGGAGGCGGTGCCGGGGCTCCGGGAAAGGCCCTTTTATGACTTGTGGACTTCAACTCCCAGAATTCCTCAGCCAGCTTTGCTGGCTGAGGAATTCTGGGAGTTGAAGTCCACAAGTCATAAAAGGGCCAAGTTTGAAGAGCCCTGCGGCCTACAAAGGCCGGCGGCCGGGAGAGGCTGCGGAGGCGGGCAGGGCGGGGACGCGCCGCCCGCTGCTCTCCGCCTCCGCCTCTTCCTCCCAGCTTGGGACGGTGGGAAGTTGCTTTGCGAACCAGAAAGCCCGGGGCGGGACGGGGGAGAGATTGGGGTCGCATCGGCCCGAGATGAAACTTCCCGTGAAATCCATCCGTATCTGAGGGGCTGCCCCAAAGAAGAGGAGGGGGTTGGACTAGATGACCTCCAAGGTCCCTTCCAACTTTATTCCTCGTGAGGAATTTTGTATCCTTTTTTTTTCTTGTCATCCATAATTATACTGTGAAGAGATCTGTTTATCGGCTTTGAGATCAATAATACGTGGACTATAGTGACCCACGTAGTCTCGTTATCATAGCAACACAAATCCTTGGGCAAGGAAGGTTACCAAGGGTAGCAAAAAAATCCATTTCAGCGGTTAAATGAGGTAAAGTTGGGGGGAGGGAAAGCTGGGTGGATAATGGGATTGTGATTATGGACCAGTGTTTTCTCCACGTGTAATGGAGAAAAATCAAACCACCTCTGCATTTTCAAATGGGATTCTTGTTTTCATCCACTGCATGGTAGCAGATTTACAGTGAAAATAAAACACGGTTATTCTTTTCTTTTTTTTTATTAGAATTTGGAAGACAACGTCTCAAACCGCTGGAGGCATTTTTCTAAATTAAACTGAAAGTCACTAAACTGATTACATCAAATTTGTGGTGTCTAGAAGCTGTAGGGTGCTGGGGCCATGGCAGAAATGGCTGCAATTATGTGGGTTGTTTTTTTTCCCCTTCTAACAAGAGACACAGCGCTTACTACAGCCTTGAAGGACTCTTGCTGAAAAATCAGTCACAATACCTAACTTTGGGCTATATTAGTCCAAAGAAGACTTGAGGGATTTTTAGAAGATACTCAGGAAGAGTTTGTTTGCTTACAAAATGGTGGGGGGAATGATATATGCTACATAACATGGTTAAGCACCGAACCTGTTTTCTTTCTAGTTTTATATCTTCGACTGCTTTTTTTTATGGTTGAATGGCAGACAGGTTCTTTAACAAGAGACTTAAGGAAAGGGAGGAATCAGCTCGTGTCCATTGGAAAATATTCTTTTTTCTTTTGATAAGTGTTATCTAACATTTTACAGTTAAAGTTACATAAGTTACATAAGTTACATTTCACGTTCTTTTTCAGTCAGAGGGATTCTGTTTTTGTTGAACAAGGACAGATAACAATTTTCGATTGCATTTAATTTTTATTTACACGTTACTCCTCAAAACATCGGTAGGCTTACTGAAAATAACAATAAAGCAAAATAAACCGCAAAGGGGACCTACCTCACTTACAATCGTGGCAAACCTACAACTTTGGCTGTAAGTCGTGACGGTCATAAAGTGGGTCACTTAATGGCAGTTGTTAAGCGAACACTGCGGTCATTAAGCAAACACCACAGTAGTTCAGCAAACCCATTGTTTGCTGTGGGGCCTTTTTTTTTTGCTAGAAATTGGAAGCAAATACCAGTTTCTGCAAAAAGGTTGTAAACTGTGGTCACGTGACTGTGAGGCACTTCAAATGGCTGAATATACAGTCCAGGGGGCCAAGGGCCCAAAATGCGATCACATGATCACGGAGGGAGGGGGGGACACTGGGACTTGGAAAGTGGGTCCTTGGAAGGTTTATTTTGGGTGGGGGGGATGTTCCATTGTAACTTCAAACCGCTCTCAGGGCTACTTGTACAGTATATTGGATTTCCTTTCTCCCAGGGGTAAGGCAACCTCGGCTCTTTTATGACTCGTGGACTTCAACTCCCAGAATTCCTCAGCCAGCCACGCTGAGGGGAAAGGGAGAGGTTTCCAAGCTGAGCCAGGCCGGCTCAGGAATTCTGGGAGTTGAAGTCCACGAGTCATCAAAGAGCCAAGGTTGCCTGGCCTAGGCCTAGGCCACTTTATGACTTGTGGACTTCAACTCCCAGAATTCCTGAGCCTGCCACGCTGAGGGAAAAGGGAGAGGTTTCCAAGCTGAGCCAGGCTGGCTCAGGAATTCTGGGAGTTGAAGTCCACGAGTCATCAAAGAGCCAAGGTTGCCTGGCCTAGGCCTAGGCCACTTTATGACTTGTGGACTTCAACTCCCAGAATTCCTCAGCCAGTCATAAAAGAGCCCAGGTTACCTACCCCCGCCCTACCCTTTATTTCAGGCAGTCCTGATCTATCGACGTTGTGTATTTTGTCGTGCTTGAACTTTGGTGGTCTTCGTCCAAACAGAGAGAGAGAGAGAGAGAGAGAACGGTGGGACCTCGGCCGTGAGGTGAACCAAAAAGAAACGGTCAGGAAAACAACCGGCAGAAAGCTGTCCCAATGAGTCTCACTCAAGGGAGGGGTTTCGTAGAGCTTCCATAGGAAGGGGCAGTCTACCTTGGGAGATCTAGGCCTTTTGGCTTTCTGAAAAGAGCAGGGTCCCTCAACACTGGAACTGGTCTAAAAAGAGGATCCGGTGGTTTGGGGCGCAGCTTCATTAAGGTGAACAATATTTTGTTTTGGTAGAATCTGTTCCACGTGGGTTTTTGGTTTTTTTTTTCCTTGTCTGGGCTGCTTATGAGAAATTACGTCTCAGTTTGAAAACCCGAGAACTTCTCTCTCTTGCTTAAAAACAGCATCATCTAACGATACTCTGGCAGTCAGAAAAAGGTGTCTGCACCTAAGCAGAAATAAGGCGGGCAGCCGAGCCTCGACGGAGGGATGTTGCGACCAAAAAAAAAAAAGACCAAAATCCAGAATGGCAACACAAAGGGAATCAAAATGGAAGCTGACGGAGAGCTGCGTTAGGGAGTCTTGTTCAACCGGCTAGCTTAGTGGAGCTTCCACGTAAAGAGGCAGTCTACAACCCAAGAGCCATGCAACGGGCAGATTCGGTGGCTTCTTGGCACGTTCCTAGAGACTTTGGGCCGGCGCTGGTGTGTGTGGAAAAGGCGGATTTTGAGGGGATCCCAAAGGAGGCCCATCATCTCCTGGGGGGTTCTGCTGGCTAGATGGTGCAAAGCCTCCCTTTTGAAGCCCAAAGGGGCTTTTCCTTCCACCCACCCATTTGAGAGCACATTTGCAGACGGAGCAGCCGCGCGTCTGGAGCCAAGCCCCGCCCAGGAGGCGGTCAGCCAGGTGGGCTCGGAAGACGCGCTGGAGAGCCGGGCTTGGGGCGGCCATGCCAAGGCCGGCTGGCGAGGGCCGCTGCGTGGTCTGTGGGCGAGAGGGGCGCCAGGCCCGCCGGAAGTCCCCGGAAGTTCCTGGAACAGGCTGGCAGGCACGCTCTTCCCTGGCCCGCCGGAAGTCCCCAGAAGTTCTTGGAACGGCCTGGCGGCAGGCGGGTGCTCCCTCCCCGACCCACGGGGAGCGTCTCCCAAAGCGCAGCGTCTGGCACCCGGGAGTCCGTCGGCCTTTGTTGGCATTTGTGGTCCACCAAGAAAGTAACAATGTCTGTATATCCATTAGCACATGCAAAATGCAAAGGTGTTCTAAAAGAAACCATATTATAAAAGAACATTTTGATACTGATAGGTGTCGGCGTTCCCCGAGGTCTCCTTCGGCCGCCGCTTGGTGCAGTTTACTCAGGTCCTTGCTCTGCAAGTTATAGCCGTTGCCACCGCTACAGATGAGAGCGCCTGGGGCGGAGGCACAAGCCACGACGCGGCTCCGCGACGGAGATTGTTGCTTCTTCTTCTTCCTCCCCAGTCCCAGGATTTTCTTCACCTGATCAAGGAAGTGGAAGGAGAGGAAGACTTGGGAGTCACGACATGCGTCGCGGCAGTTGCCGCCACCAAGTCACTCCTCCTGTGCTCGTGAGCTCACTGGGGAGTAGCAGGGGTGCCTGATGCAGTCAAAGTCAGCCACGCTCTCCAGCCAGGTGACGACGGTTGAAACGGGGCGTCCCACGCAAGCAGTCACGGGCATCGATTCGACGACGTCAGAGCATGGAAAGAGCAGACGGCAAGCTGGAGCTCGGTAGCCAAGGCAACGGCTTCCCGGGGCGGCATTGCGCATGCGTGCTCAAACATATTTGCTTGGCGGGACTATGTTGCTTAAGAAGGCGCAGGCGCAGTCTTCCGTCATTTCTGCTTCCTGGAATTTCATTTTCCGGGAAAGTTGGCGGCGGCGGAGGTCTGAAAAACGGTTGAAATTTGGTGAAAGTAATTATGGCAGTTGTAAAGTCAGCAAGAAACTACTAGGCCGTGAAACTAATGAAGAGAATTTAAAATAGATTGCGCCCGAGAGTTTGGCCCATGGCGTTCTTGTCCTCGAGCTTATTTACATGCAGCTCAGAAAACTATAAGCTTGTAGAGATCAGTGCCAAAAGTTTATTTCTCAGAGCCCGATTGTCCGTGGGGAGAGTTGCAGCATAGCATTCAATGTTCTATCAATCGCTTTTATCCAAATCCAGTTTTGCAAGTACTGTATAAAACTAACATTTTTCCTTAATAATTTTTGAATTAATAATCAAATTAGCATCATAAAGTTTGCAAATTTGAATTGTTCTCCAAAACGAATAGTCCAATTCTCCAAAACATACCTTTGTTTACTTTGCTTTTGGAAGGTTCTTCCTACCCTTTCTAACCTAAAAACATTACATATATTGTTAAATTTGATAGAAAATACCATCCCTAACTACTAACATAAAAAGTAAATAAAAATTTAAACTTTTATTTTAAACTGGTTTGGCTTGGGTACTGCTGCCTTCAACTCTGGAATAAAGATATAAAAACTGCTAGTGTAGTAGAGCCAGATTAGTGCAGAGGTTAAGGCATCAGGCTAGATACCAGGAGATTGTGAGTTCTAGTGTCTCAGGCATAAGGCTAATTTGGATGACCTTGGGCTAGTCTTTCTCAGCCCTAGAAAGAAGGCAGTGGCAAACCACTTTTGAAAAATCTCGCCAAGAAAACTGCAGGGATTTGTCCAGGCAGTGTCTCAGAATCTGACATAATTGTGTGGGAAGTCAGCTCCCTCAGAGAAGGAAATAATTTGGGGGATATAAACAAAAAAGAATATATTTCCCCACAGGAATAATAGAAAATCTTAGGCAGAGCCCCCAATCGCAAATCTCTCTGCCCCAAGCAGAAGCAGGTCTGTAGAAGTGCAGATTTTATAATCCTATCAGAAAGAGTCAGGAAACTTGGAGCTGATGGGATTAGAAAGACAAAGACCCCTAGAACCAGCAACCCCTCACCCCAAAAATCCAACACAGGACATAGTCCCCAGCCCCAGGGAAGGAGGACATGACCTTTAGGGCATAATAGGATTAGCCCACCACCATTAGGATAGCAAAAGGGCACGTTGAAACTCAGGTCAAAGTTCATGCCACAGGAATAGGAATAACTCCAAACACAAAAGCTCAAGAAGGTACAAAAACCCATCACTCCCATCTCCATGTGGTCAGCTGCCCCAGAACCATTTCTCTCTGGTTCTGCAACTAAATAAACCAGATTCTTCTTTCCAAACAGCCTCCATTTTGCTTATTCCCAGCTTGTACTGGACCCTGAAGTTTTTTTCTTTCAACAATTGAACAGAAGAAAAACAAAATAGAGATTATCACATGAAACAAAAAGAAAAAAATGCAAGATTGTTATTCATCAGATAAGTATAGAGCCTCTCATTCTGTAGCATCAGAAGGGTCTATGAATCCTTTGATCTGTTCAAGAGAAAGGCAGATGATTACTGAATTCATAAAAAATAGCTTCCTTGTTCCATTTTTTTCAGTATTTTAAGATTTTTAGAACAATAAAAGGAAAAAGGAAAAAAATGCAAGAAAATAAAAATATAAAGAGAAATCCCCCTTTAAGAAGATGAATTCCCACTCTCATTGTAACAAGTATAAACAATTTCATAATCTCTTCACCTTTTAATTAACAAATTATAAAACTTTTCATCCATAACTCATCTCTTATAAATAGGCAAATCAAAGAAATAACATCTTCTCCTTATCTAATTAGCAGTAAAAGTCCAAACAGAACTCTAAAATATTAACATTAACTAACATCTAAAACTCAATTGTCCACACAGAATTCTTAGCTGTAAACCAGGTGTGTCAAACTGCTGGCCCGCGGGCTGGATGCATCATACTGAAACCGCACCCACCCCATTGCCGGCAATGGGGAAAAAGTCGTGATACGTTGTGCGATGTCATGTGACATCGTAGGTTTAACATGCCTGCTCTAAACCAAGCCCCTTTTAGATTTAGATTTAGATTTTATTAGATTTATATACCGCCCTTTTCCCGTAGGACTCAGGCCGGTTTACCAGGTGTTTAAAACATCAATACAAAAATTAAAAAACAATTAAAAATGATTAAATTCAGTCCCTGAAGTAGAAATATAAAAACCCCAATTAAAACTCTCAGCCTGGGCCGGAGAGCTCGAAGAGCCAGGTCTTCAGGTCCTGGCAAAATGAGCGAAGGTCGGGGGCAGTCCTAAGCTCCACGGGCAGCTGGTTCCAAAGGGCAGGCGCACCCACAGAGAAGGCCCTCTCCCTGGGTGTAATCTGCCGGCAGTTTTTTACCGGCGGCACCCTGAAAAGGCCCTCCCCGTGCGAGCGCACAGGACGAAGGGAACTTGATGCCGGCAGCAGGTGTTCCCTCAAAGATCCCAGACCCAAGCCATTTAGGGCTTCATAGGTCATCACCAGCACCTTGAATCTCACCCGGAGGGCAACCGGAAGCCAATGCAGCTTGCGGAGCAGAGGTGTTACATGGGAGTATCGGGAAACCCCCATCACAACTCGCGCGGCTGCATTCTGCACCAGCTGAAGCCTCCGAGTGGTCCTCAAGGGCAGCCCCATGTAGAGAGCGTTGCAGTAGTCCAAACGGGAGGTCACCAGTGCATGAGTGACTGTGCGTAGGGCATCTCGGTCCAGGTAGGGTCGCAACTGGCGCACCAGGCGAACCTGGGCAAAAGCCTCTCTGGTCACGGCTCCTATGTGGTCTTCAAAACTGAGCCGTGAATCCAGGAGGACGCCCAAGTTGCGAGCCCTATCAACGGGGGGTAACACCCCACCCCCCATCGTTAACGATGGAATAGATTGGTTAACCCGAGATGCCGGTATGCACAGCCACTCAGTCTTGGCAGGATTGAGACGAAGCATAAAAAGGTTCCAATGTCCTACTGTTAATAAACAAAATGTAAAGTTTAATATGACAGACTATTTCTCCTTTAAAAGACAAATACACATTTCTTCCATTCCAAATGGTAGCAATTTCAGAGAGAACCACTTTATCCCACTCTATCTCAACTCTAAAATATTCACATTTATAAAGTAATCATGGCATCTGAATATAAATAAAAACTAAAGTTTAATATATAAAAAAGAGTTTCTCTTTAAAAATGGCCTAGTTCCCAGAATTGGATACAAATCATTAGATGTTAAAAAATTGGGGCGCATAAAATAGTTTGGACTTTTATTGATAATTGGATAAGGAAAAGATGTTACTTCTTTGATTTGCCTATTTATAACAGATGAGTTATGGACGAAAAGTTTATAATTTATTAATTAAAATGAGGTGAAGAGATTGAAATTGTTTATACTTGTCACAGTGAGTGTGGGAATTCATCTTCTTAAAGGTGAATTCTTACATTTTTATTTTCTTGCAGTTTTTCTTTCTTTTACGTTTTATTGTTTCTGGTGAGTTGCCTATGTACTTTAATTTGCAGATCTGTAATACTGTAAGTTTTTCATGAGATTATTTATTTTCTTTTAAAGTCTTAGTTTAGGTTTCACAGGATATAATAATTGTCTTCAGTATTTTGAAATCATTATCAATGAAGAACTCAGATTTTCATATTTTTAACTTCTACGGATCCCAGGTACATAGTCCTTGACTTATAGCCATTCACATAGTTACCATTTTTCACACGACCATTGCGTGACTCCTGTGGTCCCGTGATCAAAATTCAGATGCTGGGCAACTGGATCATATTTATGACAGTTGCAGTGTCCCAGGGTCATGTGATCAGCTGGTTCTGAAGGGCTACCATATTATCTGTTCGCTTGGATTTTCAGTAGAGTCCATAAGTAGGTCCAGCTTGCTCCTTCTCATTATTGAACTATGGCTCTTTACAAAAAATAAAGAGATATTTTATGAGATATATAATTGAATATTGTATCCAAGCTGTTAAACTAAACAATAAGAGTTTGGACACTCATCCTTTACTTGTCTGTCTAGCATTTTTTCCCATAGGACTGAAGTGCTCAGGCACCTGTCCTCCCCCACCCCCAGAAAAGCAGGATGAGGCCAGAGGGTCGGAGCGCGCCACCGCTCGAAGATAGCGGGGGCGCGATCCCAAATTTCGATATGGCCCTCTGTTCATCCGTCTGCCACCATTCCCAATCACCGTGGGGATCAATGTCCCCACCCCATTCCCTCGGGCCCCAGGACCCTCCCCCCCACCGCGGCGACCATTTACCAACCTGGATTGGGAAAGATCCAGCAAAGTCCCCCCAACTTTCTGCTGGAACTTACATCCCTCCCCCTCCCTAGCCCGTAAAAAAGTTTACATAAAAAATCCCTAAGCCTCCTCTTTGTCGTATATATATGACCCTCCTTCAGAAGTAACACAATATTAGCTTCTGACCATGTTGGATGTATTTCCACCCCTATAATATTCATTATATTCATTACATCCTTTAATGGCTGACGAAGTTCCCTCTTCAAAACATTTATAATATTGACTTGTAAGTCCATCTGGGCCAGGAGCTTTGCCTGATTTCATTTTTCTTATAGCTTCAAAGGTAGTTATTGGGTCATTCATAAATTGACTCTGAGCCTTTGAAAGTTTCAGCAAATTTTGTCTAAGGAAATATTCCTCCATTTTTTACCTAACTCCTGCATCCTATACAAATTAGAATAAAAATAGTGAATTTTTTTTAATCTGGTTGTTATTAGTTATTCCTTTATTACCTTCACAAATGTTTTTAGTCTTTCTCTTTCCCCTCTCCTCTCTTAATCTATATGCCAACCCATCTCCCTGGTTTATTTGCAAACTCAAAATGTCTTTGCGTTACATAACTCAGTTTTGTTTCTATTCCTTGGATTGTTAACATACAGTTGTTGTCGTAATAAGTTGATTTGGTGCAGAATTTTAGGGTCCGTAGGTGACTTTTGCAAATCAATTTCTTTCTATCTGATTGCAGTCCAACTGGCGCAGACCTGGCATGCATCACGGAAACCTGGCTGGGCCCAGAGGGAGGGGTCCCTCTGACTGATTTATCCCCCCCAGGTTTCCGTGTGCTACATCAACCTCGAGCTCAGGGTAGGGGAGGTGGCGTGGCGATCGTTATCAGAGAGACCCTCCATCCGCGGGAGGCCACTGCCCCTCAGATAGACGGATGTGAATCCCTCCTCTTAAGGTGGGGTCCTGGTGGTCAGTTGGGCCTACTTCTGGTATACCTCTCTCCAAGCTGCACAGCAACGGTTCTACCCAAGCTACCTGACGCCATCTCAGGATTGGCGGTCAAATTTCCAAAGCTTATGGTACTGGGAGATTTTAATCTACCTTCCCTGGGCAGTGCATCAGAAGTGGCCCGAGAGTTCATGGCCTCCATGACGGCCATGGACCTTACTCAAATTACTCAGGACCCAACTCACGAGGGAGGAAACATGCCGGATCTAATTTTTGTCTCTGGGCAGTGGCTAAATGGGATGGGTGGGGTTACTCCAACATCACAACCCCTTTCATGGACAGACCACTACCTCCTGCGGTTGGGCCTCCGTCACGTCACCCCCCAATGTCAGGAAGCGGAACCGACCAGGTGGTTCCGCCCCAGGCGCCTGATGGACCCAGATAAATTCCAGATGGCGCTTGGACCGATTCCCACCTCCCTCTCCCACAACCCGGTCGAGTCCTTAGTTAATGCCTGGCAACAGGCTGCTTCGGAGGCGCTCGACCGCGTTGTCCCTTTGCGGCCTCTGACCCGGCGCAAGTCCCGACTCGCTCCTTGGTTCTCCAAGGACCTGCGGGAGATGAAGCGCCAGAGAAGGGGCCTAGAGAGCATTTGGAGAGCCAGTCGGTCCGAGTCTGACCGAACACAGTTAAGATCCTTTTCTAGATCCTATCTTGTGGCAATGAGGGTGGCAAAGCACGCCTACTTCACCACCCTCATTGCGTCCGCAGATAATCGCCCGGCCGCCCTATTTAGAGTGGTCCGCTCCCTTTTAAGTCAAGAGACGGGAGAGGACCCCCTACATGGACGGGCTGAGGAATTTAGTAAATATCTGGTGGACAAAATTGCTCAGATTCGGGCTGGTCTGGACTCTGACTGGGCAGTATCTAACGAGAGGAAAACGATGAAGTTGGCCAAGTACATTTGGGAAGAGTTCGATCCTGTGACTCCGGATGAAGTGGACAAGATCATGGGGAAACTAAGTGCCGCCACATGTTTGTTGGACCCGTGTCCCTCCTGGCTAGTCTATGCTTCTCGGGAGGTTACACGAGGCTGGCTCCTAGCAGTTATCAATGCCTCACTGAGTGAAGGGTACTTCCCTGCTGCCTTGAAAGAGGCGGTGGTAAGGCCCCTCCTCAAGAAACCGGCACTGGACCCAGCTGTTTTAAACAACTTCCGTCCTGTCTCCAACCTTCGCTTCCTTGCGAAGGTCGTTGAGAGCGTGGTGGCACGACAGCTCCCTTTGAACCTGGAGGAAGCTGAATATCTAGATCCGTACCAATCGGGTTTCAGACCGGGGCACAGCACGGAGACGGCATTGGTCGCGCTGGTGAATGATCTCTGGCGGGCCCGAGATAGAGGTTATTCTTCTGTCCTGGTCCTATTAGATCTATCAGCGGCTTTTGATACCATCGACCATGGTATCTTACTGCGTCGTCTTGAGGGGCTGGGAGTGGGAGGCACCGTTCTACGTTGGTTCTCCTCCTACCTCTCGGACCGTTCGCAGACGGTGTTGGCAGGAGGGCAGAGGTCAAGCCCTAGGCCTCTTAATTGTGGAGTGCCTCAGGGTTCGGTGCTCTCGCCCCTCCTGTTCAACATCTATATGAAGCCGCTGGGAGAGATCATCCGTAGCTTCGGGGTGAAATATCATCAATATGCTGATGATACCCAGCTATTCATCTCCACCCCGAACCAACCCAGTGATGCCCTCGATGTGATGTCCCGTTGTCTGGAAGCGGTACAGATTTGGATGGGAGAAAACAGGCTTCGACTCAACCCGGCCAAGACTGAGTGGCTGTACATACCGTCATCTCGTTTAGTCCAAGAGGTTCCATCTCTGACTATAGGAGGAGAGATGTTACCTCCCATTGATAAAGCACGCAATCTGGGCGTCCTCCTAGATTCACGACTCAGTTTTGAAGATCACATCGGAACCGTGGCTAGGGGGGCATTTGCCCAGATTCGTCTTATATACCAATTACGCCCCTTTTTGGACCGAGATGCCCTACGTACAGTCACCCACGCACTCGTTACCTCCCGTATTGATTACTGTAATGCTCTCTACATGGGGCTGCCCTTAAAGACCACCCGGAGGCTTCAGCTGGTGCAGAATGCAGCTGCGCGGGTTGTGATGGGAGCTTCCCGATACTCCCATATTACACCCCTCCTGCGGGAGCTGCATTGGCTACCAGTTGCCCTCCGGGTGAGATTTAAGGTGCTGGTACTTACCTTTAAAGCCCTACATGGCTTAGGTCCGGGATACTTGCAGGACCATCTGCTGCCGGGAACAAATTCCCATCGTCCAGTACGCTCACACAGAGAAGGCCTCCTCAGGGTACCGTCAGCTAGGCAATGTCGGCTGGCGACCCCCAGGGGGAGGGCCTTCTCTGTGGGAGCACCAACCCTATGGAATCAGCTTCCCCCTGAGCTTCGGATAGCCCAAAACCTCCAATCCTTTCGCCGCGGCCTCAAAACACACCTGTTCCACCAAGCTGACCTAGACTGACAGGCATCTTAATTAATTTATATTTAGTATTTTTAATTCATTTTTAAATTCTCTAATTTTTTATTGCACTGATGTTCTCAATTTCATTTATCTTGATTTATGCACTTATTATATGTTTTATTGTGAGCCGCCCTGAGTCCTTCAGGAGATAGGGCGGGATATAAATCCCATCAATAAATAAATAAATAAATAAATAAATACCAGTTTCTGCAAAAAGGTTGTAAACTGTGGTCACGTGACTGTGAGGCACTTCAAATGGCTGAATATACAGTCCAGGGGGCCAAGGGCCCAAAATGCGATCACATGATCACGGAGGGAGGGGGGGACACTGGGACTTGGAAAGTGGGTCCTAGGAAGGTGTTTTTTTGGGTGAGGGAGATATTCCATTGTAACTTCAAACCGCTCTCAGGGCTACTTGTACAGTATATTGGATTTCCTTTCTCCCAGGGGTAAGGCAACCTCGGCTCTTTTATGACTCGTGGACTTCAACTCCCAGAATTCCTCAGCCAGCCACGCTGAGGGGAAAGGGAGAGGTTTCCAAGCTGAGCCAGGCTGGCTCAGGAATTCTGGGAGTTGAAGTCCACGAGTCATCAAAGAGCCAAGGTGGCCTACCCCTGGCCTAGGCCTAGGCCACTTTATGACTTGTGGACTTCAACTCCCAGAATTCCTGAGCCTGCCACGCTGAGGGAAAAGGGAGAGGTTTCCAAGCTGAGCCAGGCCGGCTCAGGAATTCTGGGAGTTGAAGTCCACGAGTCATAAAAGAGCCAAGGTTGCCTGGCCTAGGCCTAGGCCACTTTATGACTTGTGGACTTCAACTCCCAGAATTCCTCAGCCAGTCATAAAAGAGCCCAGGTTACCTACCCCCGCCCTACCCTTTATTTCAGGCAGTCCTGATCTATCGACGTTGTGTATTTTGTCGTGCTTGAACTTTGGTGGTCTTCGTCCAAACAGAGAGAGAGAGAGAGAGAGAGAACGGTGGGACCTCGGCCGTGAGGTGAACCAAAAAGAAACGGTCAGGAAAACAACCGGCAGAAAGCTGTCCCAATGAGTCTCACTCAAGGGAGGGGTTTCGTAGAGCTTCCATAGGAAGGGGCAGTCTACCTTGGGAGATCTAGGCCTTTTGGCTTTCTGAAAAGAGCAGGGTCCCTCAACACTGGAACTGGTCTAAAAAGAGGATCCGGTGGTTTGGGGCGCAGCTTCAGTAAGGTGAACAATATTTTGTTTTGGTAGAATCTGTTCCACGTGGGTTTTTGGTTTTTTTTTCCTTGTCTGGGCTGCTTATGAGAAATTACGTCTCAGTTTGAAAACCCGAGAACTTCTCTCTCTTTTGCTTAAAAACAGCATCATCTAACGATACTCTGGCAGTCAGAAAAAGGTGTCTGCACCTAAGCAGAAATAAGGCGGGCAGCCGAGCCTCGACGGAGGGATGTTGCGACCAAAAAAAAAAAGACCAAAATCCAGAATGGCAACACAAAGGGAATCAAAATGGAAGCTGACGGAGAGCTGCGTTAGGGAGTCTTGTTCAACCGGCTAGCTTAGTGGAGCTTCCACGTAAAGAGGCAGTCTACAACCCAAGAGCCATGCAACGGGCAGATTCGGTGGCTTCTTGGCACGTTCCTAGAGACTTTGGGCCGGCGCTGGTGTGTGTGGAAAAGGCGGATTTTGAGGGGATCCCAAAGGAGGCCCATCATCTCCTGGGGGGTTCTGCTGGCTAGATGAGGTCATCCGTTCAGTCCAACTGTCACTTTCCATCAGAGCGAAAATGGCTTCCAGGATGTAAATAGGTTTTCAGAAGGGCTGCGGGGAACTTTCCCCCTTTTTGTAGCCAATTGCTCAGAGGACTGGGATATCCCGCGGAGGAGGAGGGGGGAAACCGGCAAATGTGTTCCAGTTTTATTTTTATTTCCTTACTGGGGGCTAAAAGATCTGGTTGAGTACTTTTCACCAGGTTGGGATTCCTTAGCAGCCTTAGCAACCTGGGAGGGCCTTCTCAGGGTACCGCCGGTTAAGGAATGCCGACGGGTTATTCCCAGGGGAAGGGCCTTCTCTGTGGGCGCACCGGCCCTATGGAACCAACTACCTACGGAACTTAGGACTGCCCCCGACCTTCGCTCATTGCGCCGGGACCTGAAAACTTGGCTCTTCGAGCGGTTTGGCCCAGACTGAGGGGTTTTTAATTTTAATTGGGTTTTAGATTTACTTTTGGGGCTTGAATTTAATTAATTGTTTTAATTGATTTTAATTTTTGTATTTTATGGTTTTAACTGCCCTGTAAACCGCCCTGAGTCCTACGGGAATAGGGCAGTATACAAATTCAATAAATAAATAAATTAGGAAAGCCTTTTTTTAAAATTAGAGAAGCTCCACGTGGATGCAGAACGCATCCAGTCATGAAAAAAACAAACCATGGTTAAAAGCGAGGAGCTCAAGCCAGGCACGTCACTTTTTCCCCATTCTGGTTTCTGGAATCAAAGGGAGTGTGGGGAAAGCAGGCTTTAGTTGGTCCCTTTCCTGACGTTCCCCTTTTTCTTCTCTCTTCTAGGGCTTTTTTTTCAGGTGTCTTCCTCACCTTGCGAGGAAAACGAAGGCCAAGGAGACACCAAAAGCCAACGCTCCGGTTTCTCCCGCCTGCCCCAAGACTCCTAGGAGAACACAAGTCACATATATGGGGGATTCGGAGCTGGTGACGAGGGAGCCATGTGATGAGTGGGCGCTTTGGGTCGGGCTGCTCCTGACCCACTGAGCACCCCCTCCTTCTGCAGCTCCTGCAGGCACGTTGGCTCCCCACACGCTCTTCTGCTGCCATTTCGCTCTGCATCATACAAAAGCTCTGCATCTGCCAGCGCCTGTCCTGGATCCCCAAACGGAGCTGGGTTTCCGAATTGCCCTCCCAGAGAGAGCAGGAGTTGCCTAAGGCCTCACGGAGAAGAATCCACCAGCTCCGTGAACCAGAAGAAGCTCCTGGATAGATGGGACTGGGTCTCGAGGGGAGGAGGGCTGCAAAGCAGGCTCTGATTTTGGAGCGTTTTCTTCATCGGGGAGACCTAAAAGCTTGCTGAGCACCTGCCTCCCCCTTTCCCAGAAGTCGCCAAAAAGAAGAGGAGTGGGAAGAGGAAGCAGCCCCTCTTTATAAGGACGGAAAAAGAAGATGGCAACCTGAAAAGACCTAACTGTGGACCCCACCCTCATATAACCTCTCTCCTGGGGGGAAAGGGCAGGGAAGCAGGGGTTCGTCTTCCTTTCGATCCACTGGGTAGTGGATTAGGGGATCCCTGGACCAGGCGCTAATACGTGTCTCGATGGGACAAAGGGAAGGCGGGGGGTGACTCTGCAAGACCCTTTGGTGACAGCAAGCTGGAGGTCTCTGTCTCTCTTCCAGCTGCCTGAGGTCCAAATTCTGAATTTGGAGAGGGACGAAGAGGAAGTCCCCATTAATGAAGGTAACCTTCTTACTGATGAAGTAATAAATGAAAGTTCTTAGGGCTGGTTACCAAAGTTAAGTTAAAACTGCAAACCCACCCCACCCCAAGTCCTGTGGTTACAGTTTGGGTGCTTGACAGCCAGTCCACACTTACAAGCAGTTGCAGCTACTTGGGGCTACGTGATCGTGTTTTGCAATAGTTTTTGTTGCTTCCTGTGGATAATCTGGATTTGGGCTCGTGAGCACATAATTTGCTTTAGGACCCGGTAACTCACTTAGCAACCGTTATAAAAATGATCTTACAATTGACCAAAATTGAGGAGTCAGTGATTGTCCTAATTTGAGGACGACCCTATCGTGGTTTCCAGCAACGTAGCCAAGAGATGAACTTGCAGCCTCTCTGCGTCCGTCAGGGGTTCTCATTGTGTGGATATGCACAGGCTTCCCTTCCTTCTTTCCTTCATCGGTCCCACTTTTTCCCCCCAATGCAGGTGATTTGATTGTAGAAGAGAGATACCTTCTCTCCACCATCCTGCAAAGAAAGAAGCAGCGTACAACTACCATCCTTCCCCAAGTCTTATATTATTTTTGCCTCCAAAAGAGGCGTGAGGTCTTACTTTCGGGAGGAGTCTTATATTTTCCGCGAAACCCGCCTCGCCTCCCAGTGGCGGCACCAACAGCCCATCCAGTAGGAGGAGCCCACGGCCGCTCGTGGCAGGAGGCCTCGCGGCACATTGCACCGCTGCCGCCACAACGAGGCGAGGCAGGTGGGGGAGGGGGTGGAGCTGCCCCACACGCCCTGCACCCACTTCCTTCAGCCCTCCCCCCCCCCCCAGCCAGGCCATTCCTTGCTCCCTTTCACTCCCCACCTGAGCCGGACTCCCGTACGGAGGCTTTGGAGAACAGGTTGAGCCTCCTTTCTGGAAAACCCATAGATATTTTTAAGATGCTATCCTATCAGCCCTGGTCCTTCTCTTTATTAAATGACACACTCCCAGTTCCAGCTCCTGCCCCCTCATTTTGTTTCTTATCTTTCTTATATATCTTTGTTTGTTATATATCGTTGTTATATTTGTTAGATATCTTTGTTACCTTTCTTACATATCTTTGTTATATTTGTTATAGAAATAGGTTCTGTTCAAAATGACGTACATATTGTTAATACTGAAATAAAAACATTTGAAATATATATCTTTGTTTGGTATATTGGTTATATATCTTTGTTATATTTGTTATATATCTTTGTTATATATATATATTTGTTTGCTATATTTGCTATATATCTTTGCTGTATTTGTTATATATCTTTGTTATATTTGTTACAGAAATAGGTTCTGTTCAAAATGATGTACCTATTGTTAATACTGAAATAAAAACATTTGAAATATTTCTCCCGCCCCTCCTTTGTCACAAAGCACACAACCTATTCACATCTTTGTCCTCTTGGCATTTGTGTTCAAAAAATGTGCAGGTGCCCCTTTTCGAGTGTTACTAGGGGGTGGAAACCAACTCAGCATCTTTTTCCAAGGAAGGGTCTTCCACGGATCACAGATCTCGGCCGTCACCACAGCGGAGAAAGGACTTGTGTTCTACAATTGTGGGTCTGTTATGCAACCCAGCCTCGAGCAGGTGCAATCTCTGGCTCAAGGGAAGAGGCCTGGGACAGTCTCAGTTCGGAGTGAAATTGCGTATTCTCTGAAGATACGGCCTCTTTTGCAGGCCGGGCCTTCTGAGAAGGCCGTGATGCTCAGGGTGGTGTTTGGTTCGTCTGCGCACCGCACTCTGCTATGCCCAAGGCGGCTGTCCTTCTCAACCCTTGATCTGGGCCCATCATCCTTTCATTGTGTAGAGCAGGGGACGTGGGGACTTCAACTCCCAGAATTCCATGGCTGGGGTCCACAAGTCTTAAAGTTTCCCAGCTTGAAGACCCCCTGATCTAGATGGCTGGGTGGGGAATTCTGGGAGTTGGAGTCCTCAGGCCTTAAAGTTGCCAACTGCTATAGTGTCTACCTAGCCTCTTCCAGAACCTCAATTACAGGGAATGAAGATTTGCTGTGACCTTACATCTCTTCCATTGAAGCCAACATCTACCATGTTCGGGGATCTAACTGTGAGACGGATCTAGGAGTCCTGGTGGACAGATAGTCCTCAACTTGCAACCTCTACTGAGCCCAAATTTCTGTTGCTAAGCGAGACAGACATTACGTGAGTTTTGCCCCATTTTACGACCATCATTGCCACAGTTGTCAGTGAATCACTGCAGGTGTTAACTTAGTAACATGGTTGTTAAGTGAATCTGGCTTCCCCATTGACTTTACTTGTTGGAAAGTAACAAAAGGGGATCCCATAACCCCAGAACACCACAACTGTCATAAATACATGCCAGTTGCCAAGCATCCAAATTCTGATCACATGATAAGGGGATGCTGCAAATATGAGTCAGTCATAAGTCACTTTTCAGTGCCATTCTAACTTAGAACAGGCACTAAACCAGTGGTTGTGAGTCAAGGATTATAAAAAAAAGTTGTATTATAAAAATAACAGAAATAACATTTTGCTGGGAAGCATTAAAAGTTTAAGGATTTTTAAAAAACAAAAACAAACTCTCCCCATAAAATTTAGTATGTAGTATAGTATAGCCTGGAAGAGATATAATCTGGTTCTCTCTTCATTTTCTACTTTTAGTAATTCTGTAATAAGCAGTACAGCAGTAAATTACGTCTGTATTTTTACTTCTTTTGCAAAGAATTTTTCTGCACTTCCAGCTAAGGCCCCTGGCAGAAAAGGGGTTAATTACCAGGTGTCCAGTGTCAATAGAGGGGAACCTGCCATTTTCTCTCCATGCAAAAAAAGAAATTTTCCTTCTCCATTCATTCCGCTAAAAGGCAGCAATCTGTTGACTGACTCCAAAGTCAGCGCTTTTATCAATCCTTCATCAGCGCTAAAACTCAAGCGTCCAACTGGACTGTGAAAGAATACCCATACACTGGCAGATCGTTCTTGGGTGTTTCAAAAGCAACAGTGGAATTTGGGTCCCCCCCCCTCCAACAAAATGTTTTATGATCCTTTTCCTCGTTGGAGAACAAGAAACAATTCCCAAAACAAAAAGTCAGGTAAGAAACAAATGCAGTGCTTGCTTCCAATTGAGTTTTGCAATGCCTGTATCTTTTTTCTGCGTGTTTAAATTTCCTTGACTTTGTCAACCCATTTTGTAGTAGACTTGCACCAGACTGTAATTTTAGGAAAAATTTCAAGGATTTATTCTTGTTCTGAACGTCGTATCTCTTGAGTTTTGATAACAACGACCAATTTCCTTTTGTTTCTGTTTTTGGCAGGTTGAGAATTACTAATCTAGAGAGAAACTGAATATGAGTTATTGCTTTATTGTTGGACAAGGTGGGATTGTTTGCAAATCTTAAGAGGTAAATTTGAATCATAGAAGGATGATCTAGGAAGGCATACGATAAGTAAATCTGCCATTCGTTTACTTTTATTTATTTGTTTACCATTTGAATTGCTGTATTGCTGCATTTTCAGAGATCCTAAGTAGCAACCTGATACATGTAGCTCTCCACTTACAACCATCCCTTTAGTGACCCTTCGTACCTACAACGGCACTGGGAAAAGGTCAAAGGTCAGAAAATTGGGTCATGTGAGTGACCCACTTTATGATCATCACAACTTTCCTTTAAAAATCCCCCTAATGAACCTGGAGATATTTTGAGAAATAGTTTCTGAAAAATTCTCTTACAAATTTTTGAAACCTTCAGATAATGATAGGGATAATAAATAAATAAAAATAAACTTGGAAGGGACCTTGGAGGTCATCTATTCCAACTCCCTGCTCAGGCAGGAAACCCTATACTGTTTCAGACAAATGGTTGCCTAATCTCTTCTTAAAATCCTCCAGGGATGGAGCATGCACAACTTCTGGAGGCAAGGAGTTCCACTGGTTAATTGTTCTAACTGTCAGGAAATTCCTCTTTAGCTCCAGGTTGCTTCTCTCCTTGGTTAGTTTCCACCCATTGCTTCTTGTCCTGCCTTCAGGCACTTGACTCCCTCTTATAAAAATTGGAAACATTGGTAAAATTGGTAACATTACGCATTTTTTAATTCTGGCTTCACCTCTCTCTCTGTACTGCCTGCTTGATAGCCAGATAGTATTTTATAATTTCAACTGCTTCTTGTATCTGGAATCTCTCCAGGAGCTGGGCATTATATGCAAGGTAAGTTTAACATCAACAACAGACTCCTGGTTAGGAAAGTCTTCTTATTCCGTTTTCTAACATGAAGGGTGTTGAGCAGTCCTTGGTGTGGGAGAAAGGCCTGCTCCGCTCTTTTGAGACTGAAGGAATTGGGGGAATTTAAACAGGCAAAGAGGAGGCCAACGGGGGTCTAAGGGAACACTCCTCACACTTTAAAAAAAAATGAAGAAAAGAGCAACAAAGGTGATTAGGAGACTGGACAATGAACTGTTGCAGGGACTATTGTAGGTATGTCTAGTGTAATGAAGATGGAGGACTAAGGGTGATATGAGAGCTGTCTTTCAATACTTGAGGGAATGCCACAGAGAAGAGGGGGTCAACCTAGTCTCCAAAGCACCTGAGGGCAGGACAAGAAAGTGTAAACGTCAGCAGCTACCTGAAGAATATATATACAGGTAACAACCAATCACAAGGTGACACTTGTTGGTACAGAGAATATTAACCAATCACATTTCTTCCTTTCCCGCTCTTTCCCTTGTCTCTGGGTCTGTGTACGTGATCTTCCTGCCTTCACAAAATGGCGTCCCTGACGGAAGCACAGTTTACAGAAGCAAAATGGCGGCGATTAGGCTAATAACAAGAATACCCTTTTGTACAATCCCTATAAAAGAAAGGGTGGAAATTCCTCAGGGATAGATCCAATCTGGAAATAAGGAGAAATTTCCCAACAGCGAGAACAATTAACCAGTGGAACGGCTTCCCTCCAGAAGTTATGGGTGCTCCATCACTGGAGGCTTTTTAAGAAGAGACTGAACAACCATTTGTCCAAAATGGTATAGGGACAGGATCTCTTCTGCTCAGCCAGGGGGTTGGACTAGAAGACCTCCAAGGTCCCTTCCAACTCTGTTATTGGAAGAAGGCCAATGGCTATCCTTTCTCTGGATGCAAAATAATGGTGTTAAGATAGAAAAACGGATTCTGGTTGAGTTTTAGGAATAGTTTTTAATGGGATCATTCTTGAACAAAGCAACTACATAATTTCTAAAGCAAGGAAATTAGCGGCTACAATTCCAAATGTATCTTGAGTAAAAGCTTTCTAAAGTCTGAACCAAGAAGTTCCAGAATTATTTTCTAGGCCTAAAATACCATTGGAAATTTAAAAATAATAATAATAAAAAAATCACCATGGGAGGAAATCTTCCAAAACTGCCCCCCACTAGGATGTATCACAGACTCCCTTTCAAGGGAGCAAGCTGTATGGTTCCTGGCCCAATAGTAATTCTTTATTATTCTACCAGGTGCTGGAAATTCATTATTATTCTACCAGGCGTCATTATGCAAACTCGTGATCTGCCTCGTGCAGTTCAAGCAGCTGTGCAAAGATTGGGAGCGATTATTCCGTAGGTTTGCAAACGGCTTCCTAATTCCACGGAGAGTTACGGTGGTCAGCTGCAAAGAGGTCACTCCGGCAGACAGCCCTGAGTTTCTCTCCTTCCGCGTTCCTTCCGCCTTGGAGAGACGGACCTTTTGCCAAGGAGATGTTCCCGAGATGTTTCTGTTAGTGGCTCTTTCAGAAATCCTCCTGCTCTGGGGCTGGATGTGCAGATCGGAAGGCCTTTGCTCGCCTACCAGGTTTTACAAAAACTGCTGGATCCGACAGTTCCCAGGCCTTTCCCTTGATCTGGAGCATTCCCAACAGCAAGGAGCACAGATCCTCAAGGTTTATGTTGCACCCACTGCCGGACAGTGCAGCCGGGCCTGCTGCATCCTCCGGGATGGTAAGGAATTATTTTCTTCAGGAATGACCCGAGGGACTCCACATGACAAAGTATTAGCCTCTTGGTGTATCAACATGACAAAATAGCAGCCTCTTGGTGTATTTAATATATTTCTTTTTTAACCTGTTCAAAAGCAAGGCAGAACATTTCCTTCCTTCCTTCCTTCCTTCCTTCCTTCCTTCCTTCCTTCCTTCCTTCCTTCCTTCCTTCCTTCCTTCCGTAAGGTTTTTCAGCTCAGAATCCAAATAAATCCCAATGAGACTCTGAAGGCGAGGCCTCTGAACACAGCTTTATTTTCTTTGATCAAAGAATATATGCTGGGCACTCCACTCTCCTTTAGACAGAAGAGAAGATGGAGAGCAGAGAGAGCGTGTAATCAAAAGGTTTTTGCTTTTTATAAACATCACAAGGTCCCTACCCATCTAAACAGTTCGTTTGAATCTCATTAATCTATCCTGGCTTTACACTTCTGCATCTCTAAGCTTGAACACACAGTAGCATAATAGCGGGCAATTAGCCCATTAACTTTGTTACTTTGCAGGCCTGCATTTTAAAGCCACAGCAGAGAAACGAGAAGGGGAAGATTTAGGATCCAAGGAGAGTGGTTGAGGAGCAAAAAGTTGCAATTCCTTAGTTAGGCTTTCCCTTGAAACAACACAGTTTAAAGTAAAAGAAACATTTTCTTTGGTCAGCACAATTTAGAATACAACGGAGCACATACAGAAAGCAAGCAAAAATAAATGGACAATAGCTGCTTGACATGAGAGATTGATTATACATAAAAGATTATATTTTGAAAGATTATACTTGGCTTGATTTATTTATTTATTTATTTATTTATTTATTTATTTATTTATTAGACTTATATACCGCCCTTCTCCCGTAGGACGCAGGGCGGTTCACAAGGTTTTTTAAAAACAATACAACAAATTACAAAACTTAAAATCAATTAAAAAGATTATATTGACCTTGAAATAAAACCCCAATTAAAATACAATTAAAATCCCAATTAATATTCTCAGTCCCAGTCCTTCCTTCCTTCTTCTTTCTTTCTTTCTTTCTTTCTTTCTTTCTTTCTTTCTTTCTTTCTTTCTTTCTTTCTTTCTTCTCTCCTCTTCCTTCCTTCCTTCCTTCCTTCCTTCCTTCCTTCCTTCCTTCCTTCCTTCCTTCCTTCCTTCCTTCCTTCCTTCCAACAACTCAAGGCAGCAAGAACTGAAGAAGCTTCTTGGATGAGAAGCAAAATGTCTTTGAGGAAAAACAAGTAAGTCCAGTTGCCTTTTGAAAAAGCACCTTTGGGACAACCATGACCCAGATGACTGAGAATCTCCATAGACATTGTTTTTTTTCTGAACTAGTTCTTTGGAGTTAAGGAGTCTTGCTTTACTAAAAGCAAAACAGGTTGTAACAGTAGGAAACGTTTGCAAAACCATTTAATACCATACAGCATTCATAGTCTTAGGTTCCTAAGCATAATAGTAGCCTGAGAATGGAACCAACGACCCAAAGGCACGGGGGCTCTTTAATTTCCAACGCATTTCCATCTACAAGAATGGTGTTTTTTTCCTGTTGAAATTACTTGCCTGACATTGAAAGTGAATTTGGAATTATGAATGAAATTATAATGGCTTTTCCTATTGCACGTTCCTTTCCATGCGCTTCCTATTATTATTATATTATATTATATCCTATTACTATCCCAACACTCTGATGCTAGAACCATCTTTTAAAGTCTCCCCAAACCATTCATTGCATTTCTTCAGGCAAGCTCAGAGCTGAACTTTCAAACAAAGAACAATTCTCTTGCACGGCTCTGTCTCTCATGCGTGCTACAAGCTGGTAGGATAAAGGGACTAACTGAAATAAGAGCTGAAGGACTAAATCCATCTATTACCGGAATATTGATCTGGCACAAAAAAAAATCCGTTTTCATATGGTTAGGTATTCTGACACATAATCCTGTCAGCATATAACCTGGTCTTAATGCTTAGGCAAAAAGTATGAAAACATCAACTCATTAGAAAGATAATCTGTTTAATCCTTTTTTAGCTAACCTTTGACCAAGATTTGGGGGTGGAAAGTCATAGGCCTAGAGAGTTATAATATTTAGCATTTCTGTTTTCAGACGGCTGAGGCATGAGCTGTCACTACTATGTTCAACGAGAGCATCACTGGTGGATTTAAGCAACCTGCTTCAGTTCAGTCTTGACATCACTGCCATATTATCACAGCAATATTATAGATTTAATGTTATGTGGTTTGAATGTAAATCTACTGAAGGACCTCAGTTTATGAGTTCACAGGTTTATTTCAAGAACCAAAGGGACATGGATCAGCTTAAAGCAGGGGTCTTCAAACTTGGCCCTTTTATAACATGTGGACTTCAACTCCCAGAATTCCTCAGCCAGGCATGCTGGCTGAGGAATTCTGGGAGTTGAAGTCCACAAGTCATTAAAGGGTCACAATTTCCTCACACTGGCTGAGGAATTCTGGGAGTTGAAGTCCACAAGTCATTAAAGGGTCATAGTTTCCTCAGGCTGGCTAAGGAATTCTGGGAGTTGAAGTCCACACATCATAAAAGGGCCAAGTTTGAAGAACTCTGGCTTAAAGGTTCCACTTGATCTTTCGTGATTTGATTGGACTCTCGCATGTTGTTAGGGCAGAAGACCCCCCTATTCACCAGGTCCTACATTGTACCCAAAATGTCTTATGTTCAATTGGCTGGACATTTGGTTTAAAGAGCAGGCAACTGGGTCCTGCATCGGATGCTGGCTTCTGCATTAGCTTTCATGTCAGATCAATTCTGTGATCCATCAAGTGAAGACCTGGCTGTCTGAAGTGCTGGGAAAAGAAGAAGAGGATGACCAGTGAGTTGGACGGACTCAGTTGCAGGGGCCATTGGGAGACCTGAAGGAGCAGGCCAGAGACGTGTCATCCTGGAGAAGACCTCTCTGTGGGATTGCTAAGACGTTGACACCAACTCAGTCAGTCAGTCACGCCCTACTTTTTGTAGAATCCCTGTCTCTAATGTACTCTGATCCAGTGTGTTCTGTAGAACTGGGAGTTTTGGGAGGAACGGATGATATGCCACGGAGCCTCTCCCCCCTCCTCCCAAAAAGCATCCTAATTTGGGGGGGGGCATTTTTTTTCCATTAATAAGTCCCACAATCCCACAAAACTCATCCAGTGGGACTCTTTGCTACAGGCCAGCTAAAAACTTTCTCTTTTCTTTCTAGTTTTCTGTAACTTGGCTGTTTTCTACTACAAAACCAATATCCACGCTATAAACTGCATTCACATGTATTGCCCAGTGCTGGAAAGCTGCATAGTGAAACCTACAAGAAACGTGGTCCTCTATAATATTACACCAGGTAAAGCATTTTAATGTATGTATGTATGCATGCATGCATGTATGTATGTATTCATTCATTTATGCATTTATGCATTTATTTATTACATTTCTAAACCACCCATTTCCCTCAGAGTATGTATGCATTAATGCATGCTCAGGGGGAAAAGTGATTTGCATATGTGCATAACTAAAATCCAGATATTTTTTTTAAAAAAAGAGCAACTTATGGTAAAACTTCACAGCAAAGAAGCTGGAAGGAAGTACCAAATATCTACTAATCTTCTATTGGTATGGGTTATAATAACAATTATAATACCATTTTAGGATGCTTTGATTGCTGAGCTATAATGTGATGTCTTAAGAAGGTGTGTGTTTTTTTACTGCAGAAGATCACTTGCTTTTTTTTAGAAAGTGTCCAGATATGAAGTTTGTTTGCATGTTTTTGTTTGTTTGCCAAACTTTTTACTGTATAATATTTAGTTTATTCAAAGAAAGCTAAAATTCAAAATACCAAGATGTTCTTTTTTTAAGAGACAAGAAGAAAGAAAGAAAGAAAGAAAGAAAGAAAGAAAGAAGAAAGAAAGAAAGAAAGAAAGAAAGAAAGAAAGAAAGAAAGAAAGAAAGAAAGAAAGAAAAAACCACAGGGTCTGTGGCATGCCTTCCCTGCCTGAACGCGTGGGATAGGTTGATGTGATGGGACGAAGCTGGTTCATAGGTAGCCTGGCCCTAATGCCATGTAGGTCTTTATAGGTAACAACCAACACCTTGGGTTGGACCCAGAAGCAAATTGGCACCCAGTGCAGTTCGTGGAGCAGAGGTATTGTATGTGCCCATCTTTAGGCACCCAGGATAGCTCATGTGGCTGTATTCTGCACCAGTTGAAGCTTCTGGATACTTTTCAAGGGTAGCCCCACGTAGAGCACATTGCATTAGTCCAGTCAGGAGATGACCAGGGCACGAGTGACCGAGTGGAAGGCCTGCCTTGTCCAGGAACCGGAATGGTGCACAACACAAAGAGGGACGTCTATAGATCAGATACCGTTGGATGAGAGAAGAGAAAAATTAAAACTTTCTTCTTTCTTGGGTTTCCCCAGGTGTCGACCCCGATCTTCTTGTTTTCGAGAAGCTCTCGTTCAAAGATATAAACCCCCGGTCTTCTTTTCATAAATGGGAGAGGCAGGGCGGGGCCCGGGTTGCTGGCTTAGAGCAGGATGAACTATCTTCCACAAGATTCCTTTTCCCGGAGGCCTCCTCTCCCACCACAGCCCCAAAGCCAGGCGTGGACAGGAGCAACAGGAGCTCAGCAGTAGATGTTGCCCTCAAGAACTCAGGCGTCACATTGACGGTGTTGGCTTCGGCCAGGGACGATTCGGTGAAAGCAGCGGAGATTCCTCCAGAGAGAAACAGCTCTACCCCCACTTCAGAAAATGTCAAGGCATCTTCTGTCTCTGTGCCGGCACCCGTGCAGATGGCATCGCTATCCCCCGGCGTGGTCCTTCCCAATAACAGCAAACTCTTGAATGAAACCAAAGTCTACAGTGGAAGGAACAACAGTTCTGATGAAGATGAAGGCCAGCAGCCCTCAGAGGAGACGCCGGCAGGAGAGGCCTGGTTGCCTCTGATTGTACTTTGTTCTTTGGTGGCCTTCACGGGCTGCTGCTGCTGCTGTCGCGGGATCCTTTTGGCAACAGGATGGAAAAAGAGAGGCTGTTATAAGCCAAGGCGGCGAGGAAGATCTGCCCCCAGCCAATTCATAAAATACTCTGCCATTAAGAGCAGTTTTTAATGGTCAAATTCCAAATTCATCAGGAATGGAGTGGAGTAGAGTAGAATATGGAATGGAATGGAACGGAACGGAACAGAACAGGAAAACAGAACAGAACAGAATATAACAGAATAGAATAGAATAAAGAGAATAGGAATAGAATATAGAATATAGAAAATAGAATAGAATAGAATAGAATAGAATAGAATATAGAATATAGAATAGAAAACAAAATAGGAATAGAAAATAGAATAGAATAGAATAGAATAGAATAGAATAGAATAGAATAGAATAGAATAGAATAGAATAGAATAGAATAGAATAGAATATAGAATATAGAATATAGAATAGAAAACAGAATAGGAATAGAATATAGAATAGAATAGAATAGAATAGAATAGAATAGAATAGAATAGAACACAGAGAATAGGAATAGAATATAGAAAACAGAATAGAATAGAATAAGAAATATAGATCTATCCCACTTTGCAAAACTGGTTTCTCTGGATCTGAAGTAGCAACATCTGTTGGAGTGAAGCCACCTGATCAGCGTTAACGTTCTTCAGAAGCAAAGCAAAGATGGGTCTCCTAGGAGGAACTTGGCTATGTCAAGGCAGGACACTGGACCTCAGTGAGGTGTACTGCAGACCGAATGTCAGACTTCCTGAGCTTAAATGTGTGTATTGGGGTAATTGGACAAGACACAAAGCCTCGATGGCAGAAATTCAGCAGGAAAATTGTGATGGAGTTGCAAATGAAGTATGTTTTGTTCACAGCCAAGAATCACTTTCCCAAAGACACTGGAAAATTCGTTTCATGAAGTTTCCAGCCACTAACAATCATTTTGAACCATCAATGTAATCTTTAGTACTTGCTGTAAACTTATGTCTAGGAATGTGCAAGAAACTACCTGATGAATGGAATCCTAAGGCATCCTTTTGTTTCTTTCCTTTTTAATTTAATTAATTTCATTAAAGTATAAAATACAAAGAAAAAAAGCATAGAAAACTAAGAGGGAGGGGGGAAAGGGGAGATAGTGTAAAGGAGAAAGGAAGAAAAAGGCACTCACTTCCGACTCTCTTTAGCACAGTAAAAGGTAACATTACAACAACTTTTTGCTTTTACACAATAGATATACAAGCCATTTCTATAACAATAAGCCTATCTAGTTCACAAAAACAGAAATCAAAGTTTCATATTTTTTTTCTCATTGCAAGCACAAAATCCAGAAGCAATTTCAAAATAGAGACAAGATTAAGTATATTCTCTTCTTTGGGTAAAGAAATCAGTTTAACCGTCTCTGCTTCTCTTTGCTGTGGGGAATAATGTATCTAGGAATACACAGGAAACGAGCTGATGAATGGGATCCCAGCACATCGTTTTCATCTGCGTGCTTTTCAAAGAGAATGCTATTCCAATCTCATCTTGAATGTCTAAAAAAAAATATTGTTTAGCTTCTAGCGTTTTAGTTCTTTCTCCTTAGATCCCTTCTTTCCACCCTGATTTCGAGACACAATATTTTCCAGTTGGGTTTTGAAGGCCCAATATATGAGTTTTGTTCTTTCACGATGAGCCAACAAAGGGAATTAATAAAGAGCAGGACAGGCAATAGATGGCTAAGGATGTTGTTGGTGTATGATAAAACAGGATCCGGTTACCACAATAATTCTTTCACTTCCCTTGACTTTTTTGCACAAATTCTGGTATTTTTGCAAAGTGAACTTAAGACTTATTTCCAGGATGAACTGAATAAGCCATCCAGAGTAGATGGGTGGCAAAGATACTTAAATAATATTCACCACTTTGAAGTACAACTATGTTGGAGTTGGTTGATTTTCCTGGGTGAAATATATTGGGGAGCAGGGAAAGAGGAGGAAAGACGATCATTTTCATTTACAACTGGATAGTATTAAAATTTTTATTAGGACTATGTCCACCAGTATATACACAGCATCCCGCAAAATAACTGCTTACATTTACAAGCCTTGGATATTTAACAGTCTCTTAACCGAGTTTTTATATTCCAAAAGATTCTTCTCTGTTTCGCCTTCATTTTTCAAGAGAACCACAGACTTTTTGTAATCCTGCATCACTTTGGAGGCAAGAAGGTCCTCCCTGCTAATTTCTTCAGTTTTTTCCGCTGCTCTTATCTGAAGCAATGTCCTCAAAGCATTTTTTTCAGAAACACTGTTCTCCCAGACATACTCCAGCATATCCGCTTCCGTAATTTCTTTTTCCCATGGTTCTATTTTCTGAAAAACAAAACAAGATCAGTGAGTAAAAGCCTGAAAGATCAGAAATAACGATCGTGCAAATTCCAGAGATTTAGGGCAGCATCTTCCAAAGACGCTGGTCCTCCTCCAAGGCTAAGCAGAAGTTCGATAAAGGTTGAGTAAACCTGCTCTGAAAACTGATTGCCCTTCTCCATTTCGCCCAGGAATGGAAAGCCGTGTGTCCCCAACCTGTGTAACGTTCTAAATTTTGGTAGCAAGATTTTTTTTAAAATTCTTAACTAAATAGCCCACCATTAGAACGTCAGGAACACTCTCTTCCCCTTGGGAAGTGCTGCCAAAAAAAGGAGACCAAAGCATATGCAATGGCTTGTAGGATTTGAGTGAGATGTCTTTGCCGCTTAGCCTGTAATGAAAATGCCACAGGCTACTTTTTAAGGAAGAACAGGAGTAGGAGTTGGGGGTAGCGATGGCAGTGCGTTTCCATTTAGTTTACTCATTTGGAACTCGTAAGCGTCTTCGTAAGAGTCTCCAATGAGATTTAATTCCAGCACGACAAACAATGGCCCAAAGGTGCTTCAGTCCAGAACTGAAGAAGCTTCTTGGATGAGAAGCGAAACCTCTTCCAGGAAAAACAAAGAAAGTCCAGTTGCCTCTTGAAAAAGCTCCTTGGGGGCAACCAGGACCTGGATAGACTAAGAATCTCCACAGACATACGTTAGAATAGAAGAGAGCTGGAAGGGACCTTGGAGGTCTTCTAGTCCAGCTCCCTGCATGAGCAGGAGAACCTGTACCGTCTCAGACAAGTGACTCTCCAGTCTCTTCTTAAAAACCTCCAGTGATGGAGCGCCCACAATTTCTGGTGGCAAGCCGTTCCACTGGTTGATTGTCCTCACTGTCAGGAAGTTTCTCCTTAATTCCAGGTTGCTTCTCTCTTTGGTAAGTTTCCAACCGTTGTTTCTCGTCCTTCCCTCTGGTGCTCTGGTGAACAACCTGGCCCCCTCTTCTTTGTGGCAGCCCCTCAGATACTGGAAGACTGCTACCCTGTCTCCCCTATTTCTTCTTTTCTTTAGACTAGCCAAACCCAAGTCCCATAGATGTTCTTCATATGTTTTTGTCTCCAGGCCTTTGATCATCTTAGTTGCTCTTCTCTGAACTTTTTCCAAGCTCTCAACATCTTTTTGTGATATGGTGACCAAACTTGGCTGCAGTATTCCAGGTGTGGTCTTACTAGGGCTTTATAAAGCAGTACTAATACTTCGCATGATCTTGATTCTATGCCTGTTTATACAACCCAGGATTGTGTTAGCTTTTTTGCCTGCTGCTGCAAACGGCTGGCTCATGGTCAGGTGATGGTCCACTAGGAACCCCAAGGCCCCCTCGCAGTTGCCGTTTTTGAGCCAGATCTCGCCCAATCTGTACTGGTACCTTCGGTTTTTCCTGCCTAAATGACTCACAATGTTTCTTTGTGGTTCTGATTCTAACCAGCTGACCTCTAGTCGTTGGTGATGGTCAAGCTCTGTGATGTATCCCAGATTTATTTGTTAAAATGTGAACAAAGAGGGAAGTAGTAAAACAGAATTCCTTACTATAGGAACATACCAGAACCTGGATGGTCAAGGAACAATTGGGCCCGACGCCCATAGAAGTTAACTTCCCACACTGCCTTTAAGCGATGCCAATGAAAAGTGCAGTTTAGCTTTCCAATAAAGACATTTATAAGCAGCCTCAATACTGTGCTACAGAAGTGCAACTCCTAAGCCAGTATTTTCCTTTACAGAAGTAAGTGGTTAAAGAGGCATCCATACCAACCTTCCATTGAGAAAATGTGGCATATCCCCCTTGTTCTCACTTCCTTTGACATTACTCTTTTGTAAACTTAAGACTTCCAAGCCTGCCAGATAATCTGCAGAATAAACCAACCAACTCCTGAGAAGGTCTGCAAGGCCTCCATGCGTGCAAAAACTGACCTCTGCCACTTGGTGGCAGTAAACGTTACATTTTCACCTTCAGGACTTTGACTCAGACTTCAGCCCTTTCAAAAGCCACAAAGGTGAATTATCGTGCAGTTGCCGTACGGGATAGTGGTTTGTTGTAGGACAGACAGAATTAGGCTACCCTTGTGATAAATCAATGTTCATCTGGTCAAAAATCTGCATTTGTCAGCAAATGAGTTTTATGGCTAATCAATGATTTAAATGCCATCTTTCCTGTTTCTGTTCTACACTACTATCCAGGTAGCACAAACAGTGACATTCTTAGGGATGAACATCTCAAAAAGTCGAATTAAGAGTTGCCCAGTGTTGTGATTCAGGGTCAGCCTGTGGGTTCGGCAGTTGGGTCGGACGACTCAGAGGAGGAGGAGGGGGGTGTTGAAGAGCTTGCTGAGGGGATTGGACAGCTTGATGACAGCCCCCAGCCAGGCCCCTCTCATCTGGTCACGATGCAGACCCAGCTGTGTGAGCCTGACAGCGTGGATGAAGATGACCCACAGCTGACCCACAGGAGGCAGTCAGTCAGGAGTAAACAGAGGAAGGCAATGGGGCACCTCGGAAGGAGGCAGAGAGAGGCCACGCCCTGAACTGTATTTAAGGGGAATGTGTGGGAGGGCTGGTTTGCTGAAGGCAACCGCTTGGATAGTTCCTGTTTCTTAAAGCTCCTGTTTCTTGGTTCGTTTCTTGTTCCGTTTGTTTTTGTAGCAATAAATTTGGCAGGCGTAATTCCAGCCTCTTGCCTTCTTGTAAAAGGGGTTGTCCCTCCTTTTGCTGCGGGGCCGGTAGCAGGCTGGTACAGAACACCCAGAGGTATAAAAATGTGGTTTCCTTTTGAGGGATCACCAATGAAAAAGAGAAAGCAGTGCGTTGCAGAAGGCCATTAATTTCTCATGAAATCAAAGACAATTACAACTGATGCGGCCATTACGTATTAATGTGGAAGCTGATAGGTAATAAAAGGGCAAGAGACTTGGGTGTACTCAATACACACTATGCACTCACGTATCATATACCCAAGTCTTCCATCACTAGGTAATACTAGAGCCAAGAGCACAGGTGCCGCTCTGCAGTTGGTAACCTCAACTGTTCAGCTTCCAGGGTCTGAATGCTGCAGAAAGGTAAGTAGACCTGCCGTGTCTCGGTAATGAGGGAAACTTCATTATCTAAGCTGTGCAAATGCTAAAACATTTAATTAGCACGGACTACAGTAATCCAATCCACGGTTGCCAGAAGCACCGTGGAAGCAATTCTGGCATTTTACAGCACTGGTTCTCACACTGCTTTCTAGGTATTTATGAATCCAGATCCCGTAATGACAAGATCAGCAAAAAACACGCAGGAGCAGAGATCTCTTTTCATGCAATGTTCAGGCACAGAATATGTGACATGTTCTTCAAGAGTCCATTTTAGGACCACCACCACCCCCCTTGGGCTCACAAACCCCCCTTCCTAATTCTAATGAATCAGTCTGATCTCTCAGAATGAAGTTAAATGCCTGTGCTTTCTGAACTGGGCATTTTAGAAAGATTAAAACAGAATACTGAAAGAACGAAGAAACACCACCAGAAGAAGAAATAATTTTTAAAAAAATACTAGACTGTGCGGAAATGGACAGGCTTACTTTAAGGTTGAAAGAAAAAGGAAGAAACAGAATATTTTCAAACTTGGGACCTATTTTATCAGTGGTTAGAGAAAAGATTTAGGGATTAGGAATTTAATTTGTATTAGTAAATAAGATATTCACACAACACGTTTTGTTGAATGATTATTATTGAATTCTGTTTAAAAAAATTAATAAAACTTTATATAAAAAAAGGATTAAAGCCGTTTTGCTGTATCCAAGTATTGCTATTCTATCTGGCCAAAAACCGAAACCTGTATGGCACTGCTGTGGCTTTCCCCCCATCAATATGTGGGGGCCCTTAAACTAGTGAGCACTCTTAACAATACGTAATCGATAAGCAAGCAATCTTACCCACGATTCATGGAACAAAACCGTTAGAAGGTACATGGCGTAATCATAGTTTTGCTTCCTTAGGGGACATCTGGAAAAGGAGAAAAAACAGAATTATACCAAATCCCAGCATCCGCAACCGGCCAACTGGAAAGCAACATTCATTCACGTTATAGCAAATGAATAACAACGTTAGTTTGTTCACCAGCCTTAAAACAAAACTGAATCCAACAACAGTAAACTGAAGTCAGGTTTATGCACTTAGAACTCCCAGGTGACAAACCATGAAAAATAATTTGGGGTCGTAGAATTTGGGGGAGAAGTTTTTAAATCCTAGGAAAAGAGTTTCGCAGGGCACTGAAGGTTGCCGCTTTGGGCCAAGAGAATGTTCTCCCATTGCGTTACCTGTCCGTTGTGATAGTAACGGAATCCGTATCCCCACAGTATCGCTCGCCTACAAGTTTGATGAACTTCTTCCTTGCGTGGTCATCCAAGTTGAGACTGGAGAGTTTAACCTGGGAGGAAAAAAAATCAAGCTATTAGCAACTTTGGTCGTAGAAGGCCAAAAGAGTAACTGCACTGAAACACACAAAATATCTCTTTCCAAAAGTTAGGTCAGGGGTCTTCAAACTTGGCAACTTTAAGACTTGTGGACTTCAACTCCCCTGACTTAAGTGCTAAACAGTCCCCCAGTGACACCTATTTGTGAGGAGATTAAGGGATCTCAAACCTTGCCATTTCCACTTATTTCTTTGCTAATTGTAAATCTCAACCTTTTCCCCAGGACCACCTTGTGTTCCCTTGTTTCTCCCCCTCCTTCCACAACATCACCCTATGACAGGGGGTGGGGAACCTTGGCTCTTTTATGACTTGTGGACTTCAACTCCCAGAATTCCTGAGCCAGCCATAGAATAGAATAGAACAGAACAGAATTTAGAATAGAACAGAATAAAATAGAACACAATTTAGAATAAAACAGAATTTAGAACAGAATGAAATAGAACAGAACAGAACATAGCTGGAAGGGACCTTGGAGGTCTTCTAGTCCAGCCCCCTACTCAGGCAGGGTGCTGGACTATACTATACTTCAGCACTAAGCCTCTTAGGATCTGCAACTCCTTTGCTAGCCAATACGGGTAATCCTCAACTTAACAGCCATCTATTTAGTGACCATTCAAGGTTACTACGGCACTGGACTTATGACCATTTTTCACAATTAACGACCGTTGCAGCATCCTCGTGGTCAAGTGATCAAAATCTGGATGCTTGGCACCCGGGTTCATCTTTCTGAAGGTTGCAGTGTCCCCAGGGGCCATTTTGTGATCTTCTCGCACCTCGCAATCAAAGGAGCTGAATCCATTTTAGGAAACCTAATTCCCCCCCCACCCTTCAACTTACTGTTAAAGTCACCACTCTTGCTTTAGGGTTGCGAAGGGAGGGCCCTGCTGACACATAGTCGGCGGTGCCGATTTCAATTGGGAAGTGCTGCAAACATTTCTCGTCGCTGTCCAGGGCAGACGGCCACTCTGTGCAGAAGTCTGAAGCGCCCAAGGTGGAAGGAAAGCAGAGACATAATTTTAACAATGCTCACGATTACACAATCTGCATTCACTGATGCTAAGGTCACCCCCAATAAACACTTATGCAACATAAAAAATGGTTCAGGGGTTTATTAAAAAAACTGAAAAGGAAATATACTGCTCAAAAAAATAAAGGGAACACAAGATAAGACATCCTACTATTAAATACAGTACATTGTGTTGTTTAAGTGTTCCCTTTATTTTTTTGAGCAGTATAGATGTTCAGAGGACATTGTATGAAATATACAAACACACACACACACACCTCCAAGGTACCTTCCAACTGTTTTTCTATATATACACGCCCATGTGCACAAATATAAACATAAATGAAGGAGAATATGTGTAGCTCAAGGTTGAACTGTGGGGTCCTTGGTGCTCTCTGAGCTTGGTGGTTTTCTTGCAGATGTTTCATTACCCAAACTAGGTGACATCATCAGTGACTGATGATGATAAGCGATGATGTTACCTAGTTTGGGTATGTATGCTCTATCTATCTCTCTCTCTATCTATCTATCTATCTATCTATCTATGCTATTGCTATATCATCTATCTATCTATCATCTATCTATCAATCTATCTATTCTATTGCTATATCATCTATCTATCTATCTATGCAATTGCTATATCATCTATCTATCTATCTATCTATCTATCTATCTATCTATCTATCTATCTATCTATCTATCTATCTATCTATCTATCTATTCTTAATAGCAGCATCACCACATGGTAGACATCTCAATCCTGAGTTATACATGACCTCCATTCTGAAAAAGAGCACTTCATATTTCTATCCCAAAAGTGTCTAATTTAAATAGTTAAAGATTTGTTAAAGATTCCTTTTTCTTTCACATCCTTTGTACAAAACCTATGATAACCCTAGAAATACTGCATTTGATTTAACATTAAGTCAAATCTTAAGAAGACCCAAAACAGCTAGCTCTTTCCTGGTATCTCTAAGCTTCATTGCTGGAAAAAAAATGAAAATTAAGACTGACCTTTCAGAGCTGCGCAGTGTTTCTTGATGGCAACTGGTGTCAGATGCAAGAAATTGGGAATCTGGAACGATTATGTTTCATTAAAATCAGCCAATGAGCTCGCCATCAGAGGTGTACAGGGGTGGGGTTGGATCTGTGCCTCCTTCAGGCTGCTGGCACAATCCCTACAATCACCCAGGAGACTCTGACTGCCCCGTTGATTTCTTCCGTCCTACAACCTATTCCATTTATAAAACTGAAATGGCCCGAGTGCACATCTCTTTGCAGTCTGGTTTCAGCTAGAGCAGTTTTTCTCAACCCCAGCCAATTTAATGTCTGTGGACTTCAGTTCCTAGTGACTAGCAATCTCATTTTGTAGCACGGAACATAACGCTTCGCTGCGTAGGGGCTCAGACTCGAAAGACTGTAGCAGGATCCCTTTGGATCCTCCTAACACCCCGAGGAGCCACCTCACAGAAACAAATGAGCAACCTTCAGCTTTCCTCTTGGTCTGAAGCAGATCCCTTTGTCCAGGGTGCAGATCTACCCCACCTGGCTGTTAATTAATGCTTCAATACCATGCCTGCACTTCACAGACATGTCTTCAGTCTATCACAGGGGTCCTCAAAGTTGGCCCTTTGATGACTTGTGGACTTCAACTCCCAGAATTGCTCAGCCAGGCAACGTGCCTGGCTGAGGAATTCTGGGAGTTGAAGTCCACAAGTCATCAAAGGGCCGACTTTGAAGACCCCTGGTCTATCATGTCCTTCGTGGAAGTTTATTTTTAAGGATTTATCGTGTTCAGATTCTATTTCTCCAACAAGAATTCTGGGACAGGGTAGTTGACTTGTCCCTCCAGTCACCGCAAAAGAGATGAAGCTTATTGAGTACAGCTGGCTCAAAGCAGCTGAGCTTCTGCTGCTCATTAGCAATTTAAAGATGGGTCTTCAGATTAAACTCACATGTTATTAAGCTTTTTTCCCCCAATATTTATTCAAGTAGAACAAGCTCCTGTCACAAATCCTCCAATCTGGAGGAACAAGTCTCCAGCTTTCCTCACCCAAACAGAACTACCCATTATTCCAGATTATGGCCCAGAATGATTAATTTGCTAAATTTAATTTAATTAATTTAATTTATTAATATTTCTATACCGCCCTTCTCCCGAAGGACTCAGGGCGGTGTACAGGGCAAGAATAAAACACAGAAATTTACAAAAAATAAAAGTTAATTAAATACATGCCCGATTAAAAATACAGTTAATACATGGTAAAAAACCCCCAATAAAAATAGTAAAAAACCCCACCAATCCCCCCTCAGGCCAGGCCGGCTTGTTCGAACAGGTATGTTTTCAGATCGTGGCGAAAGGAGCGAAGATCGGGCGCCGTCCGGAGCTCAACCGGTAACTGGTTCCATAGCTCCGGGGCGCCCACAGAGAAGGATCTCCCCCTGGGGGCCACCAGTCGGCATTCTCTGACCGGTGGCACCCTGAGGAGGCCCTCTCTGTGGGAACGCACAGGGCGGAGGGAAGTAGACGCCGGCAGCAGGTGCTAATGCTTACAACAAACTTGCAGTTATCTTAAGAGTCTCAAGAGAAGGGTATTTTTCACATAATTGTCTGAGTTTGTTCTAAGGACTTGTTCTCTCCACCAAGGTCCCCAGTTATGCTTCCTCAAAGACTCGGGATCTGGATATGAACGTCGTCAGCCCCGAATCTCACCTTCAAAAGCTCCAAGTTGCCTTCTTTTGCAGGAGCCACACCGCCTTTGACTGGGTAGCCCATCCGAATAGGAAGGGGCACAGCAGAAGGTTTAAAAGAGGCTGCGGTTGGATAGACACTTGTCCAGTCCTGGTCAGGCTCCATCTTCTCAGACCTTTGAGTGTTGCCCTGAGGGACGTTGCGGGAGAAAAAACTCAGTATAAGGCACCAATTCAAATATCTGCCTCCCCTACTTGCATATGGCTCAACCGTGATTCTTTTTACTTGTACTTTGAATGCTGTCTTCTCTTTTCCAGAGGATGATTTGAACAACAATTTAATTTTGTGATCAAGAATAGAATAGAATATAGAATGATTGTAGAATAGATAATAGATTGTAGAATAGAATAAATAGAATAGATAATAGAATAGACAGTAGAATAAATTGTAGAATAGATAATAGAATAGATTGCAGAATATAAAGTAGAATAGATAATAAATAGTACAATAGATAATAGATAGTAGAATAGAATAGATAATAGAATAGAATAGAAAATAGATTGTAGAATAGATTAGATTGCAGGCTGGAATGAATGGAATGGAATAGAAATATAGAATAGAGCTGGAAGGGACCTTGCAGGTCATCTAGTCCAGCCCCCTGCTCGAATTAGTGCACATTCTTCACGTTTGCAGTATACTCTTTTTAATAACATTATTTGCTGCTCTGAGCATCCTGCATTAAGTTATGCATATTTCCCATATATGCATTTTTCACACCACCCATCAATTATCCTTTGGCTCCCCCACCACCTAACCAGGCCACTTTTTAAAGCCAGCGGGGGGGAGGGTGACCGAGGACCAGAACAGCCAGCCCCGCCCCTTTGCGACGTGAGGACACCCTCCCTCCGCCGGGGCGCAGCGGCTTACGTACGTAGATCAGCTCCTTCTGGGCTCTCCGTTCAGCCGGGCTCTCTTTCGGGCCGACCCTCTTCTGCGCCTGCGCCGACTCTGAAAGACAAAAGGGAGGATGGGGCAAACTGGGCTCCCTCCCGCGACACCTAGGAGGGAAGCTGGGAGCTCGCTCGCTCGCTCGCTCGTCTCCCGGCCTACCTCCTCCAAGAGTCGCGTATCCGGCAGGGCTCGCTTGCCGCCGCCGCCACAGCGCCGGGCATCTCCGCCAGGCCAGCGCCATCTTTGCCCGGCGCAGCGGGTGATGACGTAATCGCGGCGCCGGCGCAGGGAGATGGCCTCGGCTTGCCGGCGGTGGCGGGCGGGGTAAGCCCGTGGCGTCACCTACTACGCCTGCGCAGGGGCCTCGACGGGGGAAGGGTAGTGCCCTCTGCAGGAATTGTGGGAATTGCAGTCCACGTGCCATACAGCGGCCTAGGTAGAGCGGCGCTCGCTCTTGCCGTAGTTCAGTGGCCGCTGCGGGCATCGCACCCGAAGGAGAGCGAGGAGGGGGTGGCCAGCAGGCAGATGCCCATGAGGGCGGCCGAGATTTCCTGCCCGGAGATCAATCAATCAGAATAGAACTGGAAGGGACCTTGGAGGCCTTCTAGTCCAGCCCCCTGCTCAAGCAGGAGACCCTACCTAGACCATTTCAATCAATCAATCAGAATAGAGCTGAAAGGGACCTTGGAGGTCTTCTAGTCCAGCCCCCTGCTCAAGCAGGAGACCCTAGATCAAGGGTAGGCCACCTTGGCTCTTTTATGACTCGTGGACTTCAATTCCCAGAATTCCTGAGCCAGCATGGCTGGCTGGGGAATTCTGGGAGCTGAAGTCCACGAGTCATAAAAGAGCCAAGGTGGCCTACCCCTGCTCTAGACCATTTCAATCAATCAGAATAGAGCTGGAAGGGACCTTAGAGGTCTTCTAGTCCAGCCCCCTGCTCAAGCAGGAGACCCTGTGCCATTTCAGACGAGTGGCTATCCATTCATAAAATATTCATAAACCACTCTTATGAATATTTATGAATGAATACATTCATGTTACAAATTATTTGTAAAATATTCATTTTATGAATATTTTCATAACCAAATCACTCTTTTATGAATTGATTGAAAAAAAATCACAAAAGAGCAGTTTCAAAGCAGGATTGCAATGAGAGCAGAGCAAAGAGCCACACGTGGAATTGCCAGGTCCTTATTTAAGGGAGCAGAAGGTACCTGGACGGTCAGAGGTGACTTTGCTTTAATCCAAGGGTGTGTATTTTGCAGGATAGGTGACCTTAAATAACCTTGGAAAGTAATGCAGCCTAGCCCACCTGTATGTACAGTTCAAGCCTTGAGCTCAACTGGCTGAATTCCCTTTTCATTTTGAAATCCCATTTAGGTTTGGGAAAGAGAAGAGGCCCACCGTTTCTCCTAACTTCAGCTATGTCCTGTTCCGTCTCTCGTAACACACTTCGACTGCTGCTGCTGTTGCTGCTGCAACCAGCACGGCGAAGATTCGGCGAAGATTGGAGGCAGCTCGCAAGAGCTCTGCAAATCCTCTGCAGAGACACAACTCCACCGTGCAGAGGCGGAGTGCAGCAGTCTCGGCTGTTGGCTTCCTTTCTCACAGCAGTGCTGAATACAGCCTGGTTTAGAATCGAGTGGGCGACCTGGAAAAGGCAGGCAGACTTCTTTTTTTTTTTATTGAAAAGTTTTATCATACATTTTATCTTTGACAATCCCCCCTACCCCTCCCCTACCCCTCCCTCCTTACCCCTCCCCCCCTCCCCACCCCCACCCCCCGACTTCCCAGAGCTAAGTACAAGGTATAAAAAACAAAGAAAGAATCATAAACAACCATATGCTAACAACCATAGACTCTAAAATCTATCACTCTCTAGCTCACATAGGATAACTACAAACACTATTAATATAGAATATATAAAAAAACAGAAAAAAAAAGAAAAAGGAAGACTTATTCAAATACTACATGAAACTTCTTAGTCCCATATTTGTTCTGGATATACTCAATCCATTCCTCTGAACAGTTTAATAGCCTCCTTAGACTTCACAACCTCTAGATTCAAAATCAAAGCCTTTTCTTTTTCCTTTATTTCATTCTCCAATTCTTCCCTCCTAGCTTCCACAGCACATCTATGTTTATTGTTCATATATATCAACACCCCTCTCAAATAGGCCTTGCTACCATCCCAAACCATATCCATAGAGGTGCCCTTATTCATATAAATTTCAAAAAAAAAACCTTCATCCGCTGTTTACATTCTTCCACATCTCTCTAGTTTCTAAACAAATTCTCATTTACGCGCCACGAGCGCCTATCTCTATTCTCCTTATAAATCTCTAACCAAACTGGGCTATGATCAGAAATAGTTCTTGCACATATCTTCACCTTCTTAATCCTTAAAAAAAAGTCATTAGTCAACAAAATAAAATCGATCCTGAAAAAAGATTGATGTCTGTCAGAAAAAAAAAGTATAATCCTTTTCATGCGAATGTCTTTCACGCCAAATATCTCGCAGTTCCAAGTCATCCTTCATTTCAAAAAAAGATTTAGACAGTCTAGCATGACTTGGGCCGCGCTTAAAAGCTCCAGCCTTGTCCATCTGTACATCCAAAACACCATTCCAATCCCCCATAAAAATAAAAATTTTATAATCCAACTGGGTAAACTTAGTATGAAATAAACTAAAAAAATCAACTTGTTGTTGATTAAAGCATATAATCCAACTAAAAGCATCTTTTTAGCTACTAGCAGCAACTCTATCATAACGTATCTTCCATGCTTATCTGCTTCAATTAAGTCCGCTGTTAAAGCACTTTTAAGATAAACAACCACTCCATTTTTCTTATTCATTGCAGAAGCAACAAATTGCGTGCCCAACCTTGAGTTCGATAAATACTTTTGGTCCACAACCCTAATATGCGTTTCTTGCAAACATATAACATCTATCTTGAATTGTTTTAAATATTAAAAAAACTTTCTTCCTCTTCTGTGATGAATTTAGTCCACTAACGTTCCAAGTTAAAAATTTAGTTGCCATGCATATCATCCCAAAGCTCTTGGAGCACTGCTTAAATAGGACTATCTTTTTTAGGCCGTGCTCCTCCCACTTCTTTTATTTTTTTTTTGATCGTTTTAAAGCAGCACGCGTCTCCCTCTGCTCTCTAGAATCATCCAAAGAAGTTGTAGCTTGATCTCCTCCAGCACCATTCTCTTCTGTCTGTCCATCTTCAGCCTCTTGGTATTCTCCTTCTCCAGATCCCTTTGCAGCTTCCAGAAGTGATAGTGGGGTTGCTTTTAAAACATTATTGTAAAAATCACACGCCTGCATCACAGTAGCCAAACGGTACCTTTTACCTTCATGCATCACCATCAACCCAACTGGAATCTCCCATCTGAACCTTATCCTGGGCAAATTTTCCAAGAGCATCTTGTAAATCCTTCGGTGTCAATACATCAGGAAGAAGCAACGCTTGCAATGATGACTGTTGCACCGGAGAAGTTCCAGCACTCCAAAGAGCTTTTGGGGGAGGTTTAGCCGCCATCTTTACTTTCACTTACTACGCACTTTCACTTTTAAATTTATAAAATCCATTAAGCTAGAAAGCAGCAATGAAAATCTTCTTCACCTTTTCCTCCTGTACCGCTCTGCCTGCTCCTTTTATTCCATGGTCTTTCCTTCTGGCAGGGGTGGTCGCAAACGCCTGGCTCCGCTCCAGAAATCACGGAGCAGAGACGCTGACCAGCTGGGAGCAGCCCAGGCTACGGGGGAGTTCGATCCTTCAGCCGCCCAAGCTTTAAGCTCAGGCGGCCCCGGAGAACTCAACCCCTACCTGGGGGCTCACCCCCTCCTCTTCTCCCGAGGAGGGGGCTTCAAATCCACCCAAACAGCTGATCGACGCTGTTTCGGGTGGAAATAACACAGCTGAGCCGCGGGCAGCCCGAAAGGGCTGTCTCCGGCGCCGCGCCGCCACCGGAAGCCTCAAAAAGGCAGGCAGACTTCTGGATGGGCGCCCTGCGAGCCGGATGGAAGGTTGAAAAAAGAGAATGTCTCCATCTCCTCTTCTGAAAACAGCAAGGATTTATTTATTTATTTATTTATTATTTTTTATTTTATTTTTTTATTTTTAATCCCATTTATATCCCGCCCTTCTCCGAAGACTCAGGGCAGCTTACAATCTAAGAGGCACAAATCAATGTGCTTAGCACATTCAGCTCCAAAGAGACCTTCCTTTTCCAAATATTTATGAGGAAATGAAGAAAAACGGTACGTTGTGTTTCTGTGAAACAGGTACAAAAAAGGATGTGCGTTCACGCCTGCACAGGCATCACACTATCCCATTTGGGATAAGCAAGGATGCAAAGTGTTGGAAGAGAAGCCAGGATAAGCCCAACCTTGCTCTCCGCCACCAATTCTGCATCATTTGCACCCAAAAGCACGCTCACATGCTGTCCCTATGCATGCACCTCCAAAGTCACCGGAAATATTCCTAACACACTTATCTGTAATCACATTAAACAATTTGGGGACACCACCCGTGCTTGCTTTACTGCCCCCTCGAGGCTGAGTCATCTGCAAAGTGTCCCACTTAACAAGACTTCTGACTGAGCCAAAAAAAACAGCAGCTACATGTTAGAACATCCAGAAATTCTGTGAATCAATTCACTTAATCAGACATTTTCCCTAAATCAACAGACATAACAACAAGCTTAATTTCTCACATATTTTTCAACGGCCTCTTTTGTGTACTTACTCACAAAGGCATACAGGCAGTCCTTGACTTAACAGTTCCTTTAGTGACTATTGGCACCGGAAAAGTGACTTATTCAACTTACGACCATGGTCGTCTGATCAAAATTCAGATGCTTGGCAACTGACTCATACTTATGACAATTATGCAGTGTCCTGCCCCGGGTCATGTGATCCCGTTTTGTGACCTACTGACAGGCAAAAATCAATGGGGAAGCCAGATCCACTTAACAACCGTGTTAACAGACTTCTGCAGTGATTCACTTAAAAACGGTAGCAAGGAAGGTCATAAAAATGGGACAAAATTTGCGCGAGAACTGTCTCGCTTAGCAACAGAAATGTTGAGTCCAATTGTTGTAAGTTGACAACCTGTTGTCCTCTCTCAACAGCACGTTGCTTAGTGACCGTTTGAAGTTACAGTGCATTCCCTCAAAAAGTATTTTCAACCCAGTTCCGCAATTTGGCACCTGTACCCCCGGTCGCGTGAGCACATTTTGAGCGTTTAGCCATCAGCTCATTTTTATTGCCGGTTGTGGAGTTCTGCAGCCACGTGACATGGTGGAGCAGTGGGCTAATGCCTCCTTAAGTAACACCAGCTGCCTGCAATCAGTGCAGGTTCGCATCCCACCAGGCTCAAGGTTGACTCAGCCTTCCATCCTTCCCAGGTAGGTAAAATGAGGACCCAGATTGTTGGGGGCAATAAGCTGACTTTGTAATAATGCCGCTTGGGGTGTGTGTGTGAAAGCCCTAATAAGCAGGCATATACATAGAATGAAGGCTACTGCTAAGCTTGTAAGCCGCCCTGAGTCTTCGGAGAAGGGCGGGATATAAATGGAATTAAAATAAAAAAAATAAATTATGTTTTTTTGCCTTTTTATTTTCTAGGACTGCATTGACCAGCTTAAGAAAGGATTGTTAATTGAGAGTGACATGCTAACCTAAGGTTGCCCACATTTCTGGGACTCAGAGATACATTTATTTTATTTTATTTTATTTTATTATTTTAATCCCATTTATATCCCGCCCTTCTCTGAAGACTCAGGGCGGCTTACAATCTAAGAAGCACAAACCAATGTGCTTAGCAATAGCCTTCATTCTATGTATATGCCTGCTTATTAGGGCTTTCGCCCCCCCCCAAGCGGCATTATTACAAAGTCAGCTTATTGCCCCCAACAATCTGGGTCCTCATTTTACCTACCTCGGAAGGATGGAAGGCTGAGTCAACCTTGAGCCTGGTGGGACTCGAACCTGCACTAATTGCAGGCAGCTGGTGTTACTTAAGGAGGCGTTAGCCCACTGCTCCACCAAGGCTCTCTTAATACATTCAGTGTATTAACACAGAGATGAACATAAGAAAACTGAATGAAGGTAGTATAAATTTGTCTCAGGTAGCCCTTGTTTAATAACCACAACCGGGACCAGCAAAGCGGTTGCTGTGTGATACCACAACCGTGCTTATGATTTTACTTCAGCTTTCCTTTGATTTTCAGACCTATGAAACGCGAGGATTGGTCATTTTTATTTTTATTTTATTTTAGTAAGAATTTTTTTCCCCCCATACGTCCAGTAATAATTTTTCAACAAACGTGCTGTCTTGAGTTTACATTCGCTAATACATATTTAATTCCTAATCCTTTATTCTTTCTTCTAGCCATCGATAAAATAAGTCCCAGGTTTGGTAATATTCCGTTTCTTCTTCTTTTCTTTCAGTCACATAGTCAGTCTGTCCATCTCTGCGCATTCTAGTATTTTTTTAATTAATTATTTCTTCATCTGATGCTATTCCTTCATTTTTCCAGTATTTTTATTTTTTCCTCACCATTGTAACTGCAAATGGTCACTACAGTTGCTACACCAGGATTAGCTATCTACCTATTAAAGAGTATTTTTACGGAGGCAAGGTTCTCTGTCCATCTGTACAGTCTCGCCCATTTTTCAGAGGCTTTATGAATTGTAGTGAAGAGTGCTAATCCGCAACGTCTGTAAAAGAGTGGCAGGGTGCAACTTTCCGAAAATGAAATTTTGGCATGCTTTTATGGCTCTGCTTTTGTTCTGCAGCGCTTTGGGAACTTCTGTTCCGCAGGATGATTTATCCGTCTTTCAGAGGAATAAATAATAAATACGCTTCTTTTAATTGGAGTGTGAGATACTTGTAGTAGGAGATTTTAAAAAGCGGATGTTTTTTTTATATTTTTTTTTTTTATATTTTTATTATCATTTCTATACCGCCCTTCTCCCGAAGGACTCAGGGCGGTGTACAGGGCAAGAATAAAACACAGAAATTTACAAAAATTAAAAGATAATTAAATGCATGCCCGATTAAAATACAATTGATACATAGTAAAAACCCCAATAAAAATGATAAAAAACCCCACCAATCCCCCCTCAGGCCAGGCCGGCTTGCTCGAACAAGTATGTTTTCAGATCGCGGCGAAAGGAGCGCAGATCGGGCGCCGTCCGGAGCTCAACCGGTAACTGGTTCCATAGCTCCGGGGCGCCCACAAAGAAGGATCTCCCCCTGGGGGCCACCAGACGGCATTCTCTGACCGGTGGCACCCTGAGGAGGCCCTCTCTGTGGGAACGCACAGGGCGCAGGGAGCTTGATGCCGGCAGCAGATGTTCCCTGAGGTACTCCGGCCCCATGCCATGAAGGGCTTTGAACACCATTACTAGCACCTTGAATCTCAAGGTGTTGAATAGGCTTGCTTTTTTTTAAAAAAAAGGTACCTTTTCTTTCAGTTCCCCTGTATAATTCATGATGAGAGTTTACAACCTTCATGTCATCAAAGGTTATGGGGGAGCAGGGTGTGTGTGTGTGTGTGTGTGTGTGTGTGTGTGTGTGTGTCTTTTTTTCCAGCACATTAATAATGATTGAAACTAACCTACCAAGCCTATACAAGGGCACTCAGTATAATTGATTGTGGAATCAGGTAACAGTCGCTGGCCAGCTTACAAGAATTTATATTGTCTGGTGGTTCAAAACCTTTCCGACGATTGACACTTGATAGCTCTTCAATAAAAATAATAACTCGTAATATTGCAACCGGTGATTCTTATCTTCTTTTATCAGGTTCAACGAGGAACGAGGGTACGGGGTCTTCAGTACACCGAGGTACGTACGCGTTGACTTACTTCTTTTGCGACTGATGAAATAATAGTATTTTGTGGATTTTTAGCAGCTCCGTAGCCAAAGGGTTCGTGAAATGTCTGTGGAGATCCTCTGTCCTCCAGGCCGTGGTTGTCCCAAAGGTGCTTTTTTCAGGAGGCAACTGGACGTTCTTGTTTCCCTTTGAAGACATTTCGCTTCTCGTCCAAGAAGCTTCCTCAGCTCTAACTAGCTCCTTTCCGCTCCCTTTCCGCTCCCCGCCATCCAGTCAGAGCCGAAGAAGCTTCTTGGCTAGAGAAGCAAAACGTCTTCAAAGAAGAAAGCCCAGTTGCCTCCGGAAAAAGCACCTTTGGGAAAGGATTAGTTTTAAATTAATGTTCCATTTTGCAAGTTGGAGGCTAGTAGGGAGTCATACAAGCAGAAAATATTCAGGTATTTATCGACCTCTAACTTGGTCGCTATGAAGATGGACCAACATAAAAGAGTCACAGTAGAATTGTAAAAGTTAGATTGGAGGGATCCATAACATTGATCTGAAGATTTTCTTTCTTTCTTTTTCTTTTCTTTCCCACATGTATTATTTTTACAAGTAACCCAAGGTGACTTACTATATCCAGCACACCTTCCTCCACCTGTTTTCCCCATAACAACAGCCCTGTGAGGTGGGTTGGGCTGAGGGAGAGAACAGAGTAGAGTAGAATAGAATAGAATAGAATAGAATAGAATAGAATAGAATAGAATAGAATAGAATAGAATAGAATAGAATAGAATAGAATAGAAAAATAGAACAGAACAGAATAGAATAATAGACAATAGAATGGAATGGAATGGAATGGAATGGAATGGAATGGAATGGAATAGAATAGAATAGAATAGAATAGAATAGAATAGAATAGAATAGAATAGAATAGAATAGAATAGAATAGAATAGAATAGAATAGAATAGAATATAGGAAAATAGAATGGAATGGAATGGAATGGGACCTTGGAGAGAGTAGAGTAGGGTAGGGTAGGGTAGGGTAGGGTAGGGTAGGGTAGAATAGAATAGAATAGAATAGAATAGAATAGAATAGAATAGAATAGAATAGAATAGAATAGAATAGAATAGAATAGAATAGAATAGAATAGAATAGAATAGAATATAGGAAAATAGAATGGAATGGAATGGAATGGGACCTTGGAGAGAGTAGGGTAGGGTAGGGTAGGGTAGGGTAGGGTAGGGTAGGGTAGAGTAGAGTAGAATAGAATAGAATAGAATAGAGTAGAGTAGAGTAGAGTAGAGTAGAGTAGAGTAGAGTAGAGTAGAGTAGAGTAGAGTAGAATAGAATAGAATAGAACAGAATAGAATAGAATAGAATAGAATAGAATGGGACCTTGGAGGTCATCTAGTCCAGGGGTCCCCAACCCCCGGTCCCTGGACCAGCACCGGTCTGCAGCATGTCAGCAAGTGGGCCGCACAAATAAGCACAGCTCCATCCTCGGGATGCAGGCAGTATTCAGAACCACACCCCCTCCGGTCCACAGAAAAACCTTCCTCCGTGGTGCCCAAAGGGTTGGGGAGCCCTGTTCTAGTCCAACCCCCTTCTCGGGCAGGAAACCCTAAACTGTTTCAGACAAATGATTGTCCAATTTGACTGGGATAGTACAGGGCTCCTGCCTTGAGCAGGGGGTTGGACTAGAAGATCTCCAGCGACCCTTGCAGTCACGTTTTTTTTTTAATATTCTACAAACAAGAGGGGACTTAGGAATCCTCATGCTTGTAACCTTTGTCTTCTCTGTAGGACAGAAAAGAATTTGCATTTTCAAGATCAATTTGATTTTACCACTTACAAATTCCCTTTGTTCTAACATCATAAGCAGTGCAGCATGTAACCAACTATTTCATCAGTCGTGCTTTGAAAATCCAAAACACCACCGTTTCCATGGTCAATTAAATTCTAACCGTTAAAATCTTAGGAAGGCAATTCCATTTATCGTTTCAGTTTTAAGCAGATGTGGTCGAGCAGGTTTGAAATGGAAAGTTATGCTTCACTGCCTAAAACCCTCCAGGTCCCAGAGGGTGTCCCACAGGCCAGAAAACAAATATCCTTGGAAACACAGAGTTGCCAACATTTTAGGAAAGAAAATACTCAGATTTTTTCTTTTTTTTAGTTTTCTACCCTAGGGCAGAGAGAAAGGGAAAGGAATCAGAAAGTACGTTGCGAGCAAAGATGCACATGTGACAAAAATATTCCCACTTACGCTTGTAAATTTGTGCTCTTATTCTCAGCGCAAAGGCTCCAAGACAGACGTTTCCCTCGTTGTGAGCGGTTGCTGGAGTTCAGGCACAAAACTTGCCGAAGTTCTGCCAAAGTTTCAGTAGCTCACTTAATTCTCAGCGCTTTTCCAGATGGGATCAGCCAGGCTTGGCAGGCGCCACATCAGTCTTCAGGGGAGGTAAGGAGATAGTATCAAGTCCACTTGCTCTGAACGTGCTGGGTCAAAAGAGGCGCTAGCAGGAACTCAGAGATAAAAACCCATTTGGCTGGACCGGTGCCCAGTAGGTGTTGAGCCAAGCAAAATCCAGCAAGAGAAAGAACGGAGGGGACTCTCTCAGCCGGAGGACCCAGCCAGAAGCTCTGCATCTTGTCTTGGGTGAGACCAGAGGGGGCAGAGAGAAAATAGCAACGTGAGAAGGTATTCCTGGTTCCCAGGTGGTTGATATCTGAGGGGTGAATTTGCGGAAGCCTTTCCTGTGGGAAAATCCACTGCTCGTAAAACAATGTTGATGAATGTTGGTTTTGGAATAAAGGGAGCCTGGTTGCACCCTTATAAATTCATCCTCCGGAAGAGATCAATTTTAATTCAGGGATAAACAATAACTGCTCTTGTGCTCTTCCCTGCTGTGGAAATCTTGACTTACACACGGAGCTGGGTGTATTTCGTGGGCGCCCTGAGAATGCGCGACAAAAAAGGGGTAAGTGGAGTTGCAAGGGGGAAGAGTGAGAAACTTCTAAAAATATTTCTGCTTAATGCAGAACAACATCTGGACGTTGGCGTGTTTTGACAAGGGATTCCCCAGTTTGAAATGTTGTCTTGAAATCGTCCCGTCCCATTTAGGAAAGGAGAGATTGTGAAATTTCATTCAAAATGATTCACTCTGGGCAAGATTGGATAGATCGTGGTCGCGGCACCAGTTTTAGTTGTGTTTTGAGGTAAACCGTATATTTTGTCATTATACTACAGTTAAATATTAATCGAAGGGAATATTTAAGGCAAAATAATTTCCCAAAGAAAGAGAAAAAAATATTCCTTATGGCTTTGGGGACAGCTGAATAACACTGGGGAAGATGTTTGATATCAAAGTTTTTACCAGTCTGTGAAGGATTAATAGGTTATATTGAATCGGTGGATGTGGGGAAATATTTCCTATCCTAATTGAATTGGATATTGAAAAATCCCACTAAGAAAATGACTTGCGAGTCATCAGAAACTGCTGTCAAATCATAGCATATCAAGGATGACGATCCTTTCATAAACTGAGAGAAAAAGTCTATATCTTTGCACTAATTAAAACAGGGGGCACATGGCCAGAATTATCTTATATATTTTCAGGTATGCCTAGTTACATTTATATAAATATTTCAAATATTAGATACTTTTAAATTAAATTGCAAACTAAATTGTGGCTTAATTTTTTTGCATGCCTTTTAACTAGGTGGATCTGAGCACCAAATATAGCAGCCTGTGTTCATATGAAATGTAAAATGAATAATTAACATCATTGAAAGATGTCTGGCTTGCTTTTTAAATGTTAAGGCTGTTTCCAGGTTAGCTTGCATCCATGCCAAATATATCGCTAAAAGGACACTGAGAAGGAACAGCTGTTTTCAGCTCTGAATGCCTGTTTGCTGCTTTAAATTTAGATTTTAACCTGTCCACTTAAGCACCTGGGTGGTCTAACAAGGAAATATATGGAACATTTATTTATTTATTTATTTATTGATGGGATTTATATCCCGCCCTATCTCCTGAAGGACTCAGGGCGGCTCACAATAAAACATATAATAAGTGCATAAATCAAGATAAATGAAATTGAGAACATCAGTGCAATAAAAAATTAGAGAATTTAAAAATGAATTAAAAATACTAAATATAAATTAATTAAGATGCCTGTCAGTCTAGGTCAGCTTGGTGGAACAGGTGTGTTTTGAGGCCGCGGCGAAAGGATTGGAGGTTTTGGGCAGTTACATTTATATACCGCCCTATTCCCTGAGGACTCAGGGCGGTTTACAGGGAATTAAAATCCACCATACAAAAGTTAAAAAACCAATTAAAAAAAATATTAAATTACCCTGTATACATTAAAACCCCAATTAAAAATTTCTCCTCAGCCTGGGCCTGGGAGCTCAAAGAGCCAGGTCTTCAGGCCCCGGCGGAATGATCGGAGGTCGGGGGCAGTCCTCAGCTCCACCGGCAGCTGGTTCCAGAGGGCAGGCGCTCCCACCGAGAAGGCCCTATCCCTGGGTGTCACCCGCCGGCAATCTCTCACCGGCGGCACCCTGAGCAGACCCTCCCTGTGGGAGCGCACTGGGCGATTTTAATTACTGGTTGAGCCACTCTAGGCATTAAGAAATATATTCGTTGTGAAAGCTTGGTAGATAATGGATGGGAATATATACATCGTGTCTATTTTCCAAAGCACCAGAAGACAAAAGAAGAATCAATGGATGGAAACTAAATCAAAGAGAGAAGCAGCCTAGAATTTAGGAGAAATTTCCTAATGGTGAGAACAATTAACCAGTGGAACAGCCTGCCTCCAGAAGTTATGGGCGCTCAATCACTGGAGGCTTTTAAGAAGAGACTGGGCAGCCACTGGTCTGAAATGGTACAGGTTCTCCTGCTTGAGCAGGGGGCTGGACTAGAAGACCTCCAAGGTCCCTTTTAACTTGGTTATTCCATTATATTGCAAATTGTTTTGGCAGCTGGGCATGAATGCTTCTCCCTTTTTGAAACGAACCATCCATCTGTTTCACCTTCCGGTATCTAAATATCTTCTTGTGCTTTACTTTCCGCCTCCTGACAACAGATCTGCAGATGCTGTAGAAGAATTTGACGAGAATGCTTGGTTGGAATCCTCAAGGGGCAGCAAGATTTTGCCTTAAATGTTGATCAAGGGGACGGGTCTTGCAGAATGTCCTATGCTAATGGAGAAACGGGTGGGCACCCCAGGTCTCATTTGTCCGTGGGTGCCAGTCCTCAGGTGGGAAGACTGAATGGCCCCCAAAAGGCCACAAATTGGCTAGAAATGCGGACAAACCTAAGCAATATGGAATATTCTCCTGTGGCTCCCGATCCAGATTCACTGGTGACAAATGGATCAAAGATTCTTCCAGATCCTGGAGAGGACAATTCACCGGACTCTGCTTTCCAGATTAATAGCGAATCTACAGGACGCGATGAGGCTCAGCAAGCCTACGCTCCTAAATGCTTTTACGGGCCACGTTTAACAAAAACTAGCACGCAAGGAAATGTGTACAATTTCCTGGAAAGGCCGACAGGATGGAAGTGCTTCATTTACCACTTTACAGTGTAAGTACCCAGTTTTTAGTTTCTCCTGAATGTTTCATCTTGTGAACATTTTCTAAACTGCAAAGAGAGGAACCAAAGCAAAATGTCAGCAAAGGATGCATGGGTGAACCCCCTCAGTCTTTCTAGAAAAATCTTACAGTCTTAACTAAAACTTTGGCTTGCCCGAATTCTTCTGTTGGAAGATGAATATTCAAAATTGCTCAAATATTCTTTTGGGTAAGAAATCTTACTTGCCCTAGAATCGATCGTCTTAATTTTTTTTTCTTTTTAAGGAGAGCTTAGTGGTTGGAAAGAATGGAATGGAATGGAATGGAATGGAATAGAATAGATGGAATGGAATGGAATGGAATGGAATGGAATGGAATGGAATAGATGGAATGGAATGGAATGGAATGGAATAGAATAGAATAGAATAGAATAGAATAGAATAGAATAGAATAGAATAGAATAGAATAGAATAGAATAGAATAGAATAGAATAGAACAGAATAGATGGAATGGAATGGAATGGAATGGAATGGAATGGAATGGAATGGAATGGAATGGAATGGAATAGAATAGAATAGAATAGATGGAATGGAATGGAATGGAATGGAATGGAATGGAATGGAATAGAATAGAATAGAATAGATGGAATGGAATGGAATGGAATGGAATGGAATGGAATGGAATGGAATAGAATAGATGGAATGGAATGGAATAGAATGGAATGGAATGGAATGGAATGGAATGGAATGGAATGGAATGGAATGGAATAGAATGGAATAGAATAGATGGAATGGAATGGAATGGAATAGAATAGATAGAATGGAATGGAATGGAATGGAATAGAATAGAATAGAATAGAATAGAATAGAATAGAATAGAATAGATGGAATGGAATAGAATAGAATAGAATAGAATAGAATAGAATAGAATAGAATAGAATAGAATAGAATAGAATAGAATAGAATAGAATAGAATTAATTTGGGTAATGAAACATCTGCAAGAAACAACCAACAGCACCCCTCATTTCAGCCCTGAGCTACAAATATTCTTCCTCAATGTAAGCTATTCACTACACTGATCAATACTGTTTCCCTTCCAATACTAGGATTTGGACCACTGGGTAAGTAATAATAATAAGGTTTGAAGGTACCTTGGAGGTCATCTAGTCCAATCCCTGCTCAGGCAGGAAACTCTATAACATTTCAGACAAGTGGCTGTCCAGTCTCTTCTTAAAAACTTCCAGTGTTGGAGCATCACAACTTCTGGAAGCAAGGAGTTCCACAGGAAATTTCTCCTTAGTTCTAGGTTGCTTCTCTGAGATATTGGAAGACTGCTAGCATGTCACCCCTCATCCTTCTCTTTGTTAAACTAGACATACCCAATTCCAGCAACCGTTCCTTATATGTTTTAATCTCCAGTCCCCTGATCATCTTTGTTGCTCTTCTCTGCACTCTTTCTAGAAGTCTCAACATCTTTTTTACATCGTGGTGACCAAAATTGGATGCCGTATTCCAAGTGTGGCCTTACCAAGGCCTTGTAAAGTGGTATTAAAACTTCACGTGATCTTGATTCTATCCCTCTGTTAATGCAGCCTAGCACTGTGTTGGCTTTTTGGGCAGCTGCAGCACACGGCTGGCTCATACTTAAGGGATTGTCCACTAGGACTCTTGAGATCCCTCTCACAGTTGCTACTCTTGAGCAAGGTACCCCTCCCCATACTGTACCTGGGCATTTGGTTTTTCTTGCCTAAATGTAGAACCTTCCTTTTTGTCTCATCTCAGTTGTCCAAGCATTATTCGCCTCTTCAAGCTACGCAAGTTGAAAGATATGTCTAAGAACGAGACCAGTAGACTTTTGTTTTCCTTCCTGTCTCCCAAAACAATGGCGCCTGAACAAGGACAGAGATAAGTGGCTTTATCTACAATAGGTCCCAAATAATGAGAGAGAGAGAGAGAGAGAGAGAGAGCAGGCTTTGAGGAGGTCAGCTCTTGCATTCCTGGGCCAGCTTCCAAGACGTCCTGCATCACCAATGGACAACGTTGACCAAAGGCAGCCATGTCAGGGATACCCTGGATTCAAAGTTTCTGAAATATATTTGGTTTTCTTCTTCCATCGCCACCCAGTTTTCTCACAACAGTAGGATCGAGGCACAGATCTTTCTGTGATTATATTGCCAAAGATTCCCCCTTCGTAGGGGGTTCTTCGTAGGTGAAGAGGTCTATAGGTAAAGGTAAAGGTTCCCCCACACATGCGTGCTAGTCGTTTCCGACTCTAGGGGCCGGTGCTCATCTCCGTTTCAAAGCCAAAGAGCCAGCGCTTTGTCCGAGGACGTCTCCGTGGTCATGTGGCCGGCATGACTAGACGCCAAAGGCGCACGGAACGCTGTTACCTTCCCACCGTAGCGGTCCCTATTTTCCTACTTGCATTTTTACGTGGTTTCGAACTGCTAGGTTGGCAGAAGCTGGGATGAGTAACAGGCGCTCACTCTGCTACGCGGCACTCGGGATTCGACCCGCCAAACTGCCAACCTTCTGATCGACAGGCTCAGCGTCCTAACCCACTGAGCCACCACGTCCCTTTTGAAGAGGTCTATAGGATATATCTATCTATATCTGTATGTATGTATACATATATATATATATATATATATATATATAGAGAGAGAGAGAGAGAGAGATAAATTGTATGTGTGTGTGTCTGTGTGTGTGTGTATAGAGAGAGAGATTTTGTGTGTGTTTGTATTCACAAAGCTAACCCAATCAATCTATTTGATACTACTATCTCCCATTGTAGTCAGATATGTCTAATCAGATGTAATTCAATTCACGGGATTTTCAAATGAAAATGTGTCATGTAGGAGAAGTCCAAACTGAATGAAGGATCACGGTAGGAAAAAAGAAGTCAAGACATTGGATGGAGCCCTAACCCCAGCAACTCTAATGATTTCCATCACAATTGCTCTTGTGCCCTCTTTCATGCCTTCATACCTTAACGAATACTTTAAGGAAACAAGCAGGATCAAATATCTCACCAACTTTCCTAGCTGATCAATTATTCAAAAGTATTTCTTTTTCAGAAATCCATAAAAGGAGGGAGTTACCTTCCTGACCTCCCTTTTTATTTTGTGTTTGGATGTATGTGTGTAGATAAGGAGGCCAACAATTTGCGTTGATTCATTCAAAATTCAGTTCTTTATCAATCGGAGTTTGAATCAAAATATAACAACATGCATTTAGGGAAATAAAATATTATTTTTTTTAGTAAAAAAGCAAATCTGTACTGCTCTATTGCTGTGCCCTTTCCCCTCCCAAAAGTGTTGGAGCGTTCACCGCTTCTGGAGGAAGGTGGTTCCACTGGTTAATTGTTCTCACTGTCAGGAAGTTTCTCCTTAGTTCTAGGTTGCTTCTCTCCTTGACTAGTTTCCATCCATTGCTTCTTGTCCTGCCTTCGGGCGCTTTGGAGAATAGCTTGACTCCCTCTTCTTTGGGGCAGCCCCTGAAATATTGGAACACGGCTATCATGTCACCCCTCGCCCTTCTCTTAATTAAATTCCAGCAACCGTTCCTTATATGTTTTAGCCTCCAGTCCTCTGATCATCTTTGTTGCGCATCTCTGCACTCTTTCCAGAGTCTCAACATCTTTTTTACATCGTGGTGACCAAAGCTGGATGCCGTATTCCAAGTGTGGCCTTCCCAAGGCCTTGTAAAGTGGTATTCTATCGGAACAACTGGAAAAGCTGTGGACTTTTCCGTAGCTATGAACCTTCGCTGTCGGTGTAACATCTCTGCACTTTAATCCTTTGTCTAAATTTCTTCCAGTAGAAATTGTCTCTTTGTTTGTTGGATAAAGGGCATGGAGCTTAAATGGTATGATGAACAGTTGAGGGACTAGGTATGTCTTGCCCTGGAGTGGGGAACCCTTGGCTCTTTTATGACTTGTGGACTTCAGTACCCAGAATTCCTGAACCAGCCATGCTGACTCAGGAATTCTGGGAGTTGAAGTCCACACATCATAAAAGAGCCAAGGTTGCCTACCCCTGGTCTAGAATTAAGAATTAAGGGGGACATGATAACTGTCTTGTAGTACTTGAGTGGCTCTCTCAGAGAAGAGGGGTATGACCTATCCACCAAAGCGCCTAAAGGCAGGACAAGAAGTAACAGATGGAAACTCATCACGGAGAGAAGCAACCTAGAACTAAGGAGAAACTTCTTGACAGTGAGGACAATTAACCAGTGGAACAACCTGCCTCCAGAAGCTGTGAACGCTCCAACACTGGAAGTTTTTAAGAAGAGACTGGACAGCCATTTATCCAAGATGGAATAAGGTCTCCTGCCTTTGGCAGGGGTTTGGACTAGAAGGCCTCTTGAGATTCCTTCCAGCCTTGTGATTCCATGCTCTAGGTTTCACGCATACAATCACCCTCCCTGTATATTCCTGATTCCAGACAACGTATCTGTTCCTCCTTCGACACGTTCTCCACCTGTTTGCATTGAGATGGCACTGACAGGATTGTACCACATTCTTACGTAGCAGCAGCAGACCCCTTTTGCACCTTCTTCCTTCATTTCCAGTGAAAGATTTTTTTTAGATCTTCCTCATTCTGGTCATTAAAATGGCATCATCAGCAGGTCTATGGTTATTGCTGTCTTCCCCAGGAATTTTAACGTCCTTTCCTGCTTTCAATCCAGCCAGTCTCATGATAGATACGCTGAATGCTGGTTAAACAGAGGTCAAACCTAGAGGGAAGGAGGATCTTTCTGGCAGTGAGAACAATTAATCAACGAGCTAGCTTGCGTCCTGGAGTTGTAGGTGCTCCATCACTAGAGCTTTTGAAAAACAGACTGGACAACGCTTTGGGCAGGATGATATAATAAGGTCTCCTGCCTCGAGCAGAGAGTTGGAATAGAAGACCTCTTGAGGTCCCTTCCAACGCTATGATTCTATATTCTGTGTTCTGTGAATGTAAACTAAATGTGCATTGTGATAAGATGTAACCCTGGTTTCCCAATTTTGAATCTTTGGGGTGTTTCACATTCCAACTGTTGCTTTTTGGTCATCGTTAAGTCACCAGCAAGTGGTCAGACCATATTTTTAAGGGCTGTGATTTACAGAATTACAAAACAGACAAACATACACTTCGTAGTTGCTGGGAGAGTGAAGTGTTTTTTAATTGCACTGATGTTTGAACTGGAGGATGTGGGCTGCTTAATGCAGTCGCTATCTTGGTTGCTGATAGCAAGCCATTTAGGAAAGAACTTCGCACAATATGGCTCTATTACTGGTGCCTGTTATCTTTGATAGCAAGGTATCTTAAGCTGCAATTTGAAACCTGAGAAACTCTGTTAGGGCTTCTGATGTTGACCCCAGTGTGCTATCTAGAAATATATTTTTAAAAACATGGATCAAGAATATTAAAGTGAAAAGAAAGCTTTGTGTAGTTAATATCAAAGTGCAATTTGAGTACAGGAAGTCCTTATATATGTATATAAACATGATAACCCTTGTTGAAACAACAACAGAAGAAAGGCTGGTTGAGCTAAACTTTACACTAATCTTCAAAACCCTCTGTTAACCATCTGTTATTGTATTTAGAAGACCATCTTATTTGTCTCTTGAGAAACCTATATGCGGGTCAAGAAGCAACAGTGAGAACTGGACACGGAACCACTGATTGGTTCAAAATTGGGAAAGCAGTCCGGCAAGGCTGCATACTGTCACTCTGCCTGTTTAACTTATATGCAGAGCACATCATGAGAAAGGCAGGGCTAGATGAATCAAAAATTGGAATTAAGATTGCCAGGAGAAATATCAACAACCTAAGATATGCAGATGATACCACTCTAATGGCAGAAAGTGAAGAACTAAAGAGCCTCTTGTTGCGAGTGAAAAAGGAGAGTGTAAAAGTTGGGTTGAAACTAAATATTAAGAAAACCAAGATCATGGCATCTGGCCCTCTCAATTCCTGGCAAATAGATGGGGAAGAAATGGAGGTAGTGACAGATTTTATTTTCCTGGGCTCCAAGATCACTGCAGATGGGGACTGTAGCCAAGAAATTAAAAGACGCTTCCTCCTGGGGAGGAAAGCCATGGCAAATCTAGACAGCACACTAAAAAGCAGAGACATCACCCTGTCAACAAAAGTGCGTATAGTCAAGGCTATGGTCTTCCCAGTTGCAATGTATGGCAGTGAAAGTTGGACCATAAGAAAGGCTGAGCGCCAAAGAATTGAGGCCTTTGAACTGTGGTGCTGGAGAAGACTCCTGCGAGTCCCTTGGACTGCAAGGCGATCAAACCAGTCAGTCCTAGAGGAGATCAACCCTGACTGCTCTTTAGAAGGTCAGATCTTGAAGTTGAAACTCAAATCCTTTGGCCACCTAACGAGAAGGAAGGACTCACTGGAGAAGAGCTTAACGCTGGGAAAGGTTGAGGGCAAGAGAAGAAGAAGGGGACGACAGAGAATGAGGTGGCTGGACAGAGTCACTGAAGCAGTAGGCATGAGCTTAAAGGGACTCCAGAAGATGGTAGAGGACAGGAAGGCCTGGAGGAACGTTGTCCATGGGGTTGCGAGGGGTCGGACACAACTTCATAACTAACAACAACAACATTGTATTTAGAAAGTAGGAAATCCACAAACGGTTTCCAGTCTCTTATAAAACTGTCTAATCCATTTTCTCAAATCAAAGCCGTCAATTTCAGCATCTCTGCTCGCTCAGTCAATTTCAAGATCCGTTCCTCAACACCCAGCATCTCTTTGTCTTTCCATTATTTGGCAAGCGCAATCCTCGCAGCCGTCACCCCTGTGAAGGAACAGCGCCCCAAATTGTTCTTCAGTTGGCTTGTCCACCATACCCAAAAGAAAAGCTCCAGCTTTCATTCATATTTGTATCTTAAATATTGTTTCTGTTTATCCTGTATGTTTTCACACATTTGCAGGACCACCACCTGTGGGGAAAGCGGACCTGGATTTTAATTAACATTTCCAGCACTTATTGGAAATCCCTTTACATATTTTCGCTATGTATCTATCTGGGGTCAAGTGCCAACCATACAACATTCTGTAAAAGTTCTCTTTCAGACTATAATTTAATGTGAATTTTAGTCCACTCATTCTCCCGTTTATCTAGCATTATATTATACCCAGAGTTTTTTGCCCATTTTACTACACACTCATCTTAGCTCAATCTGTTGACTGCTTTTTCTTCTTTTTTCATGTACGTATGTACTGTATGTATGTGTATAACATATGTAAAAGGGGAAGATAATGTATTGCTTTTTCTTTGCTCTCAGCACCCATCCAGGGTGGATCCCACATATTAAATGTAAATTTAATTGACCATTTTTTTCCTTCTTTTTTGAACACTTTTTTTTCTTTTCTGTTGTTCTTAGGGTTGAATGTATGCTTTTATTTTGTTTCATTTTGCTAATTTTGTTGTTTTGTATTCTATTCCCTATGATAAAACCTTAAATAAATATTTTTTTTTACAAAAGCCACATTATGGAGCCTTGGTGGCGCAGTGGGCTAATGCCTCCTTAAGTAACACCAGCTGCCTGCAATTAGTGCAGGTTCGAGTCCCACCAGGCTCAAGGTTGACTCAGCCTTCCATCCTTCCCAGGTAGGTAAAATGAGGACCCAGATTGTTGGGGGCAATTAAGCTGACTTTGTAATAATGCCGCTTGGGTGTGTGTGTGAAAGCCCTAATAAGCAGGCATATACATAGAATGAAGGCTACTGCTAAGCTTGTAAGCCGCCCTGAGTCTTCGGAGAAGGGCGGGATATAAATGGAATTAAAATAAAATAAATAAATAATTAAATTATCAGCAGAGTTCTCCTTACCTCCTGGCCCAAATGCTTGGGAAGCACCAAAGTCTCAAGTGGGAAGTACCAGAGTTTAGCATGGATTTTTTTAAAAAAAACCACAGCAAAGGATGAAAATAGCATATCATCCAAATCTTCCACTTAGGTCCATACCATACATTCTTGCAGAGGAGATATACAGCGAAGTGGAGATATTAGAATTTAACAACTTATTCAATAGTTTCGTCAACTATTTATTTCATATAGTTCATTCAGTGATTGTTCAAAGTTACAACAACACTGAAAAAGTGAATTACGGCTGTTTTTTCACACTTATGATGGTTGCAGCATCTCCAAGACCAAAATTCAAATACTTGGCCACCGCCTCATAGCTATGGCGGTCGCAACCTCCTGGGGTCACGTGATCCCCTTTTGCGACCTTCTCACAAGCAGAGTCAATGGGGGAAGCCAGATTCACTTAACAACGGGGTTACTAACTTAACAACTGAGGGGATTCACAACTGCAGCAGGAATGGTCATAAAATTGGGACAGAACCCATTTAACAACAGTCGTTTAGCAATGGAAATTCTGGGCTTAATTGTGGTCACCGTATTTCTCAGCTTTGGCGTCTTTTAAGATGGTGGCCTTCGACTCCTAGCTGGGGGATTCTGGGAGTTGAAGGCCACCCATCTTAAAGCTGCCCCCAGACTAGAAAGTACACACAGCTCAGGGTTGGCACGTTGTGTTGTGAAAATCTTTTCGGCTCGGTTTCGGAATGGCAAACGTTTCATTACCATACAGTACTTGATAAGTTCATCAGCGCCACAGATGAGGGGAAGTTTGGACTGTTGGTTGGTAATGGTTGAGTAAATAAATGTCTCAGTGAGTGTATTGCTTAAAAGAGGAGAAAGCTAGGCATAATTTTAAGTGAATAACAACTTTTTGGTCATTCTCTCTTTTTTTTAATTTGTAGATTTCTGCTGGTGCTGGTTTGTTTAATTTTCAGTGTTCTGTCTACTATAGAACATTATGCAGAATTTGCCACCGGAACGCTTTTTTGGATGGTAAGTGATCTGCTTTGAAATATTAGATAAATTGCATACAGTGCAGACAAGCTGGGACCTTTCTGTGAAAAAGTGAAACAATGAAAAGGCCAGATTTATTTATTATGTACCACAAACTGCTATTTTGACATGCTGTGGTACTGGAGAAAATGTCAGTGAATCCCGCAGCTTATTTGCTATTCACAGAATCCAGTTTATTTACATCCTTACCAATCTCCTCCTCCTCCTCCTCCTCCTCCTCCTCCTCCTCCTCTATCACTACCACCACCTTCTCCAACTCCTAATTTGGAAAGTTTGGGAAATCAGATACTGGTCTGTGTTGATTTGTTTGAAATACGACAAAAGGCAGCATCTTGATTATCCCCCTTGGCCAGGGGTAAGGCAACCTCGGCTCTTTTATGACTCCTGGACTTCAACTCCCAGAATTCCTGAGCCAGCCACGCTGAGGGGAAAGGGAGAGGTTTCCATGCTGAGCCAGGCTGGCTCAGGAATTCTGGGAGTTGAAGTCCACCAGTCATAAAAGAGCCCAGGTTGCCTACTCCTGCCCTTGGCCAAGTCACATTCTGATTTTAACACCTTAATGATGGCACACCGGATAGCCTCAGAAGAACAATATAGTAATAATTACTTTTATGAATTTTTATATTTACAGTTGGTAAGCTGATTTTCACTTTCAACCATCCATTATAATTTTTAATGTCTTTGAATCACAGTCTCAAATATTGTAACTAAGACATCAAAGAAATGTCATTCGAGCAAAATATATTGATTATTCACACAAAGCCATCTTGATTCTGCCCCTTGGCCAAGTCACATCCTGATTTTAACAGCTCAGTGATGGCACACTGGATCACCTCAGAAGAACAATGCAATTACACGCTTTTCTCATTACGTAATTAATAAGCAGAGAGGAAAAAGAAACACATCAAGTATCGCCATGTGCTAAATGTTCCTATTCAATGCAATACTTCTTGGTGGGAAACACACACACCCCTTCCAGGGCTTCTGAAACATCCACTGTTTTCTCAGGATGGCTCTAGGAATTGTTGGGAGACAGGTGTGTCCCCCAAAGTGCCAAGAACAGGTGTGGAAGTTGATGTCTTGGGGCTGGCAAGGAGGAAAGGGGATGCCCCTGGCATTGTACCACTTTTTAAAATATAAAATGCTTTCTGCCTGGTGGATGTAAACGCATATTTTAAAAGAATGTTTAAAAATAAACATCATTGTTTCTGATTTTAGGAAATTGTCTTGGTGGTCTTTTTTGGTGCTGAATACATGGTGAGGCTCTGGTCTGCAGGTTGCAGAAGCAAATATGTTGGAATCAAAGGACGAATCCGTTTTGCCAGGAAACCGATATCGATAATAGGTCAGCTTTATTTGGAAATAACTTTCCAGTTGTCTAAGGCAGAGTTTCTTAACCTCAGCAACAGCAAGATGTGTGGACTTCAGCTCCCAGAATCCCTTAGCCATTATATTGGCTTGGGAATTCAGGGTGTTGAAGACCACAAATGTCAGCAAGGGAATTCTGGGAACTGAAGTCCACAAATGCTGGCTGGGAAATTCTGGAAGTTGAAGTCTAGACGTTTTAAAAATTGTTGAGGTTGGGAATCACAGATCTAGTGTATCAAGAACTGCAAAGACATTAAAAAATGAGGGATGGAATGGAATGGAATGGAATGGAATGGAATGGAATGGAATGGAATGGAATGGAATGGAATGGGACCTTGGAGAGAGTAGGGTAGGGTAGGGTAGGGTAGAGTAGAATAGAATAGAATAGAATAGAATAGAATAGAATGGAATGGAATGGAATGGAATGGAATGGAATGGAATGGAATGGAATGGAATGGAATAGAATAGAATAGAATAGAATAGAATAGAATAGAATAGAATAGAATAGAATAGAAGGAATGGAATGGAATGGAACGGAATGGAACAGAACAGAACAGAACAGAATAGAATAGAGCAGAGCTGGAAGGGACCTTGGAGGTCTTCTAGTCTTGCTTCATCTCTATCTATCATTAAGAATTTCCAGAAGGCCTAAGAAAGTTTTCTTCTATCAATTCTTCCCCCCCTTGTGCAATACGGAGATTATTCATGTTTAATGCTATTGCTTTCTTTCCAAGATGTACAGACAAATCATAAAGTCAGATGCATTTGTGAAGGCCGTGTTCTGGCAATGCAATAAATAATAAAATACAGCACAGACTAGTTGAGGTAGTATCTCTAAGCTGGGATGGCTAATTTAAAACTCGTGTAAGAAAATAGCCTTACATAGTATCAAGGTCTGTTTTGCAGACGGCTTCTTTTCATAAATAGTGTCGAGCAGATATTGAAATAGTTCATATGCTTTATCAACAGATCTCATAGTTGTGATTGCGTCAATTATTGTTCTGAGTGTGGGATCAAATGGCCAGGTGTTTGCTACCTCTGCAATAAGGTATGTAAAACAGTTTTGGTCAATTATTTAAAAATATCCTGGTTTTCAACTTTGCATCCTGCCTATATGCACATATTTTTATTGCCGCCACCATAATTGTTGTGATTTTTTTATGTATGTAAAACAATCAAAGAACAGATTTCTGGTGCCTTGGAATGACAGATAAGTGATACTCTGAGACACTGTTAGATAGAAAGAAGATCAACAGCAATTAAAAAGCCCTACTTAATGTCTTTATATAGGAAGAAGAGATAAGATAATACTGATTCATCTCCCAAGTTTCTGTAACCTTGCATATTTTTTCCTTGCAATAAACCTATCTGTTCGGACTCTAAAAATGTTGTTTCCTTGGTTGTCCAATCTCTTCTTAAAAACTTCCAGTGTTGGAGCGTTCACAACTTCTGGAGACAGGTTGTTCCACTGGTTGATTGTCCTCCCTGTCAGGAAATGCCTCCTTAGTTCTAGGTTGCTTCGCTCCTTGATTAGTTTCCATCCGTTGCTTCTTCTCCTGCCTTCAGGTGCTGTAAGAGGTGTATAGAACAAGAGGAACAAGGTTGGTTTGCAGAGAGATATGTGATAGTCGATTAGGTAAACTGGATTTAATTGTATTTCTAACCTCAGGCCTTAATCTCTTTGGCTTACTATTTTTGACTCCTATTCTGCATTTTGCATCAAGTTGTAGCACACCTTAAAAAAAGAGAGAGAATAATGCGATGGGCATGTATAAGCACAAGTGCCAGTCTCTCCGATCACTCCTCATTCCAGACTTTGACGCCTAAAAGAACGCTGCTCTCCATTCTCACTCTCCATTTTCTCTTCCAACGTTTCTTTTAAGGGGGATCCGGTTTCTCCAGATCCTTCGCATGCTTCATGTAGACCGACAAGGTGGGACATGGAGACTCCTGGGCTCTGTGGTTTTCATACATCGTCAGGTACCGTATGTGAGCAGAATATCTCTCTCTCTCTCTCTCTCTCTATCTATCTATGTATCTATATCGATCCTGACCGGCTCAAGGTCGGCTCAGCCTTCCATCCTTCCGAGGTCGGTAAAATGAGGACCCAGATTGTTGAGGGCAACACGCTGACTCTGTAAAACGGCTTAGAGAGGGCTGTAAAGCACTGTGAAGCGGTATATAAGTGCTATTGCTATTGCTATCTAAGCCGTGGTGGCCGCAGTGGTTAGAATGCAACATTGGAGGCAAACTCTGCCAACTGCCAGCAGTTCGATCCTGACGGGCTCAAAGTGGACTCAGCCTTCCGCCCTTCCAGATTGTTGGGGGCCATATGCCCTGTGAAGCGGTACGTAACTCGTAAGCGCTTGCCGCTACTGCTGTTAAGTCCAAGCTTGCAAGCTCTAAGCAATTCATTGTTGTTTTTCTTAGGAACTCATAACCACCCTGTACATCGGCTTCTTGGGCCTAATCTTCTCCTCCTATTTTGTCTACCTTGCTGAGAAAGATGCAGTGGATGAAGAGGGGCAAACTGGATTCTCCAGCTACGCTGATGCGCTCTGGTGGGGAGTGGTAAGTCTTATTCTCTGGATACCCTAGGACAGGGATAGGCAACTTGGCTCTTTTATGACTCGTGGACTTCAACTCCCAGAATTCCTGAGCCAGCATGGGGGAATTATGGACACTTCACGACTCGTGGACTTCAACTCCCAGAATTCCTCAGCCAGCATGGCTGGCTCAGGAATTCTGGGAGTTGAAGTCCACGAGTCATAAAAGAGCCAAGGTTGCCTACCCCTGCGCTAAGAAGATGTTACTTGCATCAGAGTCTCAAAGGAGATGTGGCAGCTGTGTGGTCCCTAGAAACTGGATTAAAGAGGGAGGTTTTACAAAGATGAGAGCCAGTTTAATTTAGTGATTAAGGAATCAGGCTAGAAATTGGATTCCAAGGTTCCATCCAGCCCAGTGATTCTGATTCCTTCGCTCAGCTGAGAGTTCTCCGGCACAAGGTGCCCAGTATATTTTCACTTTGGAACCGAATAGCTGCAGTGTCCTGTCCTGAGAAATCGCTCTCCCTAAATGAGGACCCAGATTGTTGGGGGCAATAAGCTGACTGTGTAATAATGCCGCTTGGGGTGGGTGGGGCAAAAGCCCTAATAAGCAGGCATATACATAGAATGAAGGCTATTGCTAAGCACATTGGTTTGTGCTTAAATTGTAAGCCGCCCTGAGTCTTCGGAGAAGGGCGGGATATAAATGGGATTAAAATAAAAAAAAAAAATAAATGAAAAGGCAGCAGTCGATCATTTTAAAATTGAAAAGTAAAGCAGCAGCCCATAGTAAATACTCTGTCATGTCAGCAGTGGATGAAGGTGAAATATTTCCAAAAATCATTCATTTCAACACTTAGACCCGAAAACTTTGCAATCGGAATTAAGATTCCATCACATAAGGATGATTCTGTCAGGTCCACGTTTGGCAGCCATTAGCAGCCATCGGAAACCAAATCCTAAGGCCTTTATATTCCAGGCAAATTCTACTCTTTTCTTCTTCTCCACTGTGTAGGTGACGGTGACCACTATTGGCTATGGGGATAAAGTGCCCCAGACATGGATTGGCAAGACAATCGCCTCCTGTTTCTCCGTGTTTGCAATCTCCTTCTTTGCTCTGCCTGCGGTGAGTATATGAGTATTAAGTAAGAGCCAGCCGTGTGCTGCAGCTGCTAAGCAAGGCAAGGCGGTCCCAGGTTGCCTCAACAAAGGAGTAGTTTCAAGATCACGTGATGTGATAGTGCTGCTTTAGAATAATAATACTAATAATAATAATAATAATAATAATAATAATAATAATAAGAATAAGAATAAGAATAAGAATAAGAATAAGAATAAGAAGAGGAAGAAGAAAAAGAAGAAGAAGAAGAAGAAGAAGAAGAAGAAGAAGAAGAAGAAGAAGAAGAAGAAGAAGAAGAAGAAGAAGAAGAAGAAGAAGAAATTGGAAGGGATCTTGGAGGTCATCTAGTCCAACCTCCTGCTCAGGCAGGAAACTCTAAACCATTTCAGACAAATGGCTGTCCGGTCTCTTCTTAAAAACTTCCAGTGTTGGAGCATTCACAGCTTGTGGAGGCAGGTTGTTCCACTGGTTAATTGTTCTCACTGTCAGGAAGTTTCTCCTTAGTTCCAGGTTGCTTCTCTCCTTGATTGGTTTCCATCCGTTGCTTCTTGACCTGCCTTCAGGGGCTTTGGAGAACAGCTTGACTCCCTCTTCTTTGGGGCAGCCCCTGAGATACTGGAAGGCTGCTATCTCACTTCTGTTGCACTGATCAACACATTCCAAGCACAGTTCCAATCTGCTGTCACACACCTTTCTTTTTCCTAATGTGAGAGCCAGCCTTCCATGTGGCAGTCATTCTTGTAAATAAAGATAATGCTGTGGAGCAATGCTACCATTAAACTGTTTGTCCAGAATGGTATGTGATCTCCTGCTTGAGCAGGGGGTTGGACTGGAACAGGTATGTCAAAGTCGCGACGTCACATGATGTCGCGTGATGTATTGCGACTTTTTCCCCATTGCCGGCAATGGGGTGGGCGCGGTTTCAGGATGATGTGTCCAGCCCTCGGGCCGGCAGTTTGACATGCCTGGACTAGAAGACCTCCAAGGTCCCTCCCAACTCTGTTATTCTATGTTCCCTGAGTGGAAATACGATGCAACACTTTCTGATTTTGAAGAACGTTCTTCTGCACAAAGTATCGGCTTATGCAGGACAATTCAGACTAGGTATCAGAATCCATTTATATCACATTCATAAATGTATGTTTAAAACATTATCCCCCCCCCCATGGATTCTGCCATCTCCCGAGGAAGGAGGAGCGGATGTGGATTCAGCCTGCCTTAGTTTATTTCAAAGACCAAGGGAATCCTTTTGAACTGGGGGAACAAAGGGGAGGGTTAGGGAAGGAGGCATCTGGCCTGTGTCTCCATTTGAATCTGTAAAGGAAGAAGGCAATAACCGTAAAAGATCCGAAGTTCCCTTTTTCCCACGAAAGGGATGACACGAAGTAAAATGATGGGGGGCTGACCAAATGGGGTTGAGGGAAGGGGGGTTGAACCGGGAACTCTTTATAAAGTTTCAGTCTGTAAAACAATACCAGGTCCTGTCTTGTATTTCCACAACCAAACATGTCCTAGTAAAGATTCCTTTTGGACTAGAACTGACTCCAAGAGTTTTTGTTTTCCTAAGACGTGGATTGGGGTGGGTCCTGAAACCAGGGATGGTGGCCACAAATGTTCAAACAAAGCTCTGCTCCTTTTTAGGCACTTCAGATAAAAGACTTGTTCATTTCTTTATTTATACTGTTTGCCAGTTGCATAACGTCAAAGCATCTCACGGCCTTGTGCATACTTTTTTAAAAAACGCTTGAGTAAACCAAGAGAAAAGTAACCAATAATGATAAAGGAACACCCGAAAAGAGCCTGTCAATGCTTAAAAGGTTTTTGAAAATTCCTTTTCTTTGCTTCTCAGGGGATCCTGGGATCAGGATTTGCCCTTAAAGTCCAACAGAAACAGCGCCAGAAACATTTCAACAGACAGATTCCTGCAGCGGCTTCTCTAATTCAGGTAAATACGGAATCGTAAAATTGGGGGAAAAATGAACCGAACGGCAAGAAAGGAATGCAAGAGAAACGGCAGCGAAGCTGAGCTTGAAGTGGCCATTTCCATCTGTGGCCGCTGTGGCAGCAGGGGTGAGAGAAGGAGAAACCGTTGCAGTATCAGGTTGGAAAATGAAAATAAAGGAATGAAAATGAATCCCTGAGCTTGCTACGCAATCGCAAAGGCCTCTTTTTTACATCCCCGCAGGCTTTGTGGAGGAGCTACGCAGCCGAGAAACCTCAGGGCTGCCTGGCCACCTGGAAGATCTACGTTACCTCAGCTCAGATCCCAAAGAAAACAGCAGCACCCCCCAGCCCAAATCTCAGAAAACAGGTCAGAAAAACAGTGACTTATGGCCGTTTTTCACACTTACGACCGTTGCAGCATCCCCCCCCCCGGTCACGTGATCAAAATTCAGACGCTGAATTCAGGCGTGTATTTATGACCGTTGCGGTGGCCCGCGGTCCTTTGTCGATGGGGAAGCCAGAGTCATTTAACAATCCTGTCACTAACAGCTGCAGTGACTCGCTTAATAACATGGCAAGGAAAGTAATAAAAAGCGGCAGAAGTCAGCTAACAGCTGTCTCGCTTAGCAACGGAAAATTTGGGGGCACGTGTGGCCGTACGTCGAGGACTGCCTTGTGTGAGCTTCTCCTCTGTGTACGTAATTTTGCAGAGCAGTTTCCAAAAGCAAAGACTGAATTTTATTTGAATAGCAGGTATTTGAATAAATCACAGCGGATTTGGGCCTTGGCTTTTGACTCTGTAATGTAACGTTTTCAAAATTCTGCAATCGGCGTGATTTTGTCCCGTACGTGGCGGATGATAAAATGTGAGTGTTCTGTTCTGTTTCAGAGTAAAAGATACAAGAGGAAAGGAAAACCGGGGCGGGATAACGGCTCAACGTCTATAAATCCAGGAGACGCAGCCGCAATCCCCGTTCCTCAGATTACTTACGACTTCACTGAAGATCATGAAGACAAGAAAGAGTTGCGTTTCGTCCTTGAGGAGCCTGGAGGTAAACTTATTGGTTGTCCCTTTTTTGGCTTGGTACTTTTTTCGTTGCTACTTGCTGGATTCAGAAGATACACAGCTGCTCTAATGAATGGGAGATTTAATACTGCCGGAAATATCCTGACGTGTGGATGTGTTGCACATTAACCAAAAGGGGGAGACCTTCAGTGACACCATCATGGTCATCATTTTAATTATTTGGACCATATCTTATGGACCACCCTGGGTGTGGCATACTTTTGCATACCCCAAAGTGTTTTCCCAATTGAATAATAATAATAAAGTTGGAAGGGACCTCGGAGGTCATCTAGTCCAACCCCCTGCTCAAGCAGGAAACCCTACACCATTTCAGACAAATGGCTGTCCAGTCTCTTCTTAAAAACTTGCAGTGTTGGAGCATTCGCTGCTTCTGGAGGCAGGTTGTTCCACTGGTTAATTGTTCTCACTGTCAGGAAATTTCTCCTTAGTTCTAGGTTGCTTCTCTCCTTGATTAGTTTCCATCTGTTGCTCCTTGTCCTACCTTCAGGCGCTTTGGAGAATAGCTTGACTCCTTCTTCTTTGGGGCAGCCCCTGAGATACTGGAAGACTGCTATCCTGTCACCCCTGGTCCTTCTCTTCATTAAACTAGACATACGCAATTCCAGAAGCCGTTCCTTGTATGTTTTAGCCTCCAGTCCCCTGATCATCTTTGTTGAATCACAAGCATGTCACAGTTCATGTGAGTTTTAGTCTCCCCAAAATTATGTAGTTTTCTTTGTGTAGACTGTTCTTTTAAAACCTGAACAAGTCACCATACTTACAATCTTTAGGGGCCTGCAACATAAAAAGAATATTGAAGCATTCCTACAGTTTCATTAGCGGGGGGGTGGTGTGAGGGGGCAGACATTTCAGCTTTGTGGAATTCCTTACACAGTTGTTTTATAGTTTGTGGAGTAGCCGTTGTTTCCAGCTGAAATGAAACTGGGTTTCTCTGTGGGATTTCAGTATGGAGTCAGCTTTTGTGAAATTGCATCCCGACGATCACTTAACAGCTTCGTATGGAGTTAGACAGCCTTTCCTCATTTCCCTGCGGTTGAGATACGACCGAGAAAAAGAAAAGTGAAAAACAATTCTGAAATGCCTCCGTTTATTTTGGAATCCTTGGCGCTCTCTGAGCTTGGTTGTTTGCCTGCAGAAATTTCATCACCCTATCCCACAGGTCTCCCGTTGCCTCATCCGTTAAATCTTCATCTCTTGACAACTCAGAATTAGGACATGAAAGACAACTCTTGGCAAAATGTTCCCTTCTTTGAAAGAGGACATAAAGTCGAAGCTTCAAAAGCAGGATTCTTTCCCTGGAGGAAATGTCCACGTTCTCCACAGCTTAAGCCTATTTCCCCCAGTCCAAAAAAGGCTTGTGCGTTGGTACAACCCTCTTTGGACAGCTAATAAAAGCTGGCTACTTTTCTGTCTGCATGGGGTCATCTTTTGAAGTCTCAGATGCACGAGTGGTGGGGGAAAAAGGAAGACACAAAAGAGAACAGCCACAGCAGTTCCTGTCCACGTGTCCTTCACTTCACGGATTACCTACGGCAACACCTGCGACCGGCGTCAACGTCCCTCCGTCCAGTGCGCTCCCACAGAGAGGGCCTCCTCAGGGTGCCGCCGATCAAAGAATGCCGATTGGTGACCCCCAGGGGGAGAGCGTTCTCTGTGGGCGCGCCAGACCTTTGGAACAGCTTACCGGTTGAGCTCCAGACGGCCCCCGACCTTCGCTCCTTCCGGCGCGATCTTAAAACATTCTTTTTCGAACAAGCTGGCCTGGTCTGACGGGATGGGGTTGGGTTTTTAAAATTAGTTTTTAACTTAATATGTATTGATTTTATGGGCATGATGTTTAATTGGTTTTTAATGGTTTTTTAATTTTTGTATCTGATTTTTATTGTGTATTGCCCTGTTCACCGCCCTGAGTCCTTCGGGAGAAGGGCGGTATAGAAATCAAATTATTATTATTATTATTATTATTATTATTATTATTATTATTATTATTATTATTATTATTATTATTATTATTATTACTTTCCCACTGAGCCTCTGTGGTCCCCAGACACACGGACCCCTCTCCCACCTCACGTTTCCTGTTTAAGCGGATCAGCTGAGCATCTTCTCTTTCAACAAGAGGATCTTTGCTTCGCCGGATGTTCACCATCAGGCATCCTAGAAAATTGTAATAGTTCACCAGGTCTGGGCTGTCCTGGGCAAGGGAAGGGGCTGCTCATTCTGCGGCTGTTTCTGACCTTTGGCTAATTCTCAGTCTGGAAATGATGTTCCAGACTTGGGATGGTGTATAATTTACATTTACCAAAGAAGGTAGCAAAGTGACTTGCATTCCTTTCGTATTAATCAAGATAGAAAGTGGGTAATGGAATTGGAGACTGTGACTCATCCATCCTGGGCTGGTTGTGGCAGATTGTACACAATAGAACACACACACACAAACACACACACACACACACACACACAGAGAGAGAGAGAGAGAGAGAGAGATCTACCTACTGCAAAAAAAATATAACTCGTGGTGGAAATCTTGAACTTTCCTGATAAAAGCACTTTTTTTTCCCCCCAACCGAAGGACACTTTGAAAATTCTCACAGAGATTGCTCGCCTTGTTATAGCTGGGATTGTTTTTAGAACAAGGGGATAATCTTCCCACCTAGGATCAATTTAGAAACAGCTTTTTTTTCCAGGAGCTTTTTTTTTCTTTTTTCTTTTTTTGAACACATTGCATCCTTCTTCCTCCATTAGGTCTTACACGGATGTTCAAGCAATCAGGTAGGTTGCGGGGAGAAAAAAAACCCCCACTGTGAATGTGCGAGTCGTTTTAAGCAAGCCTATAAATCTCAGGGATGCAGGCCTTAGCTTAATAAAAATATATTTATCCATTGATAGAATATCCACCTCTTTTCTTTCCTTTATCTGTATTCAATACTTTAAGGCATCCAAACAACAGAATATTAAGAATCTAAATATACTGTGCAAATGCCATTATATTGATATCATATATTAAAATTGATAAGATGAGGGAATAGACTAAACTTTAGTAATTCGTTAAAAGACTGAGTTAATTGCATATTGACAGTTTATGGATATATCTTTTGTTTCTTCAGATGTCACTTACTTGACTATTATTCTCTGTATTCTTTTCTGATTATATTAGCAAATATTTTTGATTGTATTTAGACAACTTCTGGTTGTTATATTTCACTAATACAGTTCTGTCTGTCTGTCTGTATCTATCATCTATGTTTCTATTATGTATCATCTACATCTGTTATCTATGTCTGTCTGTCTATCATCCATCATCCATACATCCTTCTTATCATTATCTATCTATCTATCTATCTATCTATCTATCTATCCATCCATCATTTGTATTATCTATCTTTCTATCTACATCTCTTATTTATCTATTTATCTATCTTTCTATCTATCTATCCATGTCTGTCTCTGTGTCTGTCTATCTATGTATCCATCCATCTATGTAAATGTCTGTCTGTCTGTCTCTGTCTGTCTGTCTGTCTGTCTGTCTATCTATCTATCTATCTATCTATCTATCTATCTATCTATCTATCTATCTATCTATCTATCTATAACTTAACTATGTTAATCAAGGACTACCTGTACCAACCTTTTGGTTCCTAAAGCTTCAGCTGATAAACTCCGCATTAGAACTCCCAAAAGGAAATTCTTGCCCTACCTGTTGAACTGATTTTAAAACAAATGCCTCAGTCACTGAGGACTGAGATGGTGTGGGGGGGGGGGGAAGGTAGCGACAGAAGAAGATAACTGTAGCTCAAAAGGTGAAGTGTGGAATCCTTGGTGCTCTCTGAGCTTGGTTGTTGGCTTGCAGACCTTTCATCACCTGCCGAGGTAACATCAGCAGTGCAAGGAAGTGTGGGGATTGGTCCCAGTTATATACAGTCGCTTGTTTATATACAGTCGAAGAGGACATGTTGAGGAATTTGGCCTCGTTGGCCAGATTAATGTACATTCCCTTTCCCATCCCCACCTTCTCAATTCAGTCAAGAAACATCTGGAAGGCAACGGTGGTGGGATGTCGAGAGCCAGCAGTTTCACTGAGGAGGTGGATCTGACAGCTGAAGAGGCTCTTCTGCCTACTGTAACAGATGTCTCACAGTAAGTCCAGCTGTTAACATTTTCTCCTTAGGAGGGTTTAATTCAGGAGTCTTCAAACTTGGCCCTTTTATGACTTGTAGACCTCAACTCCCAGAATTCCTCAGCCAGCGTGCCTGGCTGAGGAATTCTGGGAGTTGAGGTCCACAAGTCATAAAAGGGTCATCGTTCCCTCACACTGGCTTGAGGAATTCTGGGAGTTGAGGTCCACAAGTCATAAAAGGGTCATCGTTCCCTCACGCTGGCTGAGGAATTCTGGGAGTCGAAGTCCACAAGTCATAAAAGGGTCATAGTTCCCTCACACTGGCTGAGGAATTCTGGGAGTTGAAGTCCACAAGTCATAAAAGGGTCATCGTTCCCTCACGCTGGATGAGGAATTCTGGGAGTCAAAGTCCACAAGTCATAAAAGGGTCATCGTTCCCTCACGCTGGCTGAGGAATTCTGGGAGTTGAAGTCCACAAGTCATAAAAGGGTCATAGTTCCCTCACACTGGCTGAGGAATTCTGGGAGTCGAAGTCCACAAGTCATAAAAGGGTCATAGTTCCCTCACGCTGGCTGAGGAATTCTGGGAGTTGAAGTCCACAAGTCATAAAAGGGTCATAGTTCCCTCACACTGGCTGAGGAATTCTGGGAGTTGAAGTCCACAAGTCATAAAAGGGTCATAGTTCCCTCACACTGGCTGAGGAATTCTGGGAGTTGAAGTCTACAAGTCATAAAAGGGCCAGGTTTGAAGACCCCTGGTTTAATCAGTCTCTCTGGATGTTTTTATTTGTCTGAATGCAAAGCTGGATGGCAAGCCTCGGGGTCTGCGTTGCTTGTCAAAAGCGAGTCGATGTCTGGGGCGCGCAGCTTTTTGCAAAAGTGGGAAGCTGTTTGGAATTTTGGCAGCATGCTGTGGATGCCTTCACAACATTGCTTGCACGGGAAAGAGAAATCTTTGCCTGTTCACTAAATATGTTGGCCTGTTGGGCAGGAAGGTAAACTCTTGAGTCAATCTCCTGTCTTGGTTGACGGTCCATAAATGTTCAAACTCAACAGTTGCACCAAAAGTGATCAGAATGGTCTCAGCCATCGCTTTTTGTGACACCCAGAAACATTTCAATAAATAAATACAATGGCCAACCTCCTGGGTGTTTTATAGGGGGTGCTAATAGTTCTGCATGCTTTTATGCTTTCTTCGGAATTAAATTTGAAACTCAAGAGTTTTAGTATAAGCTCATACGCAATATAATTTAGTCAAAGAATAGTGGATTGGAAATGAACAAAACTCAGAGGATAGTACTAACGTATCATGGCTTAAGCTTGTGACTTCCAGAATGCCTGGTTCGAAATGAGTCGAAGATTTCCATCAGTTCACTGCACCAATCTGTTCTGTATTTTGGCATTCAGCTAGAATTGATTATACAATAACGAATATTGTACAATAGACAGTAAGGTATAGAACAGGGGTCGGCAACCTCGGCTCTTTTATGACTCGTGGACTTCAACTCCCAGAATTCCTGAGCCAGCATAGCTGGCTCAGGAATTCTGGGAGTTGAAGTCCACGAGTCATAAAAGAGCCGAGGTTGCCTACCCCTGGTATAGAACATGCAATACAACACAGTAAGCTGAAGAGAACTGATGGTTGTTTGATAGAACCCCAGTACCTTTGAATTGGTCACTAAATGAAGTTTTGTAAGTCGAGGACTTACCTGTAATACTTTTGGATTTGTGTTTTAGCATTGGGGAGGGTCCCTTGTGCAAGTAGAAGGGAAACTTTCCATACACCAATTCAAGGATTCGGCACTACAGGCTGGAAAATTCCTGTACCCTAACCCTATTTAAAGAACTCTTTGATGTACAAAATAATATAAAGTGTGTCTTTCTGCACTGGTGGGTGAAAAGGCCTGAGGGATGTTGCTTTGGTTTGACTGTTGGACATTAGAGGGTGCTCTGTCATAACAAAACGTTTCCCACGTTCACCTTACCGCAAACGTGCCCGGAGGACATGTGTATTTTGAGCCAAGAATTGTAGAAGGAGTGACTGAGGTTATTGCGGCAACCGAATTTAACCTTCAGTTAGTTCACTTGTTTTGGTACAGGAGCTGTTTTAATAGAACTAAACGCTGGGTTTGCAGTCCTTGCCAGGGGCAGATGCCAAATAATTAATAAACATTTCAACACTATAATATATTTGAGGCGCATAACTAGTGCAAATCAGTCTGGATTGAACAAACCTGGATTCCTAAGTTTGTATCTTTTGACCGTTATTCCTCAACCTTAGCAACTTTTAAGAGTTGCTAGCCAGGGGAATTCTGGGTGTTGAAGTCCACACCTCTTAAAGTGACCAAATTTGAAAAACACTGCTTTATACTCTTTCAACTCTTTGGTAGACTTAAAGAAAATTCACACCAATTGTCTAGGTCAGGGGTAGGCAACCTTGGCTCTTTTATGACTCGTGGACTTCAACTCCCAGAATTCCTGAGCCAGCCTGGCTCAGCTTGGAAACCTCTCCCTTTCCCCTCAGCGTGGCTGGCTCAGGGATTCTGGGAGTTGAAGTCCACAAGTCATAACAGAGCCAAGGTTGCCTACCCCTGGCCTAGGTGGCAAAGAGCTGCCCATCTTCTCTGTTCTTCAGGTTTGCGACAAATGTGTTTATATATGGATTTTGATAATTCCAGATTAATATATGATTGTCACAGAAGACTTATGTACAGTATTAGAAAGAGGAAATCCAGACCGCCGAGGGGTATATCTGCTCGAAAGCATTCCTTGAGTTTCTCTTTCATCAGGAGGCTTCCTTTGGTACACAGGAGACATAAACATCTACAATAAATATTCATTTTATATTTACTAAAGAAATATTGAGTTTCTACTATAGATCTTGCAGAATATTGATGATATTAGCAGGTGTAGAAGATAACCACAATTGTTCATCTCACTGAGAGATGAAAGAACTTCTCAAGTATACAAAGCGGGTTTTTCTTGCTTTCTGATGCCTTCTGTTGGCAAAGATGGAGAATATACTGCTATTCAGTTAGACCTCTGTTAACAAAGTCCTGAGTTCCTTCGTTGCTTTCTGTGGGCAGCTTTCAAGTGCCTGAAGATCTTCTTTACCATTCCAGCAAGCGTTATCTGTGTCTCCTTCCTTCTATAGCAGGGGTCTTCAAACTTGGCCCTTTTATGACTTGTGGACTTCAACTCCCAGAATTCCTCAGCCAGGCACGCTGGCTGAGGAATTCTGGGAGTCAAAGTCTACAAGTCATAAAAGGGTCATCGTTCCCTCACGCTGGCTGAGGAATTCTGGGAGTCAAAGTCCACAAGTCACAAAAGGGGTCATCGTTCCCTCACGCTGGCTGAGGAATTCTGGGAGTCGAAGTCCACAAGTCACAAAAGGGTCATCGTTCCCTCACGCTGGCTGAGGAATTCTGGGAGTCGAAGTCCACAAGTCACAAAAGGGTCATCGTTCCCTCACGCTGGCTGAGGAATTCTGGGAGTCGAAGTCCACAAGTCACAAAAGGGTCATCGTTCCCTCACGCTGGCTGAGGAATTCTGGGAGTCGAAGTCCACAAGTCACAAAAGGGTCATCGTTCCCTCACGCTGGCTGAGGAATTCTGGGAGTCGAAGTCCACAAGTCACAAAAGGGTCATCGTTCCCTCACGCTGGCTGAGGAATTCTGGGAGTCGAAGTCTACAAGTCATAAAAGGGTCATCGTTCCCTCACGCTGGCTGAGGAATTCTGGGAGTCAAAGTCCACAAGTCACAAAAGGGGTCATCGTTCCCTCACGCTGGCTGAGGAATTCTGGGAGTCGAAGTCCACAAGTCACAAAAGGGTCATCGTTCCCTCACGCTGGCTGAGGAATTCTGGGAGTCGAAGTCCACAAGTCACAAAAGGGTCATCGTTCCCTCACGCTGGCTGAGGAATTCTGGGAGTCGAAGTCCACAAGTCACAAAAGGGTCATCGTTCCCTCACGCTGGCTGAGGAATTCTGGGAGTCGAAGTCCACAAGTCACAAAAGGGTCATCGTTCCCTCACGCTGGCTGAGGAATTCTGGGAGTCGAAGTCCACAAGTCACAAAAGGGTCATCGTTCCCTCACGCTGGCTGAGGAATTCTGGGAGTCGAAGTCCACAAGTCACAAAAGGGTCATCGTTCCCTCATGCTGGCTGAGGAATTCTGGGAGTCGAAGTCCACAAGTCACAAAAGGGTCATCGTTCCCTCACGCTGGCTGAGGAATTCTGGGAGTCGAAGTCCACAAGTCACAAAAGGGTCATCGTTCCCTCACGCTGGCTGAGGAATTCTGGGAGTCGAAGTCCACAAGTCACAAAAGGGTCATCGTTCCCTCACGCTGGCTGAGGAATTCTGGGAGTTGAAGTCCCTATAGTGTTCTATAGTGTTGAGCTAGTCAACATCCAAGCACCCATCTCTCTAAAAATGCAATCCATCCATCTCTGTTGTTTAAAGCCATGGAGACTTAGAGTTCTTACAAGTGAGTTAAAAGCACCGTGATACGTATTTGACTCCCAAGGCAACAGATCCAATTGCTAGTTGGATTCTTGGCAGACCAAGATGCAAAGGCTTCTCCTAACCACACAAAGGGGGAGTTATTTCAAAGGGCTGGAATCCAGCCATCCTTACAAACATGGATCCCTGGGTATCTGTCTTGGATTTTTATTCAAGATATTGAATAAATCTGTTTGACTTCAGACAGACCAGGGAGCTTTTCACTGCTTTTGACTCTGTCTTCCCACTCCAGTCTTTGTGTTATTGATTTACAGAGAATTGTCATTTTTCTATATTGTTTCAGCTACTGGCTAGAATTCAGGGGTGTCTGCAAGGTATAGTTAAAAAAAAAATTGAAACGTCAATTGAAATTGAAACATTTTTTAGGTGTGTGGCATATTTTTGCCTCCCTGTTTTTGTGTACGTGTTCCCAAAGCATATAAATGGTTGTTGTTGTTGTTTTTACTGCTTTCGAATGGAGAACTGTAACACAACGTTCAAAGACATTTGAATGTTAAATGAGGGCCAAGCCGAGCTTCGTGGTTCAACATTAGATAAGGTCGTATTAAAAATGCAATTGCCAATAAACAATGTCCTGTGAAATAGAACAAATGAAGACGAATGAAAACAACACGAGAAGATGCCCGTTAGTTGTGAAAAGCCTGGGAGAAGAGACTCCTTTAAGATGGTGGTCTGAAAGAAGACGGTGGGGCCCAAGTCCCATAGCCAAGGACCGGTGTTCCACCATCTTAGAATGGGGTCAAGAGAAAAAATGTCTTCTCTCAGTCTGAAGTGGGAGGGTCTCCTCCATGTTGTATAAGCCATGTCATTTTGAAAGGGCTGTTAAGTGCCCCAAATCCGACACAAACCATTCAGCGCTCTGAGGTCAAAAAGCAACTTAAAGAACGCGTGGTCTTGCAGTGGCTGTTGTGATGAGAGAAGTGGGGTTTAATCAACGCTCCCAGCTCAGTTTGAATCCAGAGTGTTTTCCAAGCCGAATCAAATGGAGCAAATAAATAAATAAATAAATACTATTTTTAGCCAAACGGGGGGGGGGGGGTGGAATTAAATAAATGAAGAGGACTTACTTGGAGCTATCCATGGTCCTGTTTCTTGCTGCTTTCTGTCTTCCCATGTTCGTTGTGGATGTTATGCCCCTTTGAGTATTAATTGCACAAAGGACAAGGGTCATCTGGCTCGTTTAGGAAGGCGTCAATCGAAATTAGTCAAACTATCAGTTCTAGTAACTGGAAACAAGGACTTATGTCAATATACCGTTTCAGGTTCAGTTACAATATTAACAGAATAGAATAACAGAGTTGGAAGGGACCTTGGAGGTCTTCTAGTCCAGCCCCCTGTGCAAGCAGGGGACCCTATACCAGGGGTAGGCAACCTGGGCTCTTTTATGACTGGTGGACTTCAACTCCCAGAATTCCTGAGCCAGCGTGGCTTAGCTTGGAAACCTCTACCTTTCCCCTCAGCTTGGCTGGCTCAGGAATTCTGGGAGTTGAAGTCCACGAGTCATAAAAGAGCCAAGGTTGCCTACCCCTGGCCTAGGCTGCTTTATGACTTGTGGACTTCAACTCCCAGCATTCCTGAGCCAGCCACGCTGACGGGAAAGGGAGACGTTTCCAAGTTGAGCCATGCTGGCTGAGGAATTCTGGGAGTTGAAGTCCGCGAGTCATAAAGCGGCCTAAGGCCTAGGCCAGGGGTAGGCAACCTTGGCTCTTTTATGACTGGTGGACTTCAACTCCCAGAATTCCTCAGCCAGCGTGGCTCAGCTTGGAAACCTCTCCCTTTCCCCTCAGCATGGCTGGCTCAGGAATTCTGGGAGTTGAAGTCCACGAGTCATAAAAGAGCCAAGGTTGCCTACCCCTGCCCTATACCATTCTAGAAAAGTGGATGTCCAATCTCCTCTTAGAAGCTTCCAGCGATGGAGCATCTACCACTTCTGAAGGCCCCCTTGTTAATTGTTCTCACTGTTAGGAAATTTCTCCTAGCTTACTTCTCTCCTTGACTAGTTTCCATCCATTGCTTCTTGTCTTGCCCTCAGGTGCTTTGGTAAAGAGGTTGACCCCCTCTTCTTTGTGCCAAGGCCTCAAATATTGGAGCACTGCTATCGCGTCACTCCTGTTCCTTCTTAAAACCAGGCTAGACAAATCTGGTTCCTGCAACTGTTCTTCATACGTTTTAGCCTTCATCTTTTTTTGCTCGTTTCTGCACTCTTTCCAGAGTTTGTGAGGTACTGCTGGACCCTAGCCTCCATCTTTTAGGGGTCCAATCAAGCTTCCAGAAAAGTTCAGTATCCACCTAGACTCGTTTCCCCATATTTTTGGTAAATAAAGCTTAGATGCACAATAAATGCATAGTGCTTCTGTATTCCATGACATCTGAATGTTTGGATGGATGGATGGATGGATGGATGGATGGATGGATGGATGGATGGATGGATGATGCATGGATGGATGGGCCATCACATTGGTGTTGTTTCTCAGCAATAAAATAGCTAAATCTTCTTAAGGAGGAGCATATGTTTTGGGACAGCTTTTGGGGGAAAAAGTAAAACAGGAGGGTTAATCTTTAGAGAATAAACACATTTTCTTTCAGATCATCTGGAGAAAAATGTGTCTAATTGTGTTAGTTTATGTCAGCACTCACTAGCTAGTTTCAGGAGGATTTGAGAAACCCAATCTGAGATGAGTTAGGGCTTGTGAACCTTTTGGCCCCTTGTACAGTTCTCATAAGCCGTGGAAACAGTCACATCCGGAATCTTTCCCCAAGATCTGGTGCAGACCAAGAACTGGATATTTGGAGAAACTGTGCTTTCTGTGACCAGTTAGTGAGAAAATTATGGGCCCAGCTGAGATGGATCTCATAACAAATATTATGTTGTTAACTTGGGACGACTCTGCAGTGCAAAAAGAGTAGCTACAATTCTTCGTTTGGTATCTGAATGGATCCTTCCAAGGTTTAAGCCCTTCTGATTCAGTAAACGCCCAAGTGTCCAAAGGATCCCCAGTGACATTTAGACTGTCACCGGTGGGTTGAGCTCACTCTTCAATCTGCCCTGGTCACATCTGCAAATCTAATGGATCAATGGGTACATTGGTACCTGGGCTGCAAAAAATTCAAAAGAGCAGAAAACGGAAAAATGGAGCTTTGCAGGCCAGATAGGATGAAGACATGTTCCTTCTCCAGTGTTCTGTACCAGCCTACTACCGGCCCTGCAGATAAGGCAGGGACAACCCCTTTACAAGAAGGCAAGAGGCTGGAACTAAGCCTGCCAAATTTATGGACACAAAAGCAAACAAGACACGAACCATGAAACAGGAGCTATTCAAGCGGTTGCCTTCAGCAAACCAGCCCTCCCACGCATTCCCCTTTTATACAGTTCAGGGCGTGGCTTCTCTCTACCTCCTTCCGAGGTGCCCCATTGCCTTCCTCTGTTTACTCCTGCTTGACTGCCTCCTGCGTCGGGTGTCCTTGAACAGGGCCAGCTGTGGGTCATCTTCATCCACGCTGTCAGGGTCACACAGCTGGGTCTCCGTCGTGACCAGGTGGGAGGGGCCTGGTTGAGGGCTCTCATCAGCAAGATCTTAAACCCCCTCAGCAAGCTCTTCAACACCCCCCTCCTCCTCTGAGTCGTCCGACCCAACTGCCGAACCCACAGGCTGACCCTGAATCACAACATCCAGGATCAGGATCGCCAGGACATGGGAGAATCCCTACACCTGTCCAGGAGGAACTGGAGGTGAACTGAACCTGGTGAAGAGGCTCTATCAGAATTCATGACCGCCGTCTCCAGCCCTGGACCACACAGAACCATCTATGGAGATTCTCAGCCATCCAGGTCACGGTTGTCCCAAAGGTGCTTTTTCATGAGGCAACTGGACTTTGTTTTTTCTCTTTGAAATCATTTCGCTTCTCATCCCAGAAGCTTCTTCAGCTCTGACTGGATGATGGGGAGTGGAAGGATTAACATTCCTTGCAGACAGCTGGTCGTTTGCATCCTTTTAGAGACTTGTTGAGGCCACTTGGAGGTTTACCTGCGTCCTCAGGGTCACCCGAGTGGTGCAAATGGGTGTGGAGCCTTCTTGGAACTGCGGAAAGGACCGCGTTGTAGACTGGAGATCAATGATGCCGTATCCTCCCCCCCCTTGAGGGAGGGCTGCTCAGTTTTGACTAGATGGCCTCTTCGACCCCTCTTTCAAACCATTTGGTCCTCTCTGTCCGAAATGTGGACTTTGCTGTCTTCGAAAGAGCGGCCTTGGTCTTTCAAATGCAGATGGACTGTTGACTCTGGTCCTGATGGGTTTGCTCTCCTATGTTGTGTTTATGAGCGGGGGGGGGGGGGATGTTGCAAAGGTCACAGCTGGGGAAAAGGATCAAGAGTCACATTCTTCAGTGCCGCTGTAACTTTGAACAGCCACTAAACGAGCTGTTGCGAGAGTCAAGGGCTACCTGTATTTCCATGGCTGTTTCGCAAGGGCTACTTTCCTGAGGAAATCTCATCTTTATCTACCTTCTCAGTTAAATACTGTTCCGACATTTTCCAACATGCTCCACGTTGAAGCTTGGCAGAATATTTCTGCTTTTCTTTAGAGAAGCCCCCGTGTCCCAGACTGGTTTCTGTTGATACCTGGCTCGACACTTTGCTGGGGTTTGTGGCTTTGTTTTCTTCCCTTTTCACAAAGAGCAGAGAGCCACCAGGGCTTTTTGCATTCAGCCAGGAATGAGGATAATCCTCCCGAGAATTGCGACAGGGGTCTCTCTCTCTCGTTCTGTCTGTTTTCTTCATCGAGCCACTAAATTAAAAGGACTTTTGCCAACTACAAATATGTGCAAGCGTTTACTTGGCTGCCAAGCCATCACTCAATTACTTAATTAACCTGTAAATTACTAATCCGAAGCCTTGGCTCCAAGCTGGCTCAATTTTGATGAATTTTCTCCTCCAGGATTTAGGAGATTACTCCCAGGTATGTATGTAAGTATGTGTTGTGTGTGTGTGTGCGTGTGTGTGTTTCCATTAATTTGATTATAGGGTCATCTCTGGACAAGATACTGTAGGTGGCACACGAATATAATCAGTAAATAAATGAATACCTATTTGTCTCCTGGGATTTAAGAAGAGACTAGACAATCACCTGTCTGAGACGGTATAGGTTCTCCTGCTTGAGAAGGGGGCTGGACTAGAAGACCTCCAAGGTCCCTTCCCGCTACTCTACTCTACTCTACTCCACTCCATTCTGTAATTCTATTCTATTCTATTCTATTCTGTTCTGTTCTGTTCTGTTCTGTATTTCTATTCTAATTCTATTCTGATTCTAATTCTATTCTATTCTATTCTATTCTATTCTATTCTATTCTATTCTATTCTGATTCTATTCTAATTCTAATTCTATTCTGATTCTAATTCGATTCTGATTCTGATTCTGATTCTGATTCTAATTCTATTCTATTCTATTCTATTCTATTCTATTCTATTCTATTCTATTCTATTCTATTCTATTCTATTCTATTCTATTCTATTCTATTCTATTCTATTCTATTCTATTCTATTCATTTCTATTCTATTCTATTCTATTTTATTCTGTCTTTGTATTACAGTTCTCCACAAAGTCAACTGATCCTCTTGTTCTGCTTCATCCTGAACCTAGCCATTGTCTTCTCTTTGCTCCAAGAGAATTTCTCAAAATCCTTTCCGTTCAGGTGGCAACCTACTTTTAAAGTCCCTGAGTAATTTCTTCTTTCCCTTCAACCACCTCCTGGCCTTGTTTGTCCGCAGAAATCTATGTGTTCCCCACAAGAAATCTATTTGTTTTGAGACAAAATTCGAAACACCCCTACTTCAGCTTCTGCTGAATCCCAAGTTTAGATTGTTGTGCCAAAACCAGGAACATCTCACTTCAGCTCCACGCAGTAAGCTATCCTTTATTTGTGAATTGCTAATTTTGAGCATGGCGATTAAGAACATTTTTTTTAATGCTGCCAAAAGCCCTGAATTCAGAATAGACTGTTTGACACTTGTTTTATGCTCTTTATATTCACTGTGCAGATTTTGACATTTTCATTGCTAGTGCAATGATAGTTTTCTGTGAGTTAACAGGCAGAGCGATATCTCCTTACTAACGTGTGTGGACTGAAGCTGTCCATGTCCCTCCATGTACACACTTTCTCTCGCTTCGTAAATCCCTAAAATTTCCCTAGATGAGTTAGATCAGTCCCACCATCTAATCTGGTTGCCCTTCTCAAAGATTTATATAATTACTTTTACACTTTTATGAGTACAGCTTATTGTTACGTGTCTTGTTCTCTTCCCCGATTTCTTAAAGGCTTTGTGATAGCGTCCCTGATTTCTTTATTTTATTTTTTATTTTTTATTTTAAAAAAAACATTTTCTGCTTTTCATAGGAATGTAATATTCCCCAAGTGAGGTTCAAATTAGGATCAAGGCCATTCAGCCATCTGACAAAGACAGGACTAACAAGCAATAGAGGGTAAATGGATAGTCTGGCCAAATCATTAAGTTTTCTGTTGGCACCAGTAATCAGCCAGGCTGGGTGCCAACCGTAACTCAAAGAGAAAGGCATTCCAGAGTCGGGCGCTTATCTTAACAATGCCCTTGTTTGGTGCCTGTATGGTGATTTCCTGCCTGTGTGGCATCACTAAGGGGGCCTTCCCACCCGATGGTAGTGGCCAGACCGGCACCTCAGGAATACACAATCCCCCCTGGGGGCCCTCTAAGTTGTGAAGGCGTCTCAACAGCAACAATTTCACAACAGCTTTTTCAAAACCCATGCCCCCTTTCACGATCAATTGGCCTTTTCAGCATTTTCGAGGCCCCATTGTGTGGCAATTATAGATTCTGTGACAACTCTTATGGAGGCCCACATTCAGCGCCTTGTTTTAATCAGATCTTCCATTTACAAGTGCATTTCCTGAGTGTCGTGGTCTGAAGGAGTCCAGTTGAGAAAGCCTGCCAGGATCGGCCATAGAAAACGCATCTCTAACTTTTTTGCAGCTCCCGCGAGTACATGCCGAGCAGTCCTCGGCTTATAACCACAACTCATCCTAGCATTATGGTCTTAAGGCATTGCAGTCATTAAGCGAGGTACTCCTGTAACAACCGCAATCTCAGCTCTACCCAGAATCCTGGGATAAGGACTCGGACAGGCGCTCAATATCCACACTGCAGCAGCACAACCTCACTTCACACAAGGCCTGTATGGGACTTCCCAGGACCTCCCGCCACTTCTCAGGCACCCCTGCACAGCTTCCCATCCCGCCAGATCCCACAGCCTCGGGGGCTGCTTCCTGCCCCACTGGGTCCCACAGCCACGGGCCTTCTCTCTCTCCCACCATGACCGGCTCTTCCGGTTTACCTCTTCCGAAAATCGACTTTCTGAAGGAGTGTCCAACCCATGTGACACGGTCACGTACCTTGCACCGTTCTGGAAGCGGGGCACCGTTCCCACAATATCTCAGAAAGGCGCTATTGTGCACGGAACTTGAAGCCAAGAACTCTGTGTAAACTCGAATTATCAATCAGCGAGGCGAGGGCTCGGCGAGAATTAAGGCAGTCTTACTCGAAGGCCGAAAGCTTCGTTGCGACATTCTGACTGGAAGAATTTCAGAAAAACCTCTCCCCCCCCCCAGTGCGTTCTTCCCTCTGGTTGGAGACCTGGAGTTGGGCAGCTGGACATGCATAAGAAAGCAGAAATAAGTTGGACTCCGAGTTCAGCGTAGGATATAACACAGTTGAACCTGTCTTTAAAAACGATGTTGAATGAAAGGGAATGAAAACAGATCCCATAGTTAAGAGTTCAGTTTCCAGGAAAAGCTATCTGTCTCGGCCTAGGGCAATGTCAAGAAATCTGGACCGGCTCCCAGCATGACTGGCTGGAGAATTTGGGGAGCAATTTCTTGAAATTGCCAAGATTGAGACACGCTGATCTAGATGATTCGTGTGCAAAAGAAATGGGTCTTCTATGTCCTGGCCTGGCCCAGTTTTGCCTTTCTCTTTCAGCCTTATTGCCTTGTCCCGCATTTTCTCTTAAGAGCTATTTATTTAAACAGTGGAACAGCTTGCCACCAGAAATCCTGGGCGCTCCATCACTGGAGGCTTTTAAGAAGAGACTGGATAGCCACTTGTCTGAAATGGTATAGGTTCTCCTGCTCGAGTGGGGGGCTGGACTAGAAGACCTCCAAGGTCCCTTCCAGCTTCTCTTCTCTTCTCTTCTCTTCTCTTCTCTTCTCTTCTCTTCTCTTCTCTTCTCTTCTCTTCTCTTCTCTTCTCTTCTCTTCTCTTCTCTTCTCTTCTATTCTATTCTATTCTATTCTATTCTATTCTATTCTATTCTATTCTATTCTATTCTATTCTATTCTATTCTATTCTATTCTATTCTTCATTCCATTCCATTCTACTTTACCGTACTCTACTCTTATTCTAGTCTAGTCTAGTCTAGTCTAGTCTATATACTCTGTACTCTATTCTACTTTGCTTGTATTGTGCCTTTTATTATTTTTACAAATAAGGTGGTGAACATACCCAACACACCTTTCTACTCCTATTGTCCCCACAACAGTCCTGTGAAGTAGGTCGGGCTGAGAAATCGTCATTGGCCCAAAGTCACCCATCCGGCTTTCCGGCCCAAGGCGGGACTAGCTCACGGTCTCCCACTTTCTAGTCTGGTGCTTTAACCACTAGACCGAATTGCCTCTCAGTGGCCTGGAATGCTCTGCTGGCCTTCCACGCAAGGGACGGTGTAAATTTCTGAAAATGTGGGCCCTCCTGCTCCGTTGCCGAAGGCTGGGCCGCGATTCCAGTCCATTCCAGTCCGTTTCTTTTCCTCTCCGTCCAGAAGCTGCCCGAGCAGAAGGAAACAAAAGGCTTTTCCCGGGGGGGGGGGGCTGAGAAGAGGGCGATGCATTTTTTCAGTTCTTACCCCTTTTGGGGACAATTTGATAATCGCTCTTTTTTCCCCTCCCCTCCTCCGGGACCCACACATTCTGCCAGCATTTAACAGCCTTGTTAATTCCTGCCCCATGCTGTTCCGATCATGCTTCAGTAATTCTCTTGTGATTCGGTCTAAACCGAGGGATTTGTTATTCTCTCAAGTTCTCAGTGCTTGCACCGTTTCCCTGACTCTGATTATAGCCAGGCCTCCTCCGTTCGGTCCGCCAGAGGGGCTGAAAGCCCCCAAATTACACGTTTGGAGTTGAACTTGGCTGATTTGCTGTCCCCCCCCAGCCTGCCTTTTAAGTTCTTCCCCCCCACTGAGAAAAATCTTGCCTTTGACAAGAGCATCAGCGTTATTTTTCAGTCAAGTTAACCCTTGATAACGTAAGGAACTTCGGTGTTGTTTGTCACTACTTGTGCTTCAGCTCCTTTAATCTTTTAATGATTCCTGTCCTTTTTTGGGGGGGTAAGCCTGGCAACATCTCTTGAATTTATGCTCCGGCGTTTGCTGCCTCATCATGGCTCCTAGCTGGACATTTGGCGACTTGACCTAATGATCTCTCCGGTTGTTTCACAGATTTGCGATGCATCGATTATTTTTGCAGGTTTGATCTTGAATTCAGATTTTTTTTTTGTCTTTCTCTTCATCCTTTCCTCCGCGCTCTGGATTACAGGATGAAGTACGGCCACTGGCCTTCAAGTCATCTTCACGCTGTCGTTGAAACCAGTGTAATAATAATAATAATAATACCGCGACCTGGCCGTCGAAACTGCGCGATTATGGATGAAATGGATAACAGTGATACCCATTGTCATCGGGGCACTGGGAACTATGTCCAAAAAACTTTGCAAAACACATTGAGAAACGGCAGCTTCCTGCAATAACTCTAGCAAAGCTACAAAAAAAACTGCACTACTCAGAACATCTTACATTTTAAGGAGATACCTGGTTGATACCTAGCATGCTGGCAGCAACCCGTGTCAACCATCAGTGCCAGTCAATTTGAGTGTTCAGTTGACTGAGGTTCATGTTTAATGAATAAAAGTAATAATAATAATAATAATAATAATAATAATAGTAATAGTAATAGTAATAGTAATAATAATAATAATAATAATAATAATAATAATAATAATAATAATAAAAAAAAAAGTTGGAAGGGACCTTAGAGGTCATCTAGTCCAAGCTGCTGCTCAGGCAAGAAACCCTATACCAGGGGCGTCATCCGGAAGCCACACCCATCCCATTGCCAGCATGGTAAAATAGTCCTGATATGTCTCGTGGCGTTGCGAGTTTGACATATCTGCCCTATACCATTTCAGACAAATTGTTGTCCAATCTCTTCTTAAAAGCCTCCTGTGATGGAGTGTGCACAATTTCTGGTGGCAGGTTGTTCCACTGGTTAATTGTTCTAACTGTTAAGACGTTTCTCCTTAGTTCTAGGTTGCTTCTCTCCTCGATGAGTTTCCATCCATTGCTTCTTGTCCTGCCTTCAGGCGCTTTGCAGAATAGCTTGACTCCCTCTTCTTTGGGGCAGCCCCTGAGATACTGGAAGGCTTCTGTCATGTCCCCCCTCCTACTTCTCTTCATTAAACTAGACGTACCCAATTCCAGCAACCGTTCCTTGTATGTTTTAGCCTCCAGTCCCCTGATCATCTTGGTTGCTCTTCTCTGCAGAGTCTCCACGTCTTTTTTACATCGTGGTGACCAAAACTGGATGCAGCGTTCCAGGTGTGGCCTTACCAAGGCCTTGTAAGGTATTGTTTTGACCGGGTTGACTTAAGATTCGACTTAAACCTTAAACCTTAAGTCATGGCAATAGTGTGAGCTCTTAGCTTCTCAGTTGCACAAGGGGGAATCAGGCAAAGTTCTTGCCTCCTCTTCAGTTTGAGTCTCAGTGATGCCACCTTGAATTGAGGCTCTGGTCCATAAGGTGCTTTTCCACCTAGAAGGGCTGCTCAGCATCGTTGGCTAATGCGGCAATTATCCACAAGTCTCCCTCGAAGACCTGGCTGAGGAATTCTGGGAGTTGAAGTCCACAAGTCATAAAGTGGCCAAGGTTGGGGACTCCTGGTATAGGGTTTCCTGCTTGAGCAGGGGGTTGGACTAGAAGACCTCTGAGGCCCCTTCCAGCTCTGTTGTTCTGTTATTCTCCTGGATTTGCCTGGTGGGAGGATTGCTGAACCTCTTCTCCAAAGCGCCTGAAGGCAGGACAGGGAGCAACGGATGGAAACTCACCAAGGAGAGAAGCAACCTGGAAATAAGGAGAAACTTCCTGACAGGGAGGACAATAAACCAGTGGAACAGCTTTTGCCTCCAGAAGCAGTGAATACTCCCAACACTGGAAGTTTTTAAGAAGAAATTGTACAGCCGTTTGTCTGGAATGGTATAGGGTTTCCTGCCTGAGCAGGGGGCTGGACTAGATGACCTCCCAGGTCCCTTCCAGCTCTGTTGTTCTGTTACTTTGTGATTCTGTGTGCAAGCGCATGGCCAGATACACCTAGTGCTCCACGGTTCTGCATTTTTTTATTTCACTTGTTCAGCAGTTTCAATCTTCATGGGCCAAGCTGGAAGCTCAGCATCCAACATTCCTCCTTTCTCGTCTGGGAATGCCACTGACGAGGGTGGAATTACGTAAAGACTTATTTTTCCCTGAATTTCACCGCTTGCGCAAACTCATCCTTTCTCCAGCGCCAAATGTTCAAAGCGGCCTTGGCAAAACCGTGTTCAGATACGAATATGTGTGGAGCACCAAGCAGCAAAGCCTATGCAGGGCTGGAAAGACAGATGTCGCTGTATACACACACACACACACACACACACACACACACACACACATATTCCCCTCCTATATCCTGGGGACGGAGGCCTGGTTTCATATTATGCGAAGCTGCCCAGAAACTCGGCTCAATCAACTTTGCATCACCCAGTCTTGAAATCATTTTGACTTATTTCTCAATTATTGGCTTAGGGAACAGCACAAAGACCGTATTATGTGTCTAGTCAAAAGAGGCTGAAAGAGATTTTGGAATTCATCCAAGGCGGGGGGGGGGGGCGCAGCGGTGTTGAGCTTTTATTTACTATACGTCCAAAGCTTCAGTTGAGCCTCTTTTATACTAAGCAGCAAATATTGCCCCTCAAACACATGTCATTAGGTATGACTTAATTTGTTTATTTTTTTTCCCCCTTCGCATTTGCATGACATGTGAACATTCGGTTTCAGATCGTTTCGTTATTGAAAGGGGAGCCTATCTTTCCTCAAGAACATCATCCGTTTTGCAGCGAGGATTTTTGCTTTGGGCCCGTCCCGGTCAGTTCCTTCTCTGACTCGGCCGTGACTCCCAAGTGCATCTAAAAAGTGCCAGGCAGCTTATTTTATTTTTTAATTTGGATGCCTTCTTTAGGCATCCTGCAAGGACATTCGTAGCTTCTCTGGATACCTGTCGCTTGTGCGTGTGCGAGAATGCAACTTTGCGGTAGTTTTTGTTTTTTTGTTTTTTTACAACAACACCCTTGATGTGCAATGGTGGACAGAAAGCACTGCAATAAAAATGTTTTGCATCGGTGCAAGGGACAGATATGGAAATAGGCCACGGTTCTCCTATGCTGGCTTTCTGATCAATCAATCAGTCAGTCAATCAGAATAAAGCTGGAAGGGACCCCCTGCTCAGGCAGGAAACCATACACCATTTCAGACAAAGGGCTGTCCAGTCTCTTCTTAAAAACTTCCAGTGTTGGAGCATTCACAACTTCTGGAGGCAGGTTGTTCCACTGGTTGATTGTTCTAACTGTCAGGAAGTTTCTCCTTAGTTCTAGGTTGCTTCTCTCCTTGGTTAGTTTCCATCCATTGCTTCTTCTCCTGGCTTCAGGCACTTTGGAGAAGAGCTTGACTCCCTCTTCTTTGGGGCATCCCCTGAGATATTGGAAGACCGCTATCCTTTCCCCCCTCATCCTTCTCTTCATTAAACTAAAGGTAAAGGTAAAGATTCCTCCGCACACGCGTGCTAGTCATTTCTGACTCTAGGGGCCGGTGCTCATCTCTGTTTCAAAGCCGAAGAGCCAGCGCTTGTCCGAGGACGTCTCCGTGGTCACGTGGCCGGCATGACTAGACGCCAAAGGCGCACAGAACGCTGTTATCTTCCCACCGTGGTGGTCCCTATTTTTCTACTTGCATGTTTACGTGCTTTCGAACTGCTAGGTTGGCAGAAGCTGGGACGAGTAACAGGCGCTCACTCTGCTACGCGGCACTCGGGATTCAACCCGCCAAACTGCCGACCTTCTGATCGACAAGCTCAGCGTCCTAACCCACTGAGCCACCACGTCCCTTCAGGCCTTCAGTCGCTTGGGAGAATAGCTTGACTCTCTCTTCTTTGGGGCAGCCCCTGAGATACTGGAAGACTGCTATCCTGTCACCCCTGGTCCTTCTCTTCATTAAACTAGACCTGCCCAATTCCAGCAACCGTTCCTTATATGTTTTGGCCTCCTTTGCTAAGCAGGGCCTACTTCTCTGACCTCACACAAACCTAAGGGATTGGACACACACACAGAGAGACATCAGAATCCACTCCCTGCCCTCCTTATCAGCCTTGCTGTAAAATGGCAAAGCTTCAAACATCTCTGATTAGGGACAGTATCACCGTTGCTTCTTCTCCTATCTGTCCATAAGCTTCTGCTTCCTGTGTGTGCCCGTCCAGCAGCCCACTTAAGAAACACTTGCCTGGTGAGTCATAAATTGGCCTGGGGGGCCATGCAGGAGCTGTTTGGGCTGGGGGCTCCTGCACGGAGTCCTTACGGAGGACAAATGAACAGCCAGGGATGAGAGGGTAGCAGCGGAGCAGTCGGGATCAGGAGAACTAATAAGTGGAGAGATTTCCTTCCCTGCTGGCCGGGCGTGTGTGTCCTAACTCGGCTCTGAAACTCGTGAGCGGAGGGCCTTCACGCTAGCAGTTACACAACTTGGCAAATTGAGGGAAGTAGGGCCTAGTGGTTAAGGCACCACGGTTCAAAACCTGGAGACTGGGAGTTGTAGTCACAGGCCTGAAAACCAGCTTTGAGTGTCTTTGGGCCAGTCACCAGGAGAGTCCTGCGTTAGCCGTGAAAGCCGACTGCGTGACTTTGGGCTGTGAGTTCTAGTCCCACCTAAAGCATGAAAGCCAGCTGAGTGACTTTGGGCCAGTCACCAGGAGATTGTGAGTTCTAGTCCTGCGTTAGGCATGAAAACCAACAGGGCGACTTTGGGCTGTGAGTTCTAGTTCCACCTTAGGCATGAAAGCCAGCTGGGTGACTCTGGGCCATTTTTCCCCGCTTAGCCTAACTCACCTCGCAGGATTATTGTTGTGGGGAAACTAAGAGTAGGAAGGAGTATTGGGTATGTTTGCCACCTTGAGTTATTTTTTATAAAAAATAATAAATGCAAAATATAAATAAATGCATAAATGCATAAATAAACATACATGAAAGGCAAAATCAAATAAATAACTTTTGTTTACCACTGACTCACATCCACTCAAAAGCAAAATGGTCATCATCATAATAATAATCATAATAGTAAAGTTGGAAGGGACCTTGGAGGTCATCTAGTCCAACCCCCTGCTCAGGCAGGAAACCCTATACCATTTCAGACAAATGGCTGTCCAGTCTCTTCTTAGAAACTTCCAGTGTTGGAGCATTCACAGCTTCTGGAGGCAGGTGGTTCCACTGGTTAATTGTTCTAACTGTCAGGATATTACTTTGGGGGGAAACCAGCCAACTGGAGAGAAAGAATTAGCTTGAGGGTTACTGATAGGAAAATGGAGGCCAAACATTAAAAGCAACCGATTAATTCTAAATGGTGCAAATCCCACCCAGAAGCTGGATTTAGAAGCCTGAAAGTGAAGCCAGAACTCTCTCGAATGCTGCAGGAGTGGCAGCTTGACAAGAACTGTCAGCAGATCAAACTGAGGTCGCCCAAGGTAAGGTTCTTGAGGTAGAAAGAAAGAAGAAAGAAAGAAAGAAAGAAAGAAAGAAAGAAAGAAAGAAAGAAAGAAAGAAAGAAAGAAAGAAAGAAAGAAAGAAAGAAAGAAAGAAAGAAAAGAGAAAAGAAAGAAAGAAAGAAAGAAGACAGAAAGAAAGAAAGAAAAGAGAAAAGAAAGAAAGAAGAAAGAAAGAAAGAAAGAAAGAAAGAAAGAAAGAAAGAAAGAAAGAAAGAAAGAAAGAAAGAAAGAAAGAAAGAAAGAAAGAAAAAGAAAATAAATTCACGGGTCACTCATATGAAATCCCATCAAGGTCTCATAGAACCCTAGGATTCTGTTAAAACATACATTGGAGAACGTGCCTTAACCCATCTGAAAACCAGGATATACAGATCCCACTCTATAGGGACGAGGGCAGGCAGGCTTCCTGTGGAGGTCTGAAGCTGCCAAAAGAAATGGGGGGGCACTTGCCACAGAGTCCTCCCCAGCCCTCTCTGTGACCCATCCCTAAACGTGGCTTGTTACTGCTCAAGCATTCTTGAAGTAGCCTGGCACTGACTAGTTTTCCAACCAGCCAGGCAGTCTAGTGGATCGCTTCATCCAGACCTGGAAGCCCTTCAGAAAATAGACCAATCAACTCTTATTTCATTGCTCTGGAACCTAATATCGCTCAGACTTTCAAGCTTGGCCAGGAAACAGACTCCAGAAGAAGAGCAGAAGAAGACTTTACTTCTTCTATAGGCCTCAGTAACAGAATCTTCTGCTCAAGTCTCTTCCTGGTACTTTCCCTGTTTCTTGTGCTCAGAACATCTGGAAAGACTCTCCAAGGTCACCTCCATGGATGGTCAAAATAACAGAATTGTGGAAGCCTGAACGGAACAGAATAGGAATAGAATCCGGAAGGGACCTTGGAGGTCTTCTAGTCCAGCCCCCTGCTCAAGAAGGAGACCCTGTGCCATTTCAGACAAAGGGCTGTCCAGTCTCTTCTTGAAAATCTCCAGTGATGGAGCCCCCACAACATCTGTCTTATGCCCTGGCGTGTCAAAGCACCTAGTAGGGCTGTATTACCATTAGCCTGCTCATCTTTCCCATTTCCTTAGTTTCTCATGACTATATTTGTATCTTATGATTTATGTTGATCGCTTTTATTTAGTAACCTGTTATGATTTATGTCGATTGCTTATTTAGTTTCCTGTGATTATCACTGTCGTATCTTACGATCTATGATGGTTGTATTTTACAATTATGATCATGATTTATCACTTGTTGCTTGTGTGTACACCGAGAGCTTATGCACCAGAGACAAATTCCTTGCGCGTCCAATCACACTTGGCCAATAAAGAATTCATTCTTTCTTTCTTTCTTTCTTTCTTTCTTTCTTTCTTTCTTTCTTTCTTTCTTTCTTTCTTTCTTTCTTTCTTTCCTTCCTTCCTTCCTTCCTTCCTTCCTTCCTTCCTTCCTTCCTTCCTTCTTTCTTTCTTTCTTTCTTTCTCTTTCTCTCTCTTTCTCTCTCTTTCTCTCTCTCTCTCTCTCTTCTACTCCTCCTCCTTCTTTCCACTGGTCAATTGTTCTCACTGTCAGGTAGTTTCTCCTTAGTTCTAGGTTGCTTCTCTCCTTGATTAGTTTCCCTCCGTGGCTTCTTGTCCTGCCTTCAGGCGCTTTGGGGAATAGCTTGACTGCCTCTTCTTTGGGGCGGCCCCTGAGATACTGGAAGACTGCTGTTTCTCTTCTCCTCCTTTTTGTACTAAGGAAAATCAAAATAAAACAATCTTGAGTATTTTCAAAGCTATCTCTGGGCATCTCCATCCTACTCTGGGCATCATAGTTCCCCGAAATCATACTTAGGATCGAACTCCTGAGTGTTTTAGATGACTGAGCGTGTCGTTGGGCAAGGTAGTGGCTCTTAACGAGATATGCAAACTATGATTAAGTAAACCCCTCCTACTTAGGTAAATTATTTAGGATAGCAGAAAACACTTACCTTGTCTTCATTAAATTATGCTGGGAAACCTGTTCTCTGCAGCAGTTAGGCAAAATCTTTTCACAGTATGGAAAACGCTTGCGGGATGCATCTGGCCTCTTCAGCTCTTTCTATAGCATAGTGAATATATACGCCCTGTTTCTGCTCTGTAATGAAGACTTCAAAGATCACAGGAAGGATTATGTCTAGGGTGGTTAGATATTTAGAGCAGAGGATCTACTTAATAAGGTTTAGTTGCCTCTCGCTACAAGGGATTTCAAATCCTCTACTTGGTACAAATAAATCATTTTAGTTTTAATCTTCTGTGGCTACACAGGCCTTTGTGCTGTGAAAGACTGGCCTCAGTTGCTAACTCAGATGTGAATGCACATTCGATTTTTTATTTTTTTGTAGTTTTTTTGTAGTTTTCCTATTACCAATATCCAAGACAATTCGGTATATTTAAAGCATAAATAAAACATAAAGATCAAATGTTGGCACCGTTGCAAACTTTTCTGGATTTATTTTTTAATTGAAATCAGACCTTTCAGCACATGCAAGTTAACTGAAAATGGAAATAAGGAAAAGGAGCAAATAAATTCCTAATAAATGGAATGCTCAACCTATCAAACCAGCACAGATAAAAATATCAAAAATCCGATTGTCCCTACTTTTATGTAGATATGGTGGAACAGCATCACATTTGATTTCTTTAGTTTAGCAGAAAGCTGTTTGTGTATTTTTCCCCCCTCACCTGACAAAAATGGGATGGCAAAAATGAGATGTATATAATAACTTCTCCTATGACAATAAATAAAACTTCACAAACAAGCAGCTACCACAATCCAGAACTATTCTGAAGAAATAACTAAATGTATTAGAATTCTGTTCCTTTTTGAAATATGGAATAAACACAATGAATGAGTTAGTACAAAGTGCATTTTGCTCCAAGATAATCCATCACACCTTTCTTGGAAATGTTAGTGGGAGCCTAATAAATTTGTACTTCGAGAGTTAATTTTATATGGAATATTAATTTTTTACACAGTTGCATAAATATAGTATTTAGAATAGTGAAAGGCCTACTTGAAATTAATTAATTAAGAGCATGTGAGCATGCGGGAGGATGAAATTTATGCAATATTTACTCCTGAAACCAATCATCATGAAAATAGGGTTGTTATGAGGCATTAAATGTGTTGTTAGTTTTCAACAAGAATGAATTTAAATTAAAAATAACTCTTAGAGTAAAAAAAACAGTACTGTATTAAGAAAACTCAAGATGTTACGTGATACACCCATTTCTTTTGGCCTCACATAAGGTTCTAATTAATTTTACATACTTTAAATACTGCCTCTGAATTCTGGGAGTTGAGGTCTATAGATCTTTAAGTTGCCAAGGTTAGGCGTCCCTGATTTATAACAGCGATACAAATATTTCACCCATCCGTGAGTTCAATTTTGCCTGATTCCTTGTTATGCAAAATGTAACGATCAATTTTCCCCAAAATGCATTTTTCTCTACTTCTATACAGTTTTCCAAAACCACAGTCCTACCTAGGTAAAGTAAAGGTAAAGGTTCCCCCGCACATGCGTGCTAGTCGTTTCCGACTCTAGGGGCCGGTGCTCATCTCCGTTTCAAAGCTGAGGAGCCAGCGCTTGTCCGAGGACGTCTCCGTGGTCATGTGGCCGGCATGACTAGACGCCAAAGGCGCACGGAACACTGTTACCTTCCCACCGGAGTGGTCCCTATTTTTCTACTTGCATTTTTACGTGCTTTCGAACTGCTAGGTTGGCAGAAGCTGGGACGAGTAAGAGGCGCTCACTCTGTTACGCGGCACTCGGGATTCGACCTGCCAAACAAATCCTACCTACCGTATGCCAAAGGTTTGTGTTATTAAATAAAATCATTAATAAAATATTATGTTATTTATTTATTTTTGGCATTCCTGAACTGCCCAGGCCCGTGTACAGTAACGTGTCAGAATGTTAATTGTTCTCACTGTCAGGAAATTTCTCCTTACTTCTAGATTGGACCTCCCCTTGTCAAGTAACACAAGGGGATACAGAACCTAGAACGTAGGATATCAGGCTTTGAAGGGACCTTGGAGGTCTTCTAGTCCAACCCTCTGCGCAAGCAGAAGACCCTGTACCATTTCAGACAAATGAAAATCCAATTTCTTCTCAAAAACCTCCAGCGTTGGAGCATTCGCCGCTTCTGGAGGCAGGTTGTTCCACTGGTTGATTGTTCTCATGGTCAGGAAGTTTCTCCTTTGCTCCATGTTTGATCTCTCTCTGCTTAGTTTCCATCCGTTCTTGTCTTGCCTTTGGCTGCTTTGGAGAATAGCTTGACCCTCCCCCCCTCTTCTTTGGGGCAGCCCCTCAAATATTGGAATCCTGCTATCATGTGCACCCTTCTCTTCACTAAGCTAGACGTACCCAATTCCTGCAACCGTTTTTTTTCATACCTTTCAGTCTCCAGGCCCCTAATCGTAATAAAGGTTTACAGCGATCCTGTTTTATCCAATGTATACTTAGATAGACAGCAAGATCTCCCGTGTGTGTGTGTGTGTGTGTGTGTGTGTGTGTGTGTACTGTGACAATAGAGTTCCCTTAAACTTTCCGAGACGGTTTGAATATGCTTTGAGTAAATATCGTGGGAAATTATGCCGACAGACTTTTAACAGAAGACCACCTAACCTCAGCACTCCTTTTTCTAAAAAAAAATTGCCAGCTTTTTGGAATTTGTTTTACCTCCATTGACCGAAGTGGGAGATTGAAGGGAAGGGGAAAGGAGGAGAAGGAGGAGGAGGATGGATTTGTAAGCCTAATCTTAAATGTCATGCAATAAAAAGTGCTCATCGGCATGATGTCAAGGAGTGATTTATCTTTCAGCCCACAGCTGTCTCCCTTGCTGCCTTCATCTCATCCCAAAACCATAAATGACTTCCACGGCTTTGATGTGCGAGGTTCAGAATTTAGCAGGCTTTGATGTTCGTTTGAAGTCGATCACATAAAAGGGACAGTGTATTGTGTCCTTTTTTCATTCAAGGGTTGGGAGGTGTGGAAGGAAGGACACAAGTCACCCGGGTGTGTTCTGCAAGTGCAAAACCAGGAAGGGCATTTCGGAATCCCAGCTTTGTCATCCCAAAAACACCGCACAGAAGCAGCTGAATGCATTTCGCTTTTCTGAATTTCTTTCTACAGTGGCAGCACCGTAAATATCCCCAGAAGAGAGAGAGAAAAAATATCCATTTGGAGCCACTGTAAAATGGAGGGGTGGTGTTACCGTTTTGAAACCGTTTACTGATTGTTCCACTGTACAACAGCCTCCTCCTTGCAGTTAAGGGTTAAAATCTTCCTTTAAAACTTGACAGTTCTCAAGGATTTTCCAACTATTTAGCTTCGGGAATTGTTTCCAACTCACTCACGTTGACTTGTCTGCTGAGAAATCCCTAAGGAGATGCAGTGGAAATTTTGCGCATTGTAGACTTTTGGGGATGTTCAGGGGCCTCACTTTGTGGTGTATGACCTACTCACCCGAGGTGGAAATTTTTTTTTTAATGGAATATTTTCCATGTTATTCCGTTAAAGGATTTTTCCCCCGTGCTTTAAAATTAACTTGTAATATAATAAGTGAAGGAAAATTAGGAAACTTGGAATAGATAAAACAGTGCTCAAATCTAAAATGAAAGTTGAAGCTGGACTCACGTGGAGCTAAGTAATATATGTTTTGGAGGATCTTGAAATAGTATAAATATTGTATGTTTTCGTTATTTGTTTTAGCTTTCCTTATAGAATCTGTGGGACGTATGCCAAATAAACAACCAGGGCCAAGTTCTCGGTTGATTGTGTGGCCAGAGAACAAAGCCAAATGTGACATACCACACATTTTTGTTCTATGGATGTCCATTGTGATGCTTGTAATCAATCAAAAGCAGAAATAAACAACTAAGACATATCTAGTCTACTCCAAGGATTTATTAGGCAAAGCAATGATTTGGTTTGGTGTGTTTTTGTTGTTCTTAAGTGTCAGTGTTAACTTATTTGTAGTGCAAAAGGAAACTTGAAATGGTGGAGAATTTAGCATTCCTACATAGCTTGGAAAAATGAAGGAAAAGAAAATGTCTAGCTATGTGCTTTGTTTCATCATTATATGAACGTAACCAATCAAGTTTGGCGGGTCGAATCCCGAGTGCCGTGTAACAGAGTGAGCGCCTGTTACTCGTCCCAGCTCCTGCCAACCTAGCAGTTTGAAAGCACGTAAAAATGCAAGTAGAAAAACAGGGACCACTACGGTGGGAAGGTAACAGCGTTCCGTGTGCCTTTGGCGTCTAGTCATGCCGGCCACATGACCACGGAGACGTCCTCGGACAAGCGCTGGCTCTTCGGCTTTGAAACGGAGATGAGCACCGGCCCCTGGAGTCAGAAATGACTAGCACGTATGTGCAGGGGAACCTTTACCTTTACCTTTAACCAATCAAATAATGATTTCTTAGTCGGAAATGATAATTTTTTATTAAGAAGAGAGCAAAAATGATACAAGAAGCTTTTTACAATCTGGTCTAGAGGGAAGACACTATTTCTAGGAGGGGTGTGTGTGTGTGTGTGTGTGTGTGTGTGTGTGTGTGTGTGTGTGTGTGTGTTTAATGCTGCTTTTATTACCAGAAGTCAGTTCCTGGCTGGGAGCAAAACAGAGAATGAACCCCATAGCCAGGAATCGTTTGAGGCTCTTTTTATCTCTTCTGTTTTGATCTACTGGTATCAAAAATTGGTTATTCATAACAGCATGCCATTATTTTTGTTTCAAATGAGGTTTCATCAGACACCAATACTATGGAATCAAATAGCAATATTACAAACTGATAATTTCCTGATCATAATCTTGTAATAAGATTTTCTTACTGTTTATGCACAAAGTTTATTCATGTATCTCTGCATGTACTAGAATAGAATAGAATAGAATAGAATAGAATAGAATAGAATAGAATAGAATAGAATAGAATAGAATAGAATAGAATAATAACTTTATTGTCACTTTGAATGTACACTAATCGGCATACATTAAAATGAAATTTCTTTGCATGCAGCTCTCAAAGGGGTCACCACCTCCAATATACACTACTACGAGTATCTGTTGTGCTGTTCAAACATTTTAGTCACACTGCTCATTATTGCCTAGTTTAATGAAAAGAAGGACTAGGGGTGACATAATAGCAGTGTTCCAGTATTTGAGGGACTATAACAAAGAAGGGGGGGGGTGTCAAATTATTCTCCAAAGCACCAGAGGGCGGGACAAGAAACAATGGTTGGAAACTGATCAAGGAGAGAAACAACCTGGAATTAAGGAGAAATTTCCTAATAGTGAGCACAATTAACGGGAGAGAGAGATTGAGATTTTGTCTCTTCCTTAATTTTCAAGACTGCAGACCTCTGGGTTTCTGACCCGAAAATGTGACATTTTTTCCTTTTCCCCCCAAATGTATGTTTGGAAGGAAGGGTAGAGAAAGCAGTAGCTGCGGAATGCCACAAAGGTATAAAATGTGTGGCTTGAGTCGTCTACAAATTGCTTTCACAACTTGAGCCAAGGCAGCCATTGTTTGCCTTCTCTCCTTGTCTCTCCGCATCCAGAGTTGCACGCGTTTCTCTCCCAGCCTCCCCCAAATCAGATGCCAACTATGATGAGGATGAGGGGTAGTGTAGTCCACCAACATTGATGGACAGCTTCGGTTTGTCAAGGCTGGCTTACGTGTGTCGCCTTGATTTATTCATTTCCCCCTCACTTAAAACTTGACACGCAGCCTTGCCTCGTAGGAGAAGCTCGCTCTTATGGCCTGTGTTGCTGTTGCAGTTTTTCCAGCTCCGTTTTATGTGTATGTGGCACGGAGAGGCGAGAAATTAAATTAAAAGTAAGGCGCAAAAAGCCAGCCAGTTCAAGAAGGCCTCTTGGGTCCCCCACCCCCTTCCTCTCTAGCAAGCACATTGGCCTCCCACGTATTTTTTTTTCTTTTTTTAAAAAAAAATTCATTCTGGATTTGTATTTATGTTTTGGGATTAGGAGTCATATGTTGACGCACATGGAGTAGCGATTCAAAATTAATGCTAGCATAATGCAGCAGAAAGAGACCACCCAGTTAATGTCAGGATCCCTGGGTGGCCTTACTTGACACCGTTTCTTTCCCTGGTAATCCCCCCCATTCTTAAAATTGCTACCAAGGAACCTCTCAAGAGAATCTGGTCAAGCTAACCCAGGAGAAAAAAGCTGAGGTTTCCATTTGAAAGCCACCCCAGGGCCTGCCTAATAAGGAAGGAACGTAGCAAACATCCTTGTTCACCTCTCCTCCATCGAAGCGAGGCTGACCCCGTTCGAAAAATGGAGAAAATAATCATTCTTCCAGCTTCAGAAGCCGCGCTTTTCTTCGTCTCGTCCTTCTAACTACCGTCTTTCTCGGAAAACTCTAAAAGGTTTGCAACCGTACAATGTTCTGGGGTAGAATGATTTAACTACAGGAAGCCCTCGACTTACAACGAATTCGTTTAGTGGCCGTTCGAAGTTACAACGGCCCCAAAAATGTGACATAGGACCCTTTTCCACCCTTACGACCGTTGCAGCGTCCCCAGCATCATGTGATCAAAATTCAGACATTTGGCCACTGGTTCATACTTACGACGGTCGCAGCGTCCCGGGCTCATGTGATTCCCCTTTTGCGACCTCTTAACAAGCAAATGGGGCAAGCCAGACTGTGCAATTGCAGTCACTCACCTCACAATTGTGGGGAGAAAGATCACGAAAGGGAGGCAAAATTTAATTAGCAGCCGTCTCGCTTAGCAACATAAAGTTTTAGTGTTTATTGGTCTACATTAAAATCTGGCCCTTTGTAAAATTTGACCTCAGTTTAGTTAAGCGATGTCAACAATGAATCAGGCTTGATTTTTTAAAAGTACAGGCGCGTCGCCTTTGAAATTTATTCTTTTCATTTAAAAATGTGTCTGGGGAAAAACAAAAACCAGACATTTCAGAAATGGAGACGATGCTTTCAGTCCTCAGGCTGATATTCCTGGGAAGAGCCAGCAACCCAGACCTGAGAAGTGACTCTTTTCGTTAATTCAGCCATTTAACAGTTTCTTTTGTTTAACAAACAAACTTTGAAGCCAGGCGGCAAAAGAAGGACCTGGGTCACTTCCAATATTTGAAAACTCTACTTTGGAAAAACGAAGAGCATCCAGGAACTTCATGAAATCTATGAGTCTCTCTCCTTAGTTACTTCTCTGTTCTGTTTGGCTTCCTGGTCCAGATGCTAATTTTTATCAGTCTGCCCTGTCAGAAAGCATGAAGTGATGTAAGCAACGAAACGTAGACTCTGGTTGGAAGGAGGAGGCTGAGAATCAAATCGCAGTGAAGGAGATGAATGAATTGCTAACTGCTGCAAGCAAACGACTGGGAAAGGACCGTGTAACTTGAAGCAGGAAGACCAGAACACAACTTAGGGGCTGCAGCAAGGCGCATCTATCAATGCCGCATTCATTGGGACACCATCTGGTTAATTGCATTACGGAAAGCTTGCCCGACGCTCCTGTACGTGGCACCCCTCGGAAAGAGATGCCGCTACTTGTTATTAGAAAGCTAATATTACAACATCCTTTCCCGTCTGGCGACCTGGGAGTTGGGTTACTTCAGCTTTTCTGCTATTGTCGGAGTCATTTAAATATATCAGCACTGTTAATGCTGTGTTTTATGCTTTTGTGTCTGGCCTAAAGGCATAATGATATTTTACATTCTTCTTGATTTTTTTCTTTTTTCTTTTAAAAAAAAATCAACCACAGATGCTTAATTCCTGAACAAACACTAGAGAGGAAATAAATTTATCCTGGGTCTTGTATGATTTGAGCCTAGGGGAGCTGAACTGACCTTCCTGTTAAACCGTGAAAACTTGATTCCTTGTTTTTTAATGGCCTGAATTAGACATATAGAAACGAAATACCTTAAGATATTCATCCTAATCAGGCACTTATTACCATCTTTGATGGACATGCCCCAGAGCCAAAAGATTCTGGTCAAGAATACATATATGGTTAGAGAAAATTACTAGAAAATATACAGATTTTAAGCCAGAATTATTTTTGTTAGGCATAATTGTAGGAAACTATGAGAAGGAGTGTATACATCTAATTTTACATGTATTAACTGCAGCGAGAATTGTATTCACCCAACACTGGAAAAATGAAGGTTTACCAACAGAGGAAGAGTTAATTAAAAAAATTTTAGATTGTGCAGAAATGGATAGATTGACATTGAAAACGAAAGAGAAAGAAGATTCAGTTTATTTTAGAACATGGGATGTTTTTTATCAATGGCTAGAAAAAGAAGGTAGAGAGAAAAGAATTTAACATGTATTAGTAAGTTAAATGTTGGAAACCCAGGCATCTTGTGGACTGATTGTGTTGATCCTCTTCTGGTGCCCTTCACATCTTCCCACAAATCAAGCCAGCATTTGGCCAAGGTGCTTCTGAAGGTGATCTTGCTGTTCCGGATTTTTTTTTTTAAAAAAAACCAGTGTTTCAAATTCCCCCAAATTTCAGCCTCTTTTCTGCATATCTTGCCAGGATCATTTTTCTCACTCTCTACACACCTACCTTTAACCTCTTCATTGACTTAAATATTTGAAAGACGCCTTGAGTGTGTGTGTTGTTTTTCCTAAACGGTTATGCAAAAAAAGTCTGTTACGAACATTCTTCTTTTGTATAAAAATATGTCAATACGCTCCTATCGTGCATAACCTGTTAATCTGAACCTCAGCAGCTCTCAGACATGGGAAAAGATGGAGATTTTAGTGTTTCCATACGAGTTGGAGACCAGGTGTGTCACTAGAAGGCAAAAATCACGAAACTGTCTCTCGCTTTGGCTGTGTCGTGCCGAGGAATTCACTAGAGAAAGTGAATTATGTCTGGAAGAGTTAGCGGTAAAGGGAAAGCAGGCCGCCAAAGAACACGATGGCTGAACATCATCAAAGTGGACACCAGACAGAGCGTAGAACAACTCAAAGAAGTAGCGCAAGATCAGAAGAGGTGGAGGGATCAGGCCCGTAGAATCACCAGCAGTTGGGCATAACCGAATGGACAACCTCATCATGCCAATTGGAAGCCATGATTCCTAGTTAGTGGAGGAAGGCCAAGGGAAGAGAAAGACAACCTGAGCTGGTAGCAGAGAAACAGCCACCCACAGGCACTACCCTCCACTTGTATGAGACCTGTCTGTAGCTCCAAGGTGGCTTAAAGAGGCAGTTAGGATCTTGGAAGGCTGACGTTTAAAAATTTAGATTGCGCACATTCTGATGGTGCAAAATTGGAGAAAGGGCCCAGCTGGGCACCATAGAGATGCTATGCGAAATGATTTGAAAGCTGTGAGCATTTATTTAGTGGCTGCCTTTTATCTTAAGGCATTCAAGGACGGCAGATGAAACTCCTCTGTGCGTTTTAAAACAAGCTGGTCCCTGCGGGCTCTTGTATTGCCCCCCCCAATACTTAAAAGAGGGGGCTTGCTCAAATTTGGGGCTACCAGCACTTTGAGAGTGTTGCAAATCAATTGGGCAAGCGATAATGGGGAGAAAGCGAGCAATGGAATGAGAGCAATGGAATTTAAAGCAAGATAATTTCTAAGGCAGCACAATTTCTATGGGCTGCTTTATATCTTACGTTTGACTACACTTTTTTCCCGATCCGGAAGAGGTAAAAATACCAAGAGGCTGTCTATTTATGATTGATTGATTGATTGATTGATTGATTGATTGATTAGCCCTTGGGCCATATCAAAGTGCAAAGTTCCAGAAACAAATTATTACTAAAATCTGATAAAAGCAATTTAAAATGAGATTAGATAAAGTACAATTTAAAATGAAATTGGAATAAAATAAAATGAAATTGGAATAAAATACAGTCCTGAATGAAATTCTAAAGCCCGTCATAAACAGAGGCAGACCGAAAGGCAGCACCTGTGCACTTAATTCTTTTAACCTTTCTGTATAGAAGAGAAATATTCAGATGCTGCGGAAGATGAATTAACTGTCCTAGGGGCCAACATTATAAGTGATTGAACAGGTAACCAAATACTTGCAAAGGACAAAGACACAGAAGAGTACCCAAAGCAAATTCACTTTGGAACTTAAGAGGGAGGACGTAATTATTTATTTGATTTATTTGCCGCCCACCGTGTTTCTGAGTGGCTGGTAGCATTCAATTGAAAATATTTTGCTCCCATGTTGAAGTAATTCTGAAATCCGCCATTTGGCTCCCTTGAAGTTTCTCAGCTGCCTTTCAGAGAAATTTGTGCGATCACAAAATTGACTACCCAACACCTGTTACAGCTCGGTTGGTGTCCGGTTACTAGGGTGACCCCCCCCCCAAAAGCATCTGGTAGGCCTGTTCTCATTGCATACTTGTTGTGTCACAATTATTCTTTGTGAAACGTTACCCAGAAACGCTGCACGTTGTAACACCACTTGTGCCCGATTTTCATCCAAGTCACTTTTCTCAAAGGCCTTTCTTTGGTTTTGAATTTTCTGTTCTCTTACGAGCACAATCGTGCCCCAAATTTCTGTGGTTAAGTGAGACATTTGTTAAGTGAGATTTGCCCCATTGTACCACCTTTCCTGCGACCGTTTATAAATGAATCGTTGCGGCTGTTCAGTTAGTAACACGGCTGTTAAGTTAACCCGGCTTTCCCCCTTGACTTTGCTTGTCAGAAGGTCGCAAAAAGGGATCATGTCACACACACACACACACACACACACACACACACCCAGGACACTGCGACCGTCGTAAATAGGAGTCAGTTGCCAAGCGTTTGAATTTTGATCATGTGACCGTGGGGAATGCTACGAGGGTCACGTGTGAAAAATGGTCACAAGTCACTTTTTTTCAGTACCGCTGTAACTTTGAACAGTCACTAAATGGGACTGTTGTTCGTTGAGGACTACCTGTCTCTTTTTGCAGAGTTTTCTCCCCGTATTTTCCATGGGCATCCTCACTGCAATTCTTCTGGAATGGACTTAATTCTAGGCCAGGGCTAGGCAAACCTTGGCTCTTTTTATGACTCGTGGACTTCAACTCCCAGAATTCCAGCATGGCTCAACCTCTCCCTTTCCCCTCAGAATGGCTGGCTCAGGAATTCTGGGAGTCGAAGTCCAGCAGTCATGAAGGGGCCATAGTTCCCCCATGCTGGCTCAGGAATTCTGGGAGTTGAAGTCCACGAGTCATAAAAGAGCCCAGGTTGCCTAGCCCTGGCCTAGAGGTTTAAGAAGCCAACAGCCTTGTTGGGAAAAGTAGGGTGAACATTTCAGCTGCTGCCATTGCTAAGATGAGCCCCACCCTCAAACAAGAAAAAGATAACCCATTGGAGAATTTGAGAGTGGTTCCTCTAATTTCTCTGCCTGCCCCCCCCCGGATAAATTTGACAGTCATTCATGTGAAATGGACTCCAGAAGATAGTAGAGGACAGGAAGGCCTGGAGGAACATTGTCCATAGGGTCGCGATGGGTCGGACACGACTTCGCAACTAACAACAACAACAACAACAACATGTGAAATGGAGGGCTCTAAACATGGCAACTTTAAGACTTGTGGACTTCAGCTCCCAGAATTGGAGGCTGAGGAATTCTGGGAGTTGAAGTCCACAGAAGTCTTAAAGTTGCCAAGTTTGGAGAGCCTTGATGTGTCCCATCATCCTGGTGAAAATAAGATTGGCCCCACCTTGACTCTCTAAAGACCCTTTTGAAAGACCTGAAGTCATGGTTTAGGGCCTAAACCATGGACAAACGGCTGTCCAGCCTCTTCTTGAGAACCTCCAGTGTTGGAGCATTCACAGCTTCTGGAGGCAGGTGGTTCCACTGGTTAATTGTCCTAATTGTCAGGAAGTTTCTCCTCAGTTGAATGACCCAAGCTTATAAGTTCCAGCATGCTTCAGACTCGGCATTTTATGCTGGACTGCAGCTGAGGGAAACCTTGACTACATCTTGGAAAAGAAGAGAAGAACACATCTTAGTCAAGTTCTTTGGCCAAGGTCTCTCCGAACATCCCCAAAGCATATCAAATCTCTCCAGAAAAGACTTTGTTGGATCTGAACCAGAGCTTCCAATTTAGAAGTGGTTCAGAAGATTGGGGGGGGGGGGGAAAGCTCTATAGCATCTCTTTGAAAGAACCCTTTATCTATATAACCACCGCTTTTATCTGCCCTGTAAAACCAAGCAGTGAGATGATGGCTTGTTCCCACATGTTGCATTATCCGGCTTTTCACCAAAGGCATCGAGACACAACATGATAATTGACGGCAGAAAGGAGTCATCCTGGCAACTTCGTCCATTGGCAGGGAGAGAGGGGATGGGGAAATCGCCCCCATCTAGCTGGATTTCTTTTTTTTCTCTCTCTCTCTCTCTTTTTTTTTTTTAAAAAAAGTTGATTAAAAGCAGTGGGCAGGTCCCACTTGAAGGTCACTTCATCGAGGATCAAAGGAAGTGTTTAATTGTTTAATGGAGATATTTCTCACGACACAGCTAACGGGTTTTCTCACAGCAGACCGATTGGAAATGGCCCGGCTAAACAATTTGTGGCCAGGACTCCACTCCGTCCTCCATTCTCTCTGTGTCTAGCTTGTTCTAATTTGTTGTTTTAACCTTCTGTCCTTGAGCGGGAGGCATGCAGCAACCATTGTGAGCAGAAGACTAACAGAAGTTACATTCTGTACGGCAACTGTATTGCCACAGGCTTAGTTTTTCCACCCTGGTGTCTGCTGAGGTAAGGCGTCTGTCCCGGAATGGGAAAGCAATGAACATAGCATAGAGATGACCTAATTATATTGCTGAAACTGGATGATTAGTGTCTTAGCCTGTGTTCGTTTAACTAAACCTCTGTTTTTCCTGCTATGGTCACAACACAAGAGAGCTTCCGGTTAGTTGCAACCTTAACTCTGCGCTGGGATTGAATGGAATTGACAGCCCTGCATAATGGACAGCTAACTGAGCTGGAAGGGACCTTGGAGGTCTTCTAGTCCAGCCCTCTGCTCCAGCAGGAGACCCTGTACCATTCCAGACAAATGACTGTCCAGTCTCTTCTTGAAAACCTTTAGTGACGGAGCACCCACAACATCTGGAGGCCAGCTGTTCCACTGCTTAATTGTTCTCCCTGTCAGGAAATTTATCTTCATTTCTAGGTTGGATCTTTTCAATGATCTTTTCACCTGTTACTTCTTCTCCTGCCCCGAGTTAACTTTTCTTTTTTTTTTCTTGCACTTACTGTGTGGAATTAATTAAAGATAGATTTACGGTCATTAAGAGCAAAGCGGTCAGCTTCCCAACTTATTTTCTGAAAAGTCATGCCTTCGTCTATAACGATTCCAGGGACAAGCTGGAATCAATCATAAGAGTAAACCACACCGTCAACACAGAGGATTGATAAAGATTCTGGCTTTCTCCTTCAAGCTTTATTTTCAATTGTCACAGGACAGCCAGAACAAGGAAAAGCTGTAGCTCCTCTGGATGTTCCTTAACATCATGATGGTGTCTACCACTGGAAAAAATACGTAAAATTGACAGTTACTTCTTCAGGATGCAGTTTGTCTTTTCTGCTTGAATGACTAACTGCAAATTCAGGCTGTGCTTCAGCCTCTCTAAAGGAGTCATCATGGTGCCTTGGACATTGAGTGACTTCTCCTTCACCATTGGAGGTCAATTCAGTGGCTTCAGCGCTGAGCAGAGGAGTGAAGTAGATGATCCCACCCCTCTGTAGGCTTCCTTCTCTCCATTTTCATTTATTCTTGTTCTGCCTACTGCGATTGGGACAATCAATTCTTTGGGCACTGAAAGTAACTCCCCACCTCCTCCCCACCTCTTCAGCTATCAGCCTTCCCTTCACGCTGGAAACCGTGGAGCCTTCTCCATCACTGAAGTGTAGGGTTAAGATTTGTGGACTTCAACTCCCAGAATTCCACAGCCTCCAGTTCCGGGAGTTGACGTCCACAAGCCTGAAGAGTGGTCAAAATTGGGACACCCCTGCTCTAGTAGTGTTCTGTACCAGCCTGCTACCGGCCCTGCAGAAAAGGCAGGGACAACCCCTTTTACAAGAAGGCAAGAGGCTGGAATTAAGCCTGCCAAATTTATTAACATAAAAACAGAGCAAAGAGAGCAAACACGAACCATGAAACAGGAGCTTTTCAAGCGGTTGCCTTCAGCAAACCAGCCCTCCCACGCATTCCCCTTTTATACAGTTCAGGGCGTGGCTTCTCTCTGCCTCCTTCCGAGGTGCCCCATTGCCTTCCTCTGTTTACTCCTGATTGACTGCCTCCTGCGTCGGGCATCCTTGAACAGGGCCAGCTGTGGGTCATCTTCATCCACGCTGTCAGGCTCACACAGCTGGGTCTCCGTCGTGACCAGGTGGGAGGGGCCTGGCTGAGGGCTCTGCGGAGCCTCAAGGCCATCATCAGCAACCTCTCCAACACCCCCCTCCTCCTCCTCCTCCTCTGAGTCGTCCGACCCAACTGCCGAACCCACAGGCTGACCCTGAATCACAACAAGTAGGATTTCACCGTAGCAGCCATTAGGTAATAATGATCCCAGAACACAACAAAATCAAAGGTCCATATTTATAATCCCTTTAACTGAACTGCTTTTACAGTTTTGTTTCAAGAAAAATAAAATGACTCCCGTCAAGAATATCCAACCGTTTGACATCATCGTATCTGGTTTAGGAGGTGAAGCAGGAACAATATAGATGTAGCATCAAGTTACACCCCCTCCATGGGTTGGAGAGAGTTTGGATATGGCTCTTTAGGAAAAGTGGGGGTCTCTCTTATTTCCTGTAAGTCTGGTTGAGAAAATGAGGAGTGGGCTTCAAACCGATTCTAACAATACTGGCATTTGCTAAAGAACAATATGCTGGCATGCACATATCTAGATTTTAATGAGGTAGCTTCCATTTTTCTTTGCTCCAGAACTTTACAGCCCAAAAATTAATTGACTGTTGGACAAGGGAAACAATAGGAAGTTTCCCTGTGTGTCATCCCACAATTTCCACAACAATATTTTGTTGTGATAAAGAATCCACCCAATTTAACCCAATTATTAGAGGATCAGATTTAATTCTGTGCCCAAAGATCAGGTGCGCGAATTCTTCCGTTGCTAGTAGGGATCATAAAACGGGTCGGGAAGACTGGCTGAGAAGTAACGAAGGCTGTAAGAGCAGAAAGTCAACAATATTTGCCAGACGTGAATCTGACTGAACAGTCAATTACGCGTTCTATGCTGTTTGTTTAAACACTTCACATCTACAAAAATAACTCTCCGAGGACCATAGCAGCTTCATCAAAGATACTCTGTTCTAAGTCTTTCTTCCACTTTTTAGGGAAATCACAATACTAATGTGTGGGGTTGGTTAACAGTTATTTAGTTTGTGATTTCACACAGTTAGTGTACTTCCCCCCCCCCCACTTTGCAGAGTTCAGACTTTCCCATGGGAATATTACATCAATTCTTTCAGAGTTTTATGTGTTTATCCTGGGTGGGAGAAATATTGCAAAACACTGACTTGGGAAATATGCGGAACACGATTATAGATGTTATTTTCAAATAATCGTTTGACACCGGGCAAAACTAGTTTAGAGAAATTTGTCTTAGCTTTCAGCTTTCTGTGCTTTTCCCCCCCCCTAAGTTTTATTTCTTCTCTCTCTTTTGAAAGAAGCCATAAGATAGTAAGAGTGGTATTTAGAGTTAGTTAAGGAAACCAAGCTGGAAAGCAGATTGTGAATTCAAATCCCACCTTAGACATGAAAACCAGCCGGGTGACTTGAACCAGCCCCCCCTTCTCAGCCCAATTAATCTGACGGGGGTGTTGTTATGGGGGGGAAGAGGAGGAGGGAGGATTAGGTGTGCACGTTGCCTTGAGTGTTGTTTCATAAGTGCAGTAACCAAATCAATCAGTCAATATGGGTGATTTCAGAATATTTGAGAAAATATTTAGGAGCGGAACTGAGAATAAATGAGCAAATGCCCAAAACTGGTTCTGTTTCCCCATTTTGACCATCTGCTTTAGAATATGAAAACTAACACTGGTAGACTGGACTCCCATCTGTCAGAAATGGTGTAGGTCTCCTGCTGGGGTGGGGGGTTGGACTAGATGACCCTTCCAACTCATTCTATTCTATTCTATTCTATTCTATTCTATTCTATTCTATTCTATTCTATTCTATTCTATTCTATTCTATTCTATTCTATTCTATTCTATTCTATTCCATCCCATCCCATCCCATCCCATCCCATCCCATTCCTTTCTATTCTATTCTTCATTCCTATATTCTGTTCTGTTCTACTCTTCTCTACTCTACTCTTCTCTACTCTACTCTACTCTACTCTACTCTACTCTACTCTACTCTACTCTACTCTACTCTATTCTATTCTATTCTTCATTCCTATATTCTATTCTGTTCTATTCTACTCTACTCTACTCTACTCTACTCTACTCTACTCTACTCTATTCTTCATTCCTATATTCTATTCTGTTCTATTCCACTCTACTCTACTCTACTCTTCTCTACTCTACTCTACTCTACTCCATTTCATTCCATTCCATTCCATTCTATTCTATTCTATTCTATTCTATTCTATTCTATTCTATTCTATTCTATTCTATTCTATTCTATTCTATTCTATTCTATTCTATTCTATTCTATTCTATTCTATTCTATTCTATTCTATTCTATTCTATTCTATTCTATTCCCTCAAAGCATAAAGTATGAATGATTTACTTTAGAACCGGTGAATGTTATTTTGTACGGCATCTGCTGAAGAAGTGTGATGGTGACATTCAGAACATTTTCTTCAAAAGGAGCCGCAAAAATACATTTTTGAGAATAGAGGTCTGGAAGTCACCATTACCCAGTGAATTTGCTGTCAGTTGCCTTTTCTGTGGCTTGATTGCTTTTTTTTAATTAGTTTGTTTGTTTTAGAGTTCTGTGGCTGTGTTTTAGAGTGAGACCCCAGGAAACGTACAGCCCCTTTCAAAATCCAAACAAATACTGAGATCGAGTGAATCAAATGAAAACAGCGCCTATACAACGGCCTACGCACCAAATTTCTTCTCTAAAGCTGGGGTCTCCAAACTTGGCCCTTTTATGAATAGTGGACTTCAACTCCCAGAATTCCTCAGCCAGGCACGCCTGGCTGAGGAATTCTGGGAGTTGAAGTCCACAAGTCATCAAAGAGCCAAGTTTGAAGACCCCTGCTCTAAAGACTTCTGCTCTCCGTTAGAAGAATTAAGGAGGAGGAGAATTGGCAGAACGTCTTTGGAAGATAAAATCTACCCATCTTAAAAGTTTCCCAAGGTTGAGAAACTCTTGACTTCCATACTCAGAACCATCCTGGGGGGGGGGGGGAAGCTGACCTTTGAACAGTTTAATTGGATCGTTGGTTGCTTTCATCGTGGTCAAAGTTTATGGCAGAGCTGGGCTCCTATTGAGAGAGAACTATGATGTATCCTTATACCTTTTTAAAAAAAAATCTTTTTTTTTAAAGTGTAGCTATTTTATTATTTTTGAAAACATGCCCCCCCTAGAATTAAGCTGTCTGGTACTTAAATGGTTTAGGGCAGGGATAGGCAACCTTGGCTCTTTTATGACTCAGGAATTCTGGGAGTTGAAGTCCACGACTCATAAAAGAGCCAAGGTTGCCTACCCCTGGCCTAGGCCTAGGCCGCTTTATGACTCGTGGACTTGAACTCCCAGAATTCCTGAGTCAGCTATGCTGAGGGGAAAGGGAGAGGTTTCCAAGCTGAGCCATGCTAGCTCAGGAATTCTGGGAGTTGAAGTTTACGAGTCATAAAAGAGCCAAGGTTGCCTACCCCTGGCCTAGGCCTAGGCCGCTTTATGACTCGTGGACTTGAACTCCCAGAATTCCTGAGTCAGCTATGCTGAGGGGAAAGGGAGAGGTTTCCAAGCTGAGCCATGCTAGCTCAGGAATTCTGGGAGTTGAAGTTTACGAGTCATAAAAGAGCCAAGGTTGCCTACCCGTGGCCTAGGCCTAGGCCGCTTTATGACTCGTGGACTTCAACTCCCAGAATTCCTGAGTCAGCTACGCTGAGGGGAAAGGGAGAGGTTTCCAAGCTGAGCCATGCTGGCTGAGGAATTCTGGGAGTTGAAGTCCACGAGTCATAAAAGAGCCCAGGTTGCCTACCCCTGGTTTAGGGTCCCAGATTCTGTTCATCTCAATTCACATAATGCCACTATCGAAATGTTATGGGGCAATCGCTCTCAGCGATTCTCGTGGTGTCAAGTGTGTATGTTCTGGGAGCTCTTGGGATAATCAATTTTGACATAATACTTTGTGCTATAGTTGATTCTTCGGCCAGTTGCAGAGTTTTCACCAACCCCTTGACCATAGTTATGGGCCAGTGCTGGTGCCTCAGTTACTCTGAACGTGCTAGCATTTCTCTATTCAGCTTGGCCATTGACCATGGATGCACATCTGGTTTGGCCATGCCTTGATGATAGGGAACTGACCTTTCTCCAGTTTCCTATAAGTGGGGTCACACTATGCTACGGTCTGGAGGACTGTTTTAAAATCTGCTCGATTGACCGGCTTTTATGAGGATCGCCTCATATCTGCAGAGAAGATAACAGAATAGCAGAGTTGGAAGGCACCTTGAGGTCTTCTAGTCCAACCCCTTGCTATTCCAGACAAATGGCTGTCCAATTTCCTTTTAAAAGCCTCCAGTGATGGAGCACCCACTGCTTCTAAAGGCAAGCCATTCCACTGGTTGATTGTTCTGTCAGGAAATTTCTCCTTAATTCCAGGCTGCTTCTCTCCCCGGTTAGTTTCCATCCATTGTTTCTTGTCCTGCCTTCAGGCACTTTGGAGAATAGTTTGACCCCCTCATCTTTGGGGCAGCCCTTTAGCAGGGGGACCAGCAGAAATGATCCTCATCAGGGGTGCCCTGGTTCTTCTCCATATACCGTAGAAGTGAGGAACTGAAGGAGATTAATGCAACCATTTAATGTGAAACATTAAAAAATATTCTGCTGTTCTTAGATTTCTTTTTTCCTTCCTAACATTTTCCCGTAAGTGCAGAGTTCTGCTTTTTTTGGATCCACCAAGCGTTGATCCATTTGTGCACAACAGGGAATGACCAGTCGGACTATCGCCCAAGCTTGACATGGCTTCTTAGAATTATCCTCAGGAATTTTTAAGTCTGGAGGAAAAAAGAAATTGAAATGAGCCTTTTAAAAACAGAACGGACAACATGTTTATTGGCGTAAGAGGACCATTTTTCATGCATTGTTAGTAAAGCTGCAACTGCAAGTTAGAGGAACAAAAACAGTTCTCAGCCTCATATTTACTTGATAATGCCGATAGTTTCGTGTGTTCCATAGTACATGTTGCAAAAGTAATATTTTTTAAGATGAAGCGCAAAGTGCCAGCAGTTTTAATTTCAGTGTAGGGAAAAGGCGTGCTCAGTTGTCAGAGTTTGAAAATATTGTTTTGATGGATTGTGAGTATACTCCAGGTATTGTAAATCACCTTCTTGTAAATCACCTACAAATCGACTTGTTTCCATCTAGAAGGTCTAAGCGCACAGCAGAGTCAGACAAACAAGCTCATGTTAAATTATTATTCTTCCAAGATTTTTTTTTTAAAAAAAGCAGCCTCCAATTCATTCCACATTTTTACCAATTTAGCTTTCAAGACCCCAAAGTCCCTATTCATAAAGGCTCCATTTTGCTCCACGGGGAGCTGAGACAGAACCAGCCAAAGAGACTTCAAACAAGCGGTGGGCAATTTACCGCGGTCTGCTCGGCTTCTCTCCCTTCCCTTCCTTTATCTTGTTTAATGTTAATTGTTATTCCCGCCACACAGATGTGCAGGGGGTGGGATGCGCCAGGCACACACTCGGCGTGCAGTGGGAAAGCAGAGACCCCGGGCGTCGGGCGTCGGAGTCCTTAAGCCAGAGCACGCGGCCACAGAGAGCAAGACGCCTAGCGCTTGGCTGCACTCTTTCTGATCCTTCCTTTGATGGATCAAGCTGTTTTGTGACGCTTTATTTAAGCAGAGATTTGCAAGGTGCTACGGCGCCCTTTCCTTGAGCATCTCTGGGTAGCCTTGCTGGATAAATGTGCAGAGGAGGGCAGCTGCTAGGAATAGAAACTCAATCATTTTCCTCTGCCTTCCTAGCTATGGATATTTACTCCTACCCCAAAGGGTCACACATGAACCTAGAACTAAGGAGAAATTTCCTGACAGTAAGCACAATTAACCAGTGGAACAACCTGCCTCCAGAAGTTGTGAATGCTCCAACACTGGAGGCTTTTAAGAAGAGAAATAGTACAGGGTTTCCTGCCTAAGCAGGGGGTTGGACTAGATGACCTCCAAGGTCCCTTCCAACATTATTATTATTATTATTATTATTATTGATCATCGCACAGTCAGCCAGATGTTCAGACTGGATTTGGCATTTTTGTCTACCTGTCGAGTCCTTACCAAGGACCTGGGATAGGCAGATGTGGATGTTTGATGGTATTACAGATCTCGTCGCAGGATGGAAGCAGTTCCTAGTAAGGCCGCCTTTTGCAATTGACTAATGGCAAACTTGTCAATGTTGTTGTTGTTGTTGTTGTTATTATAGATAAATCAAATTGGCTAATCTAATTCTTACTTTATGTATTGTGCATGGTTTCAGTCAGTGCCAATTTATGGCACTACAAAAGGGTGAAATTGTAGTCCTTGAATTACAAACCTTCATTTAGTGACCATTCAAAGTTACAACAGCCTCCCTTCACACACACACACACACACAAAGTAACTTTTGACCGTGTTTCACCCTTCTGACCATTGCAGCATCCTTGTGGTCACTTGGTCAAAACTCAGACGCTTGGGAACTTGCATGTGTTTCTGACGGTCGCAGCGTCCTGGGGGGATCACGTGATCCCCCTTTTGTGACTGTCTGACAAGCAACGTCAAGGGGAAAGCTACATTTCACTTAACAAACATGCGACTAACTTAACAACTGCAGGGATTTGCTTAACAACCTGTGGGCAAGGAAGGTTGCAGAACGGGGCAAAACTCACTGAGCAGCTGTCTCACACTGGAAGGGAAAATTTGGGCTGAGTTGTGATCCTAGGTCTACCAGTATTGTTGCAGTTAGTGCATTCAGAGGCACATAGAGCATATTCTTTACATGGAGAGCATCCCGGTTCAGTGTGCGAATTTCGAACATGAGGACAGAAGAGATTTTTGGAAAGTCACTGCCAGTCACAACAATGATTAGGAATTGCTGTGTCTCCAACCCATGGATACCTCTCTCCCTTTGGAACTTGAGAAGACCTCTACTACAAGGGACTCTACTTGTAGAAAGAGTGCCACTATGGGTGCAATTACATTTCAGACAGAGACAATTTTTTTTGGCTAGATTAAAGTATTTTCATCTTTATTTATGCAAGTTCAGAACGTATCTGACTAACTAATTAAAATGAATGGAAAGCCCCTTTATTAGGTTGACTGCTAATGATTCCCCTGCTATCTGGTTCCTTTGAATTTCCTACCTGGAGGAAAACATACACGTAATAGGAATAGCATTTAGACTTATACAGCGCTTCGCAGAGTTTTACAGCCCTCTCTAAGCGGTTTACAGCCTCAGCATCTTGAGGACCCCCAACCATCTGGGTCCCCATGAAAAATCCCCCTCAGACACCTGGGTGATCAGTGCAAAGCTGTGAAAATACTGTAGACAAATTAAACGGGTCAGAGCTCCCGAATTCAGTGAGATATTCTAAGGAGAATTCTCTAAGGAGAATATCTGGTTATTTTTATAAGTCTGAGAATAAATGTCCATTTTCAAAGTTGTACAGGTAGTTGGAATACCTTTCTTCTACCTAAGCATTGAATTTTTGTTAATTGTTTTTAATGGAAACATCCAGCCAATCTGGAGTGTTTGAATATGATCGCTAGTATAATGGTTCGATTTGTGCTTACCTTTGAAGCAAAAAAAAAAAAAGAAGTAAAAGCCTTTGAACTCTAAGCTGTTTTCTTTAATAAACTCTTTCCTGGTCCTGTGTCAAAATTTGAGGGTTCCACTTTTAATAATCAGGGTGGTTTTAACAGTTTCCTGATGCTCCTTCATGCTCATTAGAAAACCTTGTGTCTGACAGAGCTGATGGAGCCGTCTAATATCTGTAATTATGCTGTAAAGACCGTCTCCAGAGACTCTGGGATGAGAGGTTTCTCATTTTCCGATTCCTTTGTTAAATCTTCTTGTTTCTTCTGCACTGGGCTGAGTGCTTAGGGAGATCAGAAACCGCAACTGCACTCAGACACTCTCCTGGCAAGAGAATAAAAAAGAAAGGTCCCTCAGGTTTGCAGGGCATCCTTGTTTATGAAGATAACATTTTTAAACCTGGCTGCCTAATCAGAAGGAGGAGGAGGAAAGAAGAGGAGGTGGAGCAGGAGGAAGTGGAAGAGAAGAAGAAGAAGAAGAAGAAGAAGAAGAAGAAGAAGAAGAAGAAGAAGAAGAAGAAGAAGAAGAAGAAGAAGAAGAAGAAGAAGAAGAAGAAGAAGAAGAAGAAGAAGAAGAAGAAGAATCAGGAGGAGGAAGAGGAGAAAAGAGGAGGTGGAGCAGGAGAAGAAGAAGAAGAAGAAGAAGAAGAAGAAGAAGAAGAAGAAGAAGAAGAAGAAGAAGAAGAAGAATCAGGAGGAGGAGAAGGAGGAGAAGGAGAAGAAAGAAGAAGAAGAAGAAGAAGAAGAAGAAGAAGAAGAAGAAGAAGAAGAAGAAGAAGAAGAAGAAGAAGAAGAAGAAGAAGAAGAAGAAGAAGAAGAGGTCAAAGGTTTAGGCCTCAACACAGAGAACAAAGGGGCATGAACATCCTCATGAGATTCTTCAAGTGTCTCTCTAGAATTCCAGACCTCATTTCCTCTGCTCTGTAGCTATTTTGATCAGTGGGTTTGTCTACTGCCTCTTGAAAGAGATAAATCAAGTAACCGGCCAGATAAGGAGCATTCCACATGATGGCTTGCATTACTCTTTCCTGTCTACAGTTCTGCAGAAATTTGCCATTCTGAAGGCCTGTCCAAGGCAGAAATAACAGGGCAGCTCGAGAAAATGAAGGTCAATGTTAGGCTTAAGGGTTCCTCACCATTCTGAGCACTCCCCTCCTGAAGGATGTGTGTCCTGGGCCATTGACAGGAGAGCCATCCCAGGCTCCAAGAGGGCAAGGCTAAGGCTCTGGGGGTGGAGGTAGTGCGACTTGGTTGCTTCAACAACTCTCTTGTGTTTTTTTTGTTTTTTTTTTTTGTTTTTTTAAAAAAATTAAAGGCTTAATTTTAAAAATATTTAAATTACGAGAGCATTGTAGCACAACGATGAACTGCTTTAATGTTTACTGCATTGTGAAAATTCTCTCTGTGCGACATAATTGTTGTTAATAAGTTTCTGTAAGCTCCAAATACAAACTCATTCGTTTACAAGAGAGAGAGAGAGAGAGAGAGAGAGAGAGAGAGAGAGAGAGAGAGAGAGAGAGAGAGAGATTAAACTGCTAGATTAAAATACAGTTCAGCACTTTGCATCTACTTAATGCTTTTCCCTCTCTTAAAAAATTGCACTTCTGCAGATGCGTTGGGAAGAGTCTGAGGGCCATAGTCAACCTTTTCAAAATACCTCAGCCATTCTGCTCTCCATTCCAGTGAAACCTCCCTTGGTTAAAGGATGATTTAATGTGAAAGGCGAAGTTTAGTGGTTTATTTATTTATCTTGGTGTCCAGCCACATCATTGCTTTAAAAGCTGGTCTGAAATGCAGAGGGGCCATGACCTACAGTTGGGGTGGCCTATAGACGGACCTGAAGTTGAGATCCACTTTCTGAAGAAAGGAGACAGGATTCAGAAGTCCAGTTGCTAAACCAAAGCCTGCCGTCACTGAGCTGGTTACTCAGATAACTGGTTGTAAGCTTCAGAAGAACGGTGTTTTAAAAAGGACGGAGAGGAATAACAGAATAACAGAGTTGGAAGGGACCCTGGAGGTCTTCTAGTCCAACTGTCTGCTCAAGCAGGAAACCTTATAGGGTTAGGGTTAGGTCACCATGAACCCGAAGAGCAAAATGGACATCGCCAACAAATTTGGAGTGCTTGAGTATGGTTAGGAGGGCACTGACTTTTCTAGCCTGCCGTATCTTATGTTTCCTGGGAAAATACATGGGAAAATCCCATTGGAAGAAAATTCCACTTAGGGTTAGGGTTAGGTCCCCATGAACTCATAGAGCAAAATGGACATCGCCAACAAATGTGGAGTGCTTGAGTATGGTTAGGAGGGCACTTACTTTTCTATCCTGCCCTATGTTTCCTGGGAAAATACATGGGAAAATCGCATTGGAGGAAAATTCCATTTACCATTTCAGACAAAAAGTTGTCCAATCTCTTCTTTAAAACCTCCAGTGATGGAGCACCCACAACTTCTGGAGGCAGGTTATTTCACTGGTTAATTGTTCTCACTGTCAGGAAGTTTCTCCTTAGTTCTAGGTTGCTTCTCTCCTTGGTTAGTTTCCATCCGTGGCTTCTTGTCCTGCCTTCGGGCGCTTTGGAGAATAGCTTGACTCCCTCTTCTTCGGGGCAGCCCCTGAGAGATTGGAACGCTGCTATCATGTCGCCCCTACTCCTTCTTTTCAGCAGACTAGACAAAGTTCAGCAGAAGAAAAGCATATGGACTTGGAGGCTGGATAAATATAGTTTTGGGTCACATCACTTCCTCCTTGTAAACTAAAGCAAGCTACTTTCTTTTGGAATCCTTCCTTCTGCTTGTGGCTTGGATAAAATGAATTTTACTCCGTGATCTTTCTGGAAATCCCACTCATCTGTTTTCTCCTTGCCTCACTGGCTACAGGAATAATAAACTCATTGTTTGGTATCCACAATGGCACTCTTCACACTCCAGGAGGGAGGGGTCGGTAGGCTTGGAGTCATCCCAAAGATTGCATGAGTACAAAAGTATTTAGGAAAGGAGAAGTCTTAAAGGTAGAGAGAGAATATCCAGAAGGATGAATGCCGGCTAACCCTTCAGGTGCCATGAAAATATCCTTACCCAAACTAGTGTCTGAAGATGATCAAAAAACTGGAGTGAGACTGCACCCAAAGACCTTGAACCCTACACCCCAAAGTCTTTCTCTTCAAGCTCATATCTTTCATGGGGGGAGGAGGGGGTTAGTCAACTCCTGGTCACTTGCTGAACATTGAGTATAGGGTGTCAGTTGAGGGGATTGAGGTAAGCATGTCATCAGCCTGTGGATTTGTTGAAAAGTACATTCATAGTCTATCCCAGGAGTCCTCAACCTTGGCAACTTTAAGACTTGTGGACTTTGACTCCCTCTTCTTTGGGGCAGCCCCTGAGATACTGGAACACTGCTATCCTGTCCCCCCTTGTCCTTCCCTTCATTAAACTAAAGGTAAAGGTAAAGATTCCCCCGCACATGCGTGTTAGTCGTTTCCGACTCTAGGGGCCGGTGCTCATCTCCGTTTCAAAGCCGAAGAGCCAGCGCTTGTCCGAGGACGTCTCCGTGGTCATGTGGCTGGCATGACTAGACGCCAAAGGCGCACGGAACGCTGTTACCTTCCCACCGTAGTGGTCCCTATTTTTCTACTTGCATTTTTACCTGCTTTCGAACTGCTAGGTTGGCAGAAGCTGGGACGAGTAACAGGCGCTCACTCTGTTACGTGGCACTCGGGATTCGACCCGCCAAACTGCCAACCTTCTGATCGACAAGCTCAGCATCCTAGCCTAGCGTCCCTCTTTTCATTAAACTAGACATACCCAATTCCAGCAACCGTTCCTCCATTTCAGCTTCCAGTCCCCTAATCATCTTTGCTGCTCTTCTCTGCACTTCTTTGCACTCTTTCTAGAGTCTCAACATCTTTTTTACATTGTGGTGACCAAAACCGGATGCTGTATTCCAAGTGTAGCCTTGCGAAGGCCTTGTAAAGTGGTATTAACACTTCATATGACTTTGATTCTATCCCTCTGTTGATGCAGCCTAGCACTGTGTTGGCTGTTTTGGAAGCTGCAGCACACGGCCGGCTTCTATTTAAGGGATTGTCCACTAGGATTCTGAGATCCCTCTCACAGTTGCTACTATTTAGCTGTATTGTATTGTATTGCATTGTATTGCATTGCATTGCATTGCATTGCATTGCCTTGCCTTGCCTTGCATTGCCTTGCATTGCATTGCACCATGTTGAACAGGAAATGGTAACGTGAAGGCACATTGGCGACAGTGACCATAAGGGAAGTCAAGACAAAAAGTCAAAAATTGGGCAGCTAATAAATTCAAATAAATAGGTGAAATGAAGTGGGGCTCCTGACTGGGTAACTAAAGCCCTATGCTAGACAGGCAGAGTGGATGAAAAAATATCACAGGTGGTCCTCAGCTCACAAGAGTCCATTTAATGAACATTCAAAATTACAATGGCACTGAAAAAAAAGTGACTTAGGACTTCTATTTCACACTTACCACCGTTGCAGCATCCCCGGTGGTCACGTGATCGAAATTCAGAGGCTCGGCAACTGGCGTGTGCTTCTGACGGTTGCAGTTGTCCCGGGGTCACATGATCCCCTTTGGCGACCTTCTGACAAGCGAAGTCAACGGGGGAAATTAGAGTCACCATAGACTGGTTATTACCTTAACAACTGCAGCGGTTCACTTAACAACAAGTCTTAAAATGGGGCAAAGCTCACTTAACCCGTGTCTCAGCGACATAAACATTGGGCTCGGATGTGGTTACAAGCCGATTAAATAGAAAGAATGGCGAAAGGACTTTTAAGAATCCTCTCCATTGCTCAGGTTTTTTTTTCTTAAGGAGGCCTTGCTTTAGAAATTAGTCATGTTTATTGGTTTGCCCCGTAAATGATTACCCGGTGCTCTCTTCCTGGATATGGGAGCATGGATTGTAATTTAATTTATACCTTTGGTTGCACAACGGCCATGCATCAGTGACAAATGCTGTCCTATTCCAAACACTTCACCCGTCGGAGATAGAAATTGCCTTTGACTTGTCTTCGCTGTAGGGTTCAACCCCAATATTTGTGCAAGGGGAGAGGGCTTTGCTAATTTGAGATCCGTCAGCTCAAGGTGAAAGCTTTATCTCTTTTAAATCCCATCTTAAATTCACTTCCCTGCTGCCTATTTTGAGCAGACCTACCGTAAATGAGAACCTTGTTCTCTAGTTTGCATAGGAAGGTATTTTGCTATAAATGTATTTGTTTGAACAAGTATTTGGGGCACACAGTCTTCTGTAAAGAAGTAAAACCGACCCTTTAATTACGCGGGCTAATATTTGTAGATATGGCCCTGGGTAGCTGAAAATACTTCTGCGGTGAATCCATGTAGAAATTAGGGCTGGCTGAGGAATTCTGGGAGTTGAAGTCCACAAGTCTTCAAGTCTAGGCTGGCAGTTCATCCAAAGAGTGGGCCATGAATCCTGAGCGCAGAATTCCTTCTGCTTCTCACCTTAAAACATTTTCACCATGATCCAAAGGTGTCTTGACTCTGAACTCGGAGTACTCCGCTAAGAGAAATTGGGAAATGCTGCCCTAAAATGAGAAAAAACATAAGGAGGCAGACATGATGCAGATGTTGATATAGACACAGATAAACATTACCTCCACGCACAACCACACTCTCGGAAGGTGGGGTTTATTTATTTTTAATTTAAACACTTTTTAAAAGGGTCTGCAATCTTTCTTTCTTTATTTTCTCCCCCAGGTTAACAGAAACCCACCGTGCGGCTGTCAAGGTCATAAGGAGGATGCAGTATTTTGTAGCGCGGAGGAAATTTCAGGTAACATAGACCAGAACTAATTAAGGAGAAACTTCCTGACAGTGAGGACAATCAAGCGGTGGAACAGCTTGCCTCCAGAAGTTGTGGGTGCTCCATCACTGGAGGTTTTAAAGAAGAGGCTGGACAGTCACCTGTCTGAGACGGTATAGGTTTTCCTGCTTGAGCAGGGGGCTGGACTAGAAGACCTCCAAGGTCCTCCGCCAAAGAGACCGGCCAGGGAGGGATTCCCCCCCTCCCTCTAGATCCCAGACGGGAATCGCCTGCAGCCGGACCGGACCTTCCCCTCGGACTGGGCGGACGGGCAACGGACTTCAGTCGCCATCTGGTTTTCCTGGGATTTCCTGATATCCGCTTCTGCTTAAAAAGAGCGACTGGGAAAAGGGGCGAGAGGAGAGGTGCCAGCTCGGTGCCCCCTCCTGCCCGCCTTTCGTGCCCGTTATGTTATTTACGGGTTGAGTAATTCTAAGCCTTTGCTCGGGGCCCGGCCGCTTTCCATTTTGCACCGCTTAACTTGCATAAATCTTTTAATTCTGCACCAACAAAGGGAGGTTTGGAAAATTAAACTTTATTGGGAAAGGAGAAAATCAATTATGCATTTGGAGAGCTCCTTTTTTCCTCCCCCCCCCCCGGTTTTGTTTTCAAAACCTTTGTAAACATCTGGGCTCTGAGCCATGGCGATTCAATAGCAAGAAACACACACACCCCCCAAAAAAAACCCCACCCTCCCCCAGATCTGGAGCGTAACGGGTGCCCCCAAAGAAAGTGCTCTCAAAGCCCCCTGCCAGCCGGTCCAGAGCCATCCTGGCAGAAGTGCCCTGCCGGGGAAACAATGGCGGCTGTTTTGCTGGCCAGGAGCGAGGATAGGTCAGCCTCTCTCGGCAGGGAAGGAGGAGGCGAAGGGGGGGTTTCGTCAGCTTTTGAAAGTGGCAAGGATAGCAAGCCTCTTTCCAAGCAGACTGGAGCCTCCGTTCCACCCAACTGGAGCCCTGCTAAAGACTCCACTAAAGTAGCTGTTCTCCTTCCTTCCTTCCTTCCTTCCTTCCTTCCTTCCTTCCTTCCTTCCTTCCTTCCTTCTTTCCTTCCTTCCTTCTTTCTTTTCTTTCCTTTGTTTTAGAATAGAGCCTGAAGGGACCTTGGAGGTCTTCTAGTCCAGCCCCCTACTCAAGCAGGAGAACCTAGCCCGTCTCAGACAAGGGACTGTCCAATCTCTTCTTAAAAATATGATCTTCTTTTCTTTTCTTTCTTTTCTTTCTTTTAAAATAGAATAGAGCAGAGCTGGAAGGGACCTTGGAGGTCTTCTAGTCCAGCCCACCCACCCCCCGCCCCCCCGCTCAAGCAGGAAAACCTATACCATCTCAGACAAATGACTGAACAGTCTCTTCTTAAAAATATGATTTTCTTTCTTTCTTTCTTTCTTTCTTTCTTTCTTTCTTTCTTTCTTTCTTTCTTTCTTTCTTCCTTTCTTCCTTTCTTTTTCTTTCTTTCTTTCTTCCTTCCTTCCTTCCTTCCTTCCTTCCTTCCTTCCTTCCTTCCTTCCTTCCTTCCTTCCTTCCTTCCTTCCTTCTTTCTTTCTTTCTTTCTTTCTTTCTTTCTTTCTTTCTTTCTTTCTTTCTTTCTCTCCTGATTCTTCCCCCACCCTCTCCTTCCATCTTCCATTTCTAGGGCTCCCATGGCTGGGCTCCAAGCACGATTCCATAGCACCCTGGAGGTGCTTAATGCATGCTAATAGTTAGCCGAGTCTCTGGCAGAATGGAAACAAACAATCCAGCTAATGAGCCGTTGTTCGTTATTTTTCAATTACCAAGTTTTTCCAGGGTACCTTCTCCCTCCCCTCCCCTGCCCCCCCTTTTTTCTCTTTTTGGTCTTCTCTCTTGAACCCTAGCCAAAAACGGAGACCTAACTCGCCCCAGATTCCCTACTGGGCTTATGTAGATTCCCAACCCTCAAAAAGCCAGCCTGGAGTCTCTGCTCAACGCTTCTCCCCTCTGTTTACTCCATTAATAGTAGCCTTGTCATGGAAATTTACCAGGTTTACTTTTGGGGAGGGGGCCTTTTCCCTTCTCTCTCTCTCTCTCTCTCTCTCTCTCTTTTTTTCTTTTAGTGCTCAGTCCCAGCCAACCCCACTGGCCCTTGCAGTCCCAGCGACAATGCCGTCCGATTGCAAATGAAAATTAGGAGTTTGTTTTAAAACTGTTTTGCCTCTTCCCCCCCCCCCCAGACTTGTTTGCTTCCTTGCGGGCTGTCCCCAAATTCCTATGCAGAAGGGGGGGGGACTCTTTGATTTTATTTATTTATTTACTTATTTGAAAAGTCTGCAAGTGGATCGTCTGAGACGTTCTTTAGTACGTGCTAAATACTAAAAGAGTAATTTTTTTTTAAAAAAAAGCAAAACACACCTTCGGATAAAGAGACATCTGCCTGGCTCCTCATTGCTCCCTCTCCCCCCCCATCACCAAAAAACCCCCCCAGGGATTTCTTGACGTCCAGGGGCAAAAATGTGGCCCTCTTGCCTCTAAGGCAAGGATGGAAAATCTGTTTCCCTTTGGAGGTCACACTTTCTTGTTCTTGGTTTGCCGCCCTCCAGGGCCACGGATGGCAATGCAGTGACATCACTGGAAGAAGGAGAGCCAGTGTCGTTGTTGTTGTTGTTTTTTCCTTTCCCTTCCCCTTGGGAAAAAATGTGCACCGAGATTCCCTCTGATCCACCTGGAAAATGCTTTCGAAATTCAGCAATGTGCCACTTATTTCCAGCCACGCCAGCTTACTGGGCTTCTGGAGAGTGGGAAAGCGGAGACCGGAGGCTCCTGTGGCTGGGGGATTTGACAGGCCCTCCTTGGTCTAAAGCCAAAAGGTGATATTCTCACCTCTCTTCTATTTCAAGGCCCTTCTCCTGTCCCGTCTATGCCAACCGAGGAGCAGTCGTCTCCTCAGCGCCACTCCACCAAATTTCATTCCGTGAAGGAAAGGCTATAACAGAGCTGGAAAGGGACCTTGAAGGTCCTCTAGTCCAACCCCCCCCTGCTCAAGCAGGAGACCCTGTACCACTTCAGACAAGTGACTGTCCAGTCTCTTCTTGACAACCTCCAGTGATGGAGCACCATCAGATTGTTATTGATAATAAGAAATTCGTAGTCAGAGATTAGGCTGAAACTGCTATCCAGACCCTCCAATCCCCAAAGAGATGCCAAGTTTAAGTTTACAGCCCTTTCCGTATTAAGTCACACAAGTTATCCTTGATGCGATGACATTACAAAGATCTTTTTTTTATTATTTTACTGTATCCCTAATTTACTCAATTACCGTTCCATGTTTATTCCATTTTACTACATTTTCTTAATTCTTCCTTTCTCCAGCATCTTATTTCTTTTAGGTTTTCTAAAACTCTTTATGTTTTCTTTATTGGCATAGCGAACAGTTCCACCTTGTCTGATTTTTTTGACCTTTCTTTATCATTTAACAATTTTATTAGTTCATAACATACCAAAAAAAAAATACAGAAGCGAATAGTAGGAAAAGTAGGGAAGGGAAAAGTGAGGAGAAGAAGGGGGGAAAGAAAGAAAAAGCATTGACTTCCAGCTCCCTTTGGTGCAGTAGAATAAGGCATTAACATCATATCTCAGCTTTTTATTTTTACGTAATAGTAGCAGTTCAAAAGCACGTAAAAAATGCAAATAGAAAAATAGGGACCACTCCGGTGGGAAGGTAACAGCGTTCCGTGCGCCTTTGGTGTCTAGTCATGCCGGCCACATGAGCACGGAGACGTCCTCGGACAAGCGCTGGCTCTTCGGCTTTGAAACGGTGATGGGCACCGGCCCCTAGAGTCGGAAACGACTAGCACGCGTGTGCGGAGGGAACCTTTACCTTTACCTTTATAACAACACATCTATCTCATCAGTAAAACCCAAAATCAAAGTTTCATTTTTCCCCCCACCTCAAGCACAAGGTCCAGAAGCGGTTTCCATCTAGAAATAAAAGTATTTGTAGTTTTTTTTCTCTTTGATCAAAGCAGTCAATTTAGCCATCTCTGCTAACTCCCGTCAACTTTTGCGGCCCTTCGTCCTTCCATTTTTGTGCACGGAGTAGTCTTGCTGCTGTCGACATGTGTCACCTCAAAGTTCCACCTTTGTTTTCCAAGTCTTTCTCCATTAAACCCCAAAGAAAAGCCTCTGGTTTTCTCTCTAAGAATTTTCTGTGTTGGAATATGAATCCTATCCCAAAAGATTTCTTTGCTTTATCACACGTTCGCCATAAATGACAAAAGGTCCCTTCTTTACGCTTGCCTTTCCAACATTCATTTGAGATACCGCGATACATTCTTGACCCGTGGTCAAGGAATGAGCTTTTGACGTTCCTACGGTGGCAAACCGCTTCGCACAGAATGGATCTGAAGTTGTTGAAGGCCGTCGAGGATAAGGGACAAGATACGAATTAGGGAAACTCTTTGCCTTCCCAAACTGGCTTTGGTTTTCCCAAAAATACCTTTGCCTTTTCAGCGAGATCTTAGTTTCCTTTTGGCCTTATGTGGCAAGAAAAGTCCTGCTTTTTAGAGACGTGGGACAGGCTGGCCTCCTGGGAACAGAAAGAGGTAAATTGGAAAATCCCAAATGCTCAGTTTGCCGTCAACCCCCCAGGTGGAATCTCTTCTGCCGGATTGCTGAGCCCGCTCAGACTTCAGAGCACCATCTAAATTGCTCAGTCTTTGATGGGGAGAATCCTGATTTGCAACAGGGCTCTTCAAACTTGGCCCTTTTATGACTTGTGGACTTCAACTCCCAGAATTCCTCAGGCAGCCGAGTCCTAAAAGGGGCAAGTTTGAAGACCCCTGATTTCCAGGGACAATGGAGCCCCGGATGACCATACAGGTCGTCTTCAACTTACGACAAGCCCAAAACTCTTGCTGCTAAGCGAGACAGCTGTTCAGTAAATTTTGCCCTCTTTTGTGATCTTTCCTGCCACAGTTGGTTAAGTAAATCACTGCAGTTGTGAAGTTAAGTCAGTGAATCTGGCTTTCTCGTTGACCTTGCGGGTCAGAAGGTTGCGAAAGGGGATCATGTGAGCCCCGGGACACTGAGCAGCCGTCGTAACTGTGAGCCAGTTGCCAAGAGACTCAATTTTCATCACGTGACCCTGGGGATGCTGCACTGGTCATACGTGTGAAGCGGTGGTCATGTGTCACTTTTTGCAGTGCTGTTGTAACTTCAAACAGTCAACTGTGGTGAGTCAAGGACTACCTGTGTGGGCCTAGCAAGCCATTTAAAAATATATATATTAACCCCACCAAGAATCTCCCTGGATCTAGAGCAAGGGTCTTCAGACTTGGCCCTTTGATGACTTGTGGACTTCAACTCCCAGAATTCTGGCTGAGGAATTTTGGGAGTTGAAGTCCACAAGTCATAAAAGGGCCAAGTTTGAAGACCCCTGATTTAGAGGGACGATGGAGCCCAGGATTTCCACCTCTAAACCAGACAGTTGTTAAGGAAATTGTGCCCTGTTTTATGACCTTTTTGCCACCGTTGTTAAGTGAAACATGTGGTTGTTAAATGAGCCTGGCTTCCCCACTCACTTCTCCTCGTTCGGGAGCCAGCTGGGAAGTTTGCAAACGCTGACCGCGTGACACCAGGGTGTTGCAACCAGTCATAAATACGTGCCGCTTGCCCAGTGCCTGAATTTTGACCACGTGACCATGGGGAGGCTGCAACGGTCGTAAGTGTGAGAAACGGTCCAAAGTCACGGTGCTGTCGTAACTTCAGTCACTAAATGAATGGTTGTAAATCAAGGACTGACTGTAACATCCACAGGCTGGGTGGTTCATGTGCAGGAAGAATAATAGGACATCCTTTTTCTTACGCATTTTTAAGCTTATTTTTTTCCCCCTATTTTTTTTTCTCCAGCAAGCTCGGAAGCCTTACGACGTCCGTGATGTCATTGAACAGTACTCTCAAGGGCACCTCAACATGATGGTGAGGATAAAAGAACTCCAGAGAAGGTAGGCCACGTTCTCCCTTCAAGGGCAGAATGACTGGCCCCCTCCTGATGTTTTGGGCCACGGCCATCCGGCTCTCCTGTAGAACAGAGCAGAGCTGGAAGGGAACCTTGGAGGTCTTCTAGTCCAGCCCCCTGCTCCAGCAGGAGAACCTATCCCATTTCAGACAAGTGACTCTCTAGCCTCTTTTTAAAAATCCTCCAGTGATGGAGCGCCCACGATTTCTGGTGGCAAGCCGTTCCACTGGTTAATCGTCCTCCCTGTTAGGAAATTCCTCCTTGATTCCAGGTTGCTTCTCTCCTTGATCAGCGTCCAACCGTTGTTTCTCATCCTGCCCTCTGGTGCTTTGGAGAATAAATTGACCCCCTCTTCCTTGTGGCAGCCCCTTGACCTTGACCAAGCTAAGGATGATGGGCATGGGAATCCTGGATATCAGAGAATACCATAGCTTCATCTTCTCCGCCCAAAGAAGCTCTCGTCCTTTCACCTTAACTGTATTCTGGCTGAGCAGAGTCGCCACCAGAACCGGCATCAGAGCCAGAGATAAAATTATCCGGTGATTAAAATCCACGGGAAGAAATTGCAATTGAATCTGTCTCCTGGATTAGAGTCAGCTCGCTTGGTATATACATCATATAAACACGATTGGCATTTTTTTTGTCTTTTAAAGAAAAAGTCTCAAATTCAGCTAGCCCTCGACTTAACGACCTCGATTTGGGAGCCCAAAATTTCCGTCGCTGAGTGAGATGTTTGTTAAGTGAGTCTTGCCCCATTTTACGACTCTTCTTGACACCGTTGTTAAGGGAGTCCCTGCAGTTCTTAAGCTAGTCACACGGTCGTTCAGCAAATCTGGCTTCCCTCACTGACTTGGCTTGTCAGGTCGCAGAAGGGGGGGGCGCTGCAACCGTCACAAGTACGAGTCAGTTGCCACGCGTCTGAATTTTGATCGCGTGACCATGAGGATGTTGAAGCAGTGGTCATAACGGTGAAAAACGGTCCTAACTCCCTTTTTCCAGCGCCGTTGCAACTTTGTACAGTCAGTAAACGGACTGTGGCAAGTTGAGGACCGTCTGTATGTCTGAATGTCTGCCGAATTAAAATCTCCCTTCTCTCCTAGGCTGGACCACTGCCTGGGAAAGCCTGCCCTGTTTCTGCCAGGTACGGAAGTAACTAACTAACATCCGCCCTTGAGTTCTTTGGAAGGGGACTTTGGTCTCGGATTAAAAGTTAAAACGGAACAATGGAGTAGAAAGTAGAAATGGGAATTGCGCTACTACTGAGGTGAAATACGTGAACCCAGACGGCACGTTGTCTATTAGGCACCAAAGATTTGTAGCTGTAAAAACTTAATAAAATAACCTATATTAAAAAAAACCAAGTTAAACTGGGGAAGAAGGCTTGGCTTCCCCGTTTCTGTCTGCCGTCACGTCTTCTAAACGCCCTCCTCCCTCTTCCCAGCTTTATTTTTCTGGGGCTCCAGCACCGTTACGTTCTGCAGGGACTTGGTCATCTTCTGAGGGCCTGTGACCATGTCCTTCAAGACGTTTGTCCTAAGGACATTCAAGGGGAAGAAGGGAGCTGGGTTCATCTCTGGTCAAGAGACCAGTTCCAGCTCTGATGAAACTTGGTTTAATCCAGGCAACCGTGGCCCTTTTATGACTGGTGGACTTCAACTCCCAGAATTCCTTTTTTTTTTATTAAAGAGTTTTACAAAAACAAAATTTTACAATATATCCCCAAATCCCTCCCACCCCAAACCCACCCACTTCCCCCCCCCCACTTCCCAGAGCTAAATACAGGATTATAGTTACAATAATCATATTCTAAATAAAAATTATGCATAATACTGTATACAATTAACCAAATTCATAATGCGCTTTAACTCTCTTTTAACATAACTACAAACAACGTACCAATAACAATATCCCACTAAAATCTACTCATAAGCTAAATGGTACTTTTTAGTCCCATATTTGTTCTGAATATAATTTATCCATCTCCTCCAAACTGAAATATATCTTTCCTGTGAATGATCCTTCAGATAAGCAGAAATCTTAGACATTTCTGCAAAATTCGAAACTTTAAACACCCATTCTTCTACAGTGGGCAAACTATCCTTCTTCCAATATTGTCCAGTAACCGTGCTGCCGTTATCATATTCAACATCAAGTTAGTTTCTTTAACATCACAATCTACAACAATGCCCAATAAAAACAATTGCGGGGAAAACTTTATCTTTCTCTTAAAAATCTTTTGAATGTTCCACCAAATTTTAATCCAAAAAGCTTTTACCGTATATTTCTACAAGTCCACCACATGTGAAAATAGGTAGCTTCTAAACTACCACACCTCCAACATAACTCCCAGAATTCCTGAGCCAGCCACGCGGAGGGGAAAGGGAGAGGTTTCCAAGCTGAGCCGTGCCGGCTCAGGAATTCTGGGAGTTGAAGTCCACCAGTCATAAAAGAGTCAAGGTTTAATCGATCCTCATTGTTATTGGTGTCCCCAGATCTTTCCCTGCCCTGCTAAGATGATGATGGTGATGATGATAACAACAACAACAACAACAATAATAATAAAGTTGGAAGGGCCCTTGGAGGTCATCTAGCCCAACCCCCTGCTCAGGCAGGAAACCCTATACCATTCCAGACAGATGGTTGTCCAGTCTCTTCTTAAAAACATCCAGTGTTGGAGCATTCACAACTTCTGGAGGCAAGGAGTTCCACTGGTTAATTGTTCTAACAGCCAGGAAAGAGATCTATTAACAAGAGGCGGAATCCAACACCTGATGATCCTGCATGCATTTACGCTCCGATATTCCTGCACATCCTTTTTATTCACAGAAAATATTCTAGCTGTAACAATACCGGCAATAAGCGTTTGGTAACCTTCGCATTACTGCGTTTTGCAGTTAGTTGCAATTCAAACACAAATCCTCTCCCTTTCTTTTTCTTTTCTTTTTTTTTTTAGAAAAGGGGTTAGACAAAGGCTACTACACGATGGGAGCCAGACTGATTAGACTGGAGGATAAGGTAAGATCTTTTGGAAAAGAAAAAAGAAAAAGCTATTTTTGCTGGCCAATTTCCAGAAATGTTCTGTGATCAGCATGACTGTCAGTCTGCATCCTTTACTCAACGTTTAAGAGCCAAAGAAATGTACCGGTCGTGAGAAATGTGTAAACTAACTACGGGTTACGTTGCGATAGTTTTTCATTTAAACACCATCTCGATCTCAATCTGTCTGAGTGGGAATGTTTGTCCTCAACCCCTTTGTGTAACGCAAAGATACATTCAGAGTTTATTTATTCTGAAACTCAGAGCACTGAAGGAACCATAATTCTTTTTCGCTGACAAGGTAACTACTTTTGTCAGGTCATAATTGTGGAGGTGCTATTTTGAGAGTTAATTTTAATCTATGGAAAATATTATCCGTGGGAAGTGAAGCTAGTGGTCCCATGAAGAATAGAATAGAATAGAATAGAATAGAATAGAATAGAATAGAATAGAATAGAATAGTTATAGTTATAGTTATAGTTATAGTTTATTTGATTTATATACCGCCCTTCTCCTTGGTGGGACTCAGGGCGGTTCACAGGGCATACATAAGAAACACTATACAAAAATTAAAAAGAATTAAATCCATGCCCAATTAAAACAGAAGTACAGATTAAAAACAATTAAAAGCCCATAATCCCCCATCAGGCCAGACCGGCTAATTCGAACAGATGGGTCTTCAGGCCCCGACGGAAAGTTCGAAGGTCTGGTGCCATCCGGAGCTCCACCGGCAATTGATTCCATAAAGCCGGAGCCCCCACAGAGAAGGCCCTCCCCCTGGGGGCCACCAGTCGACATTCCCTGACTGGCGGCACCCTGAGGAGGCCCTCTCTGTGGGAACGCACAGGGCGGAGGGGAGTCGATGCCGGCAGCAGGTGGTCCCTGAGGTAACCCGGACCCATGCCATGTAGGGCCTTAAAGATCGTGACCAACACCTTGAACCTCACCCGAAAGACAACTGGTAACCAATGCAGCTCGCGGAGCAAAGGTGTAACATGGGAGTACCGGGAAACTCCCAAGACAACTCTCGCGGCCGCATTCTGTACCAGTTGGAGCCTCCGAGTGGTCTTCAAGGGAAGCCCCATGTAGAGAGCATTACAGTAGTCAAGGCGAGAGGTCACGAGCGCATGAGTGACTGTACACAGGGCATCCCGGTTCAGATAGGGCCGCAACTGGCGCACCAGGCGAACCTGGGCGAAAGCCCCCCTAGTCACGGCCACTATATGCTCTTCCAAAGTAAGCCGTGAATCTAGAAGGACTCCCAAGTTGCGAGCCCTATCCACGGGGGGTAAGAGCTCACCCCCCATAGAAAGAGATGGAACATTTGGAATGTCCCGGGATGCCGGAATGCACAGCCACTCAGTCTTGTCAGGGTTGAGCTGAAGTCTGTTCCTCCCCATCCAGACCCGAACCGCCTCCAGGCAACGGGACATCACGGCGAGGGCATCACTGGGGTGGTTTGGGGTCGAAAAGAAAAGTTGGGTATCATCGGCATACTGATGGTACCCAACTCCAAAACCACGAATGATCTCACCCAGCGGTTTCATATAGATGTTGAACAGGAGAGGCGAGAGAACCGACCCCTGAGGAACTCCACAAACGAGAGACCTAGGGGCCGATCTCTGCCCCCCTGCCAACACCGACTCCGAGCGTCCCAGGAGATAGGAGGAGAACCACTGAAGAACTGTGCCTCCCACTCCCAATCCCCTGAGACGCCGCAGCAAGATACCATGGTCGATGGTATCGAAAGCCGCTGAGAGGTCTAATAGGACTAGGACAGAGGAATGTCCCCTATCCCGCGCCCTCCAGAGATCATTCACCAGAGCGACCAATGCCGTCTCCGTGCTGTACCCGGGCCTGAAACCCGATTGGTAGGGGTCCAGATAATCCGCTTCATCCAGGACCAGAGGGAGCTGATGCGCCACCACACTCTCAACAACCTTCGCAAGAAAGCGAAGGTTGGAGACTGGACGAAAGTTGTTCAAAACGGCTGGGTCCAGGGCAGGCTTCTTGAGGAGAGGTCTCACCACCGCCTCCTTCAAGACGGTGGGGAAATAACCCTCACTCAAAGAAGCAGATATAACCGCCTGGAGCCAGCCTCGTGTCCTCTCCCTAGCTGCATAAACCAGCCAGGAAGGGCACGGGTCCAACAAACATGTGGAGGAGCTCAGCCTCCCCATAATCTCCCCAGAATAGAATAGAATAGAATAGAATAGAATAGAATATATGGAATAAGAATTAGAATAGAATAGAATAGAATAGAATAGAATAGAATAGAATAGAATAGAATAGAATAGAATAGAATAGAATAGAATAGAATAGAATAGAATAGAATAGAATAATAGAATAGAATAGAATAATAGAATAGAATAGAATAGAATAGAATAGAATAGAATAGAATAGAATAGAATAGAATAGAATAGAATAGAATAATGAAGAATAGAATAGAATAGAATAGAATAGAATAGAATAGAATAATGAAGAATACAATAGAATAGAATAGAATAGAATAGAATAGAATAGAATAGAATAGAATAGAATAATAGAATAGAATAGAATTACAGAATAGAACAGAACAGAATAGAATAGAATAGAATAGAATAGAATAGAATAGAATAGAATAGAAGAATAGAATAGAATAGAATAGAATTACAGAATAGAACAGAATAGAATAGAATAGAATAGAATAGAATAGAATAGAATAATAGAATAGAATAGAATAATAGAATAGAATAGAATAGAATAGAATAGAATAGAATAGAATAGAATAGAATAGAATAGAATAGAATAATGAAGAATAGAATAGAATAGAATAGAATAGAATAGAATAGAATAGAATAGAATAGAATAGAATAATGAAGAATAGAATAGAATAGAATAGAATAGAATAGAATAGAATAGAATAGAATAGAATAGAATAATAGAATAGAATAGAATTACAGAATAGAACAGAACAGAATAGAATAGAATAGAATAGAATAGAATAGAATAGAAGAATAGAATAGAATAGAATAGAATTACAGAATAGAACAGAATAGAATAGAATAGAATAGAATAGAATAGAATAGAATAGAATAGAATAGAATAGAATAGAATAGAATAGAATAGAATAGATGGAATGGGATAGAATAGAATAGAATAGAATAGAATAGAATAGAATAGAATAGAATAGAATAGAATAGAATAGAATAGAATAGAATAGAATAGAATAGAATAATAGAATAGAATAGAATAATAGAATAGAATAGAATAGAATAGAATAGAATAGAATAGAATAGAATAGAATAGAATAGAATAATGAAGAATAGAATAGAATAGAATAGAATAGAATAGAATAGAATAGAATAGAATAGAATAGAATAGAATAATAGAATAGAATAGAATTACAGAATAGAACAGAACAGAATAGAATAGAATAGAATAGAATAGAATAGAAGAATAGAATAGAATAGAATAGAATTACAGAATAGAACAGAATAGAATAGAATAGAATAGAATAGAATAGAATAGAATAGAATAGAGTAGAATAGAATAGAATAGAATAGAATAGAATAGAATAGATGGAATGGGATAGAATAGAATAGAATAGAATAGAATAGAATAGAATAGAATAGAATAGAATAGAATAGAATAGAATAGAATAGAATAGAATCTGGAAGGGACCTTGGAGGTCTTCTAGTCCAGCCCCCTGCTCAAGCAGGAGAACCTACACCGTCTCAGACAAGTTATTTCTTTTACCTTTACAATTTCATTCAGTTCCATTAAGGAGCCATTAAAATGCACAGTTGATTGGGAATAGCTAAATCTTTGCCTTGCAAAATCTCCATTTCTGTTTTGTTTCATTCTGCTAGCGTGGTATTCCTGCATTTTTCTATCAAGCATCATTGATTTGCACGCTTCCAGGTTTTCGTTTTTATTTTTAACGTTCTTGAAAAAAAAACCAGTCTCTTTGGATTGAAGTTTCCCTGCACAAGCCGGTATCTCTCAGTTTCGATCAGCGTAGAGAACGTTTGCCAAGAATATCTGTCGGTATTAAAATTTCCATTTAAAGTTTTGCCGCTTTATAATTTAAACTGGAACAGGAAGGGCCCTCTGGCTCTTCCACTGGAATGGAAAAGTGATGGGCTACAGAGCAAGGGAAAACACTAAAAGAAAAATAAATTCTCCTTCTAAGAAAAGTGGAAAGGGATCAATGGATATGTGTAATGTATATGTTAATAACCTCGGATTAAAAATACCTATTATTGTTTCATAATTCTACGGCAATCTGTTCTGCTATATATACTTATAACTGACATGCCTGTAGTCAAGGTTCAAGTATACAGATTGTGTAAACGTGATGGAGCTATGCAATAGCATTTAAAATGAGCAAAAATGCTGAGAAATGCAGAGGAGTAAATTTGTAGCCTCGGGGCCATCAGCAGAGTTTCAGGGCAAGTCACAGCAAAATGACTTACATGAATATACACCTTGCTGCTGGCTGAATTGGCTTAGTTTTGTTTTTAGTAAAAAAAAGTGGTCAAACTGGAAAAGAGAAGTAATTGGCAAAAAGGCAAATACATTTTCCTTTTTTGGGTCGACGATGTGCTGGGCATGTTGTAATATTAAAACAAGTATACCTTAAGATAAAATAACAATGCCCCATCTTCTACACTGCTTGTAATGTTCACTTCTCAACTTTGGATCATCATCCCAGTAGGATGCTGTTTTGTGCGATGGCCATAATTATGGTCCCCTCGGATCTACTTTAGCAAGTAGAAATGGTCTGAAGTGGTACAGGGTTTCCTGCCTGAGCAGGGGGTTGGACTAGATGACCTCCAGGGTCCCTTCCAACTTTATTATTATTATTATTATTATTATTATTATTATTATTATTATTATTATTATTATTATTATTATCATCATCATCATCATCATCATTATTATTATTATTATTATTATTATTATTATTATTATTATTGACAAATTTCCTATGGTGGGAAAAAGAGTGGGCTTGAAGTTTATTTACTTTAAAATATATTTATTTACTTACTTACTTATTTAACTTTAGGCCACCCACCTCCCCCACAAGGTACTTACAAGTTATGAAATAAGTAAAAAAAAAGAAAATAATTAAAATATTAAAAATGTTTTTTAAAAAACTACACAGATTAGAATCGTGCTAAAAACAAACAAACCCCGGTATTAAAATGGAAACCAATCGAGCTAAGACACAGACAGGATAAGAATGAGGTCTTCTTACCCCATCAGCCCCATCCAGCGATGGCCAGCCTCCTCGGGGCCAAGTGGCAAAGCCAGGTTTCGCTGCTCTTCCGGAAGGCCAAGAGGGAGGGGAGCGGTAAGAATGTTCCACGGGGATGGGGCTACAGCAGAAAAGGCTCTTCTCCTCGACCTCACCTGCTTCAATTCCTCAGCAGGTGGGATCCACAGCAGGATCCACAGTGGGGTGGGCTTGTCCCATTGGGGGGAGAGGGCTCCTCGGATAACCTGGACCCATGCCATGTAAGCAGCGGTGAGAGTCAGCCGGTTCGCACCACTTTGGCAGAACCGGGAGTTAATTGTTTGTTGCCCAGGCCCAGAACGGACTTCCAGAAGCGGCACCCACGCAGAGAACCGGTTGTTCACCTGTTTGAATCCCACCACTTCATGTAAGGTGTCAGCTCTGCTATGAACCTGGCTGCAAGCATCTTTGTCGTTCTAGCTTGCCACAAGAGAGGGAGGGCTGGAACAAAGTATTTTTGTTAGTCGAAACGTGAATAGATCCTGTGGGAACCAAGGTCATTCCCACACCGTAGTGGAGAAGGGGGCGGGGCGTTCTGCCCGCCAAGTAGTTCTATTGGAGAATGTGGCCTATAGTGAAATAGAAGGCTGGGAACCGTTACACTGAGTTATTCTGAACCTTTTTTGGGGGGCGGGGGGCGGAATAAAATTTTAGATTTGGTTTCACCTTTGACCGTGCCGACGTCCTGTATCCAATAAACGCGTTCTTTGAGGAAACCCCGTGTCTCGCAGTTCTGATTTGTTTGGTTCCATCAGTCGGGACCTTGACATAACGCTTTAGAGGTAGCAGCCAATACTTGAACTGGATCCAGAAGCAAACTGGCCACCAGTGTAGCTCAAACAATAAAACGGTTACATGGGCAGGCCTAGGAGACCCCAGGATTGTGTGTGCCACTGCATTCTGCACCAGCTGAATATATCAAATACAGCAAAAATCACGCCAAGGGTCATGCCGAGGTTAGCACATGTGTGTGTGTGGGTGAGCGTACACGCATGCACACACTGGCCAGCCACTTACACGGACCAGTGTGGACCATGACCCATAGGTTAGGGACCTTTGTTGGGGTAGGCAACCTTGGCTCTTTTATGACTCCTGGACTTCAACTCCCAGAATTCCTGAGCCAGCTGGAACTCCCAGAATTCCTACCCCTGCTCTAGATGATAATTTGGCGTTTCTCCAGCCAGTCTGATTGAGAAAGTTCAGAGAAAGGATCTGAACTCAGAACTGGAAGATCTCAGTCTAATGCTACGGAGTCATTAATCTGATTCAACCTCACTCAACATTAAAAAAAGTATAAACTTAGCCTAACTTTTTTCATGATGTACAATATAAAAGCACCATTCACAATTCATCGTTCGGCCTTCATGAAGTGGAGGTCCTGTTGTGTTCTTTAAAGACAGAAATAAAGAGCTAGGTGTGATTTGTAGAGATTTGTAGAGTCTCATATAAATGCCGTATTTCAGGATTATTTCTTTAGTGGACAAGGATCTTCATCTCTTACAAGCGTTTGCTGCAGTGAGCTTGCTTACCTGAACGCAAAGCCATGGCAAGGCATCGAAATGTCGGGATGGTTTCAATTCATCCTGAAGGCAATCATTCACTTTCAGTGCCAGCTCAGAAATAGCTCAGAAATTACACTGCCCATTCATGAATTTTATACTTAAGTAGCTGTTTCTAAAAACATCCCAGCGGGTGGAGAGGTGAGTCAGTTCTGCTTGGCTGCAACTCTGGAGCGGCCCGGCCTTCCTTTGGTTTGGCTCCGGCCACGAAACCCCGCGGACCGAAATAAATTCCTATTATACCTTGGCATCTGCCTAGGGCAGGGTGGGGAAGCTTGGCTCTTTCAGGACTTGTGGACTTCAACTCCCAGAATTCCTGAGCCAACATGGCAGTCTTTCTGAAGAACTTACTAGAGAGTTGGTATCGCTGGCATTCAGCAGGAGGGGGGCAAGAGGGCCGCCGTTGTAAAATTGTCGTCCTGTCCCCTTAAATGCCCGGCGTGGGGGCTTCGTGTGAAAAGGAGAGGGGGCTCAGTCATGGCTGAGGTGACTATCTTGACTTTTCGACAGACACATCCCTGCGAAGCCCCATTGTTTGACCCAAGGAAGCCCTTGAACAAGATGGTGGGGGGAAAAAGTTGGAAATGACCTTGCAGGTCATCTAGTCCAACCCCCCCCCCCCCGCTCAGACAGGAAACCCTGTACAAGTGCTGATTGAAATTGAGTTTTATCTATTTAGATTAACTTTTGCTTAGGTTCCTTACATTATCAGTATTAACCCAGAATAGAATGGAATAGGAATAGAATAGAATAGAATAGAATAGAATAGAATAGAATAGAATAGAATAGAATAGAATAGAATAGAATAGAATAGAATAGAATAGAATAGAATAGAATAGAATAGAATAGAATAGAATAGAATCATGGAATAGAATAGAATCGAATCATGGAATAGAATAGAATAGAATAGAATAGAATAGAATAGAATAGAATAGAATAGAATAGAATAGAATAGAATAGAATAGAATAGAATAGAATGAAATAACAAGAATAGAATAGAATAGAATAGAATAGAATAGAATAGAATAGAATAGAATAGAATAGAATAGAATAGAATAGAATAGAATAGAAAATATGGAATAAGAATTAATAGAATAGAATAGAATAGAATAGAATAGAATAGAATAGAATAGAATAGAATAGAATAGAATAGAATAGAATAGAATAGAATAGAAAATATGGAATAAGAATAGAGTAGAGTAGAGTAGAATAGAATAGAAAAAAATGAGATGGGATAGGATAGGATAGGATAGGATAGGATAGGATAGGATAGGATAGGATAGGATAGGATAGGATAGAAGCTGGAAGGGACCTTGGAGGTCTTCTAGTCCAGCCCCCTGTTCAAGTAGGAGAACCTATAGAAGCACTTTTCTTCTAGCACACCATTATGTTTGACCTCTCATTTGCTCAAGATGTGGTATTTTATGCTGTTATTATACAGAGAATTACAACAGCACTTTTAAATCTTTTGTTGAAATTGTTCTGTCGTTTTTTAAATAGAGACATTTTTGCATTTAAATAGCAAACAGAGACCGCCTTAAAGCATAGCAGTGTTGTTTCTTATATGAAACGTGTAGTGCACTACTAGGTCTTCCTTTCACTCGTGGAGAATATCCAGTTCTTGAAGGCTTCTTAGATCAGCGACAGTAAATAAGACCCAGTTCTAAGTTTAACAGCTGTAATGCAAACTTGTGGTTTAAGCCCAAAATACCCACCATAAGATAAACATGTGAATGTTGATGCAAATATGTTTGTAATACGTGTGGCTTTGCGTCCTCTCCTTCGGACAAATTCCATAAAATTAAAGACAACCTCAGCAGAAATGGAAAAACTCAAGATGGTGGCCTCGATCATAGAATCGCACTCCACCTCTTTGCATGCAGGTATCATACAGCCTATTACAAAAAAATAAAATAAATGGGGTAGACTTTGATCGTGCCATCACAACTATCACCTTGGCTTTTTGGAGAGACATATCCACACCCACGGATGCCCTTCCCTGCCATAGAGCAGGGCTGGGCATTCGTGGGTGTTGTAGGTCAAATTAAGAGCATTGCTTAATTTATTTAACCTTTTGGAGGGGGTTAGACTAGAAGACCTCCAGGGTCCTCCCCAACTGTGTTATTCTACTATGTCCTGATCCTTCGTGTCTAAAGAAAAAAAAATGGCATAATTGAGGGGATCTACCCTAAAGGTATACTAGGCAATCATATTTGGCTTATTCGAGTCTTAAAATGGAGTAAAAAGAATGAAGATATGAAGGAATATTACTGTTCGTTCGGTCAGGAAATGTACAGTACAGGTTGTCTTCAACTTACGACAAGCCCAAAACTCTTGCTGCTAAGTGAGACAGCTGTTCAGTAAACTTTGCCCTCTTTTGTGATCTTTCCTGCCACAGTTGACTAAGTAAATCACTGCAGTTGTGAAGTTAAGTCAGTGAATCTGGCTTTCTCGTTGACTTTGCGGGTCAGAAGGTTGCGAAAGGGGATCACGTGAGCTCCGGGACACTGAGCAGCCGTCGTAACTGTGAGCCAGTTGCCAAGAGTCTCAATTTTGATCACGTGACCCTGGGGATGCTGCAGTGGTCATACGTGTGAAGCGGTGGTCGTAAGTCACTTTTTGCAGTGCTGTTGTAACTTAAACAGTCAACTGTGGTGAGTCAAGGACTACCTGTGTGGGCCTAGCAAGCCATTTAAAAATATATATTAACCCCACCAAGAATCTCCCTGGATCTAGAGCAAGGGTCTTCAGACTTGGCCCTTTGATGACTTGTGGACTTCAACTCCCAGAATTCCTCAGCCAGGTCCACAAGTCATCAAAGGGCCAAGTTTGAAGACCCCTGTTATAGAGGGTGACAGCCGTGGATTGGGGGAGTAAGATACATCCTTGGCTGAGATATGTAAAGCACTAACTTGGGTGACCTGTTAAATCTTCATTTCCTCTGCCTTGGATTGTACAAAGACTGTACCAATGATATTTCTTCTGCAAAGTTTTTTTTTTTGTTTGTTCGTTTTCTGTTAGCCCTGACTCTCTGTTAACTTTGAACAGAAAATTGCAACTTATCTACGATCTGTTTCTGGTTGTTTTAAGGTGGAGCTTCCTTTGCCTTAACTCATTTGCATTGGTTAATTAGGGCCTAGTTTGAGCTGTTCTTACGTCTGTTTTAAATCCCGTATTTTTCGTCCAATTATTGGAGGAAGTTCTGCTGCTGAATAAGTCCCCTTTTCAAGTCGGATTAAAAGATTGCGTTTTTCCTTGTAGAATTAAGAGGTAATCCTTTCCTGGATCTATTCTCTGGAAAAACATGTCACAATAAGCCTACCTTTCATTCAACTTTTAAGATAATTATATTACAAAACTATATCGGAGAAGTATTGGTACAACAAGACTGGGGTCATTATGTTTCTATTCTTCATGGCCTCATGGTACTACAATTACAATCACTCGCTCCCGCATAATCCACCTCTTCGTGGAGAAAACATCTGTCCAAGCTACAGAATGTAACGGTAAACCTTAAAAGGATAACACGCTAAGCTGACAGGCTTCCTGCTACAACCACTGCTGTCCTTTTGGTCTCCAGTGCTTGATGATGGTGATGGTGATGGAGGAGGAGGAGGAGAAGGAGAAGGAAGAAGAAGAAGAAGAAGAAGAAGAAGAAGAAGAAGAAGAAGAAGAAGAAGAAGAAGAAGAAGAAGAAGAAGAAGAAGAAGAAGAAGAGTTGGAACGGGACCTTGGAGGTCTTCTAGTCCAACCCCTTGCTCAGGCAGGAAACCCTATACCATTTCAGACAAACGGCTGTCCAGTCTCTTCTTAAAAACCTCCAGTGTTGGAGCATTCACAGCTTCTGGAGGCAGGTGGTTCCACTGGTTAATTGTCCTCACTGTCAGGAAATTTCTCCTTGGTTCCAGGTTGCTTCTCTCCTTGATGAGTTTCCATCCGTTGCTTCTTCTCCTGCCTTCAGGCGCTTTGTAGAATAGCTTGACATCCCCCCCCCCGGTCTTCTTTGGGGCAGCCCCTCAAATATTGGAAGGCTGCTATCATGTCACCCCTAACGAAATTTCATTTTAACGTATGCCGATTAGGGTACGTTCAAAGTGACAGTAAAGTTATTGTTCCACTCTGTTGCATTCTCCTCATTAAATTACTAGAGCTACCCAGTTCCTACGTATGTTTTAGCCTTCAGTCCCCTCATCATCATCATCATCATCATCATCATCATCATCATCTCAATGCCTCTTGATAGCCATTCCCAAATTTTACAGAGAATTTGCCTGAGGCAGCTGAAGACTAATTCTTTGAACAGATCGTTGTAAAAGCCTGACCACAGGAAGGTCAGATAAAATCTTCTTGTTTTGTCGAAATGTATACCTCCCAAGAGTATGCAATAATATGCTTTATTCTGCTCACTCTACCAATTGTAGCTTGTGAATCCATTCTTTAGGGCAGGGGTAACTTTAAGAGTTGTGGGGGGGGGGGTTGCACAGGGCTGTGAAGGAAATCACTGCAGTTCCTAAGTAGAATCGTGGCTTCTTCCATTAACTTGGCTCATCGGAAGCCGGCTGGGAAAGTTGCAAAGGGTGGATTATGTGACCCCAGGATGCTACAACTGTTGTAAATGCATGCCAGTTGCCAAACGGCTGAATTTTGATCACCTGACGACCGTGGGGTTGCTGCGTCGGTTATAAGTATGAGGACCAGTTGTAAGTTACTTTTTTCAACGCCCTGATAACCTTGAGCTGCTGCCAAATGGATGGTGGGGACTTACCTGTATTTAAATGTGCTTTCATTCTACAGAGCCAGTCCTGAACTAATGGTCACAGGTGAGCCCAAAATTTCTGCGATTAGGTGAGACATTTGTTAAGTGAGCTTTGCTCCATCTTACAATCTTTCTCACCTCAGCTGTTAAGTGAGGCGCCACAATTGATAAGTTAGCAACCTGGCTGTTAGGATGTATAGGACATCCTGACAGATGGTACTATAAATCTGGAATTAGTAGGTTTTTACTTACTTATTTTCTCTTAGGAGAAAACACCCACCCACCCTTGATTTGGCTTGCCAGACATTCACGTGGGGATCACGTGACCTTGGGACGCGGCAACCGTCGTAAATAGGAGCCAAGCGCCTGAATGTTGATCACGTGACCCTGGGGACGCTGCAAAGGTCCTATCTGTGAAAGATGGTCCTGACCCACTTCTCCCCCCCCCCGCTGTTGTAACTTTGAACGCTCACTAAATGAATTGGTGTAAGTCGAGCACTGTCTGTAGAACCCGCGTAACTTCTTCCAAGTCGTTTTGGTCTCCCAGTCTCTCTCTCTCTCTCTCAAATCCAAGGAGCGTTTTAATACGGAAGGCGCGAATCAAGGAAGGAGAAAGGTTTCAAAACTAGATTTATCCCTCCCGGCTGGGGAAATGGAATCCCTGCCGGCACCAAATCTTGGAGAAAGCCAGATTTAGCCCTGGCGGTGTGTGACTGAGGGAGCACAGGGACTGTTTTTCCTCCGAATCGGTTAATTTCCTGGCCAGGCTCCACTTCTAAATATAGCCTTTCCCATTTCATCTAGGACTGTTTGCCTACACAAGGTAAACAACTTCTTGTAAAGCCTCCTTTTAATGAATAATGATTGACTCTCGAAATATATTGAGTTTCTTTTTAATTTATCGGCAGGAATTAGGTGGGAAGAAAATCAACTCTGGCTATTACTTTTAGGCACTCCTGATTTATTTTTCACAAGGGAAGTTTTTAAGTGGCGCAGGGCTCTTAATGCTGCGGGGAAACCAATGAAGACGCTGCGTATGTCACCCATTCTCTGTTTTAGAGATGTAACAGAATAACAGAATAGAATAACAGAGTAACAGGGTTGGAAGGCACCTTGGGAGGTCATCTAGTCCAGCCCCCTGCTCAGGCAGGAAACCCTATACCATTTCAGACAAATGGCGGTCCAGTTTCGGAGCATTCATAACTTCTGGAGGCAAGTCGTTCCACTGGTTAATTAACAGAATATCAGAGTTGGAAGGGACCTTGGAGGTCTTCTAGTCCAGCCCCCTGCTCAGGCAGGAAACCCTATACCGTTTTGGACAAAGGGTTCTCCAGTCTTGTCGTAAAAACCTCCAGTGTTGGAGCACCCACAGCTTCTGGAGGCAAATCATAGACTGCTGTTTCAACCCTGGCAACTGGGGAAAGCGGAAGATTTATCTTGTTTATTAAATTTCTTGGCCGCCCATTTCATTTCGAAACGACTCTGTAAGTCTTGCTCTGCAGATGGTTGCATGCTCCCAGTGAATGGATAAGGGCAGTTAAATTGAATACAACAGGCCAGCAAGATAAGCAGAGAACAACACTCAGATTAACACTAGATAACCTATATACCATCTCAGACAAGTGACTGTCTAGTCCTGGGGTAGGCAACCTTGGCTCTTTTATGACTTGTGGACTTCAACTCCCAGAATTCCTGAGTCAGCATGGCTGGTTTAGGAATTCTGGGTATTGAAGTCCACAGGTCATAAAAGAGCCAAGGTTGCCTACCCCAGGACTAGACAGTCACTTGTCTGAGATGGTATATAGCAGGGGTGTCAAACTCAATTTCATTGAGGGCCGCATCAGCATTGCCGTTGCCCTTAGGGGGCCGGGTGGGTGTGGCCAGGGTGGGCGTGGCCTACTGGGTGGGCGTGGCTAGAGTGCATATGGCCTACTGGGTGGGCGTGGCCAGCTCTACATCGTTCGCATCAAGGGTGCCTGTGGGGGCCTGGGCAGGAGTGGGACAGATCTGAGGGTCTCTGGCAGGAGGAGGGTCTCTGGGCCAGGGCCAAGGCAGTGGGGGCCGTTCCCTCACTCTTTCCAGGATGGCTTCGCGGGCCACATGAAACCACTTCACGGGCCGGATCCGGCCCCCGGGCCTTGTGTTTGACATGTCTGGTATATAGGTTCTCCTGCTTAAGTGGGGAAGACCTCCAAGGTCCATTCCAGGTTCTATTCTGTTGTGTTCTGTTCTGTTCTATTCTATCATTATTCTATTCTATTCTCTGTTTTCTATTCTATTCTATTCTATTCTATTCTATTCTATTCCATTCCATTCCATTCCATTCCATTCCATTCCATTCCATTCTATTCTATTCTATTCTATTCTATTCTATTCTATTCTATTCTATTCTATTCCACATTCTATTTTATTCTGTTCTATTCTGTAATTCTATTCTATTCTATTCTATTCTATTCTATTCTATTCTATTCTATTCTATTCTATTCTATTCTATTCTATTCTATTCTATTCTATTCTATTCTATTCTATTCTATTCTATTCTATTCTATTCCTGTATTGGAGAATAGAGTTGACATTTTGCCTGAACAGTGGTGTGGTTTGGGATGCCTACCACAGGAAGCTGGCATAACCAGAAATGCACCCCATCAGACGTTTGCTGTCCTTGATTTCTTCGCCTAGAGTCACTGCCGGAGACATCCGTCGCTCCACAAACATAGCCAGGATTTCAGTGTGGAATTACTTAAGGCTAGCTCTTCAGAGGGCCCAGCTCGCTGCAGTGGTAAAGAGCTGCTTTTTCTCTCCTTTTAGGACCCGTGGTTTTGGCAGTGGCGTTTCCCCCCCCCACCGCCCCCACCACCACTGTGGGAGATAAGGCCCATTGCTACCGTGTCATTGACCAGAGGCAGCCGCAGAACATTAGCTGGGCTCCTGACTGTCCAAGCCGGGCGGTTTGAAAAGCCGACGGCCAGCCTGCTCCGGAGCAGACTGATATTATCTCATTAGTGGTGGCATTTTCGCAGACAGCAGAACAAGGCCATCATTAACACAAGAGGGAAAACGTTGACTGCGGATTTGGGTTTTTCTGTCTTATTACATGGCACATCCCAGATCTGCATTGTGATGGAGCTGCCTTCGTTAGAATCCGGGTTTAAGGAGGGCGGAAAGTTTGAGAATATTCAAGCGTTCTTTTTCACACGCGACAAGGCGACTTTTAGAAGGCCGAGGGGGGGGGGAAACAGCAAGGAAAAACCCGGCCGGCATTTCATTTGTGGCTGCGTAGGTTGCAGTCCTAGAAAAACAGCCTTGCACTAAACATTTCCCAGCTTCTAGGAGGCAGGGCGGGGGGGGGGTGTCACAAAAACACATTGTCCCTCCCTGGTTTGTAACCGGCATCCCTTCTGTGCACATCTTTGGTGGGTGAAAACCCCATCAGCTAAGTTGTCTTTAACAGAGCTGGTTACAAAAGAATGGAAGCCCAGATGAGTGGATATGTGCTGTAAGGCAGGGATCCCCAACCCCCGGGCTGTGGATCGGTACCGGGCCGTGGCATGCCAGTGACCGGTCCGCACAAACAAGCAAAGCCCCATCCGTGGGATGCAGGCAGCGCACAAAACCACGCACCCTCTGGTCCGTGGAAAAACCTCTCTCCATGGAACCGGTGGTCCCTGGTGCCCCAAAAGGTTGGGGGCCTCTGCCGTAAGGTAATACATACCCGCTCTTGCCTGGACCAGCTTTTGCAAATCATCTACAAATTAAAAGCTGTTGCATAAACCCTCATGGAAAAGGAGGGGGGGGGAAGGACATTTATGTATATTATCTTCCATTCAAAATAATAATAATAATCATGATTAAAAAATAGCGTGCAGTGTCTTAGGAGCTCTGCAACAGTTAAAACCGTGCCAAAAAACAAAACAACCAACCAAGAATGAAGTGGAAATGCACGATCCTTGGTGCTCTCTGAGCTTGGTTATCTTCTGACGTTTCACGACCCAACTAGGTAACGTCATCAGTGCTAGAAGGGAGTGGGGTTTGCACTCTGTTTATATATAAATGGCTTGCCTTGATGGGGATGTTATTAGTGGTTCCTTGATTAGGCTGTGGTTTACTCTTCATTTGTCTGAGTTGGTATTTCCTTGGTTGAGGTGTTGTTTACAGCTTGATTGTTGATCTGGTGTTAGTTAATCTTGGTATTAATCTCTGCTTATCTGGGTGTTGATTACTGGCGAGGAGGTGTTTTGCTCCTTGTGTTTCCTTTTTAGCTTTTTGACTGCCTTTTTTGACTGGCATGGAGGTGTTGTTTATCCCTTCAGTTCAGCCTTGAGCTACAAATATTCCTTTCTAAAGTAGACATGCAACAGGAGTCCAGATGTATCATAATAATAATACCAACAACAACAACAATAATAATAATTCCATACAATATTAACCTTGTGAACTCTAAAGCTTCCTCCTCAGTTATGTATTCAAGATGGACAGTGATTAATATTTATATGTTACTTACATGTAAGGATGTAGGTCTATACCTATGTTGTATATAGTATGTTTAAATGTGTGTTATGTATGTGTACGCTTTGAGAGCAAGCTACTAAATTTCATTTTTAATGTGTGCCTTTATGCCCACAGGAAAAAAAATGACAAAGGTTATCTATCTATCTGTCTGTCTGGTTGAGTGTTTCTCAACCTTGACAGCTTAAGCCAGGGCTCTTCAAACTTGGCCCTTTGATGACTTGTGGACTTCAACTCCCAGAATTCCTTGTTGAGGAATTCTGGGAGTTGAAGTCCACAAGTCATCAAAGGGCCAAGTTTGAAGAGCCCTGGCTTAAGCTGTGTGTGGACTTCAATTCCCAGAATTCCCCAGTCAGCTATGGGGGTTGAAGCTCACACATCTTAAAAGTTGTCAGGGTTGAGAAACACTATACTAGACCATAAGGACTACCCTCTTAATTCGAGGCCCGCCTTCTTCCATTCCTCATGAAAGTTACCGAGATGACCCTAAGGAGCTTCCAGGCAGGAAACAGAGACGCCTCCTTCTGAACTCATCGCTTCCCTGAGAGTAGAAACGTCACCGAGTTTTTGATAGCCTTGCCCGCCCTGAAGGGGGAAAATTCTAAGCTAGAACTTCGTCCCAATTCTCTGTGGAAGACCATCTATCCGGAGTCATCTTCTCTACGCACCTTCAGTCATGGGGTTTCACTGCTGAAGGTCCATGGGGGAGGGAAGGGGGAAGCTTTGTCCTCAAAGCAAATGGAAAAGCCTTTCAAAGCAATCATAATCCCAATTATACATGCGGCGGAGACGGTCCTTCAGTCGCCCAAGCCCCTCGGTTTGGCCTTGCGTCGTCCGTGGGAGCCTGGCGCCCAATTCTGGAAGAGTCACCGGAGGAGTTGGATGGAAGAGTCCATCTCAAACCCTTCCTCCTTCTTCTCCTGAATTTTTGCCCTTTCCTAATTGCTGCAGGAGGACAGCAACCCCTCCTTTGCAGCTGAATCATTCGGAGAGTTGCATGAAAAGAAATGTCCAAGGTTACTCATGTGTTGTTGGTTCACTTGAAAAGAAAAGAGTTGGGGGGTTGGGGGGGTTAGGGTTAGGGTTTTGCAGTCTCTGCAGAGGTTTAGTGTTCTCAGATGTGTTTGAAGACGGCTTATAATTACTCAGTGAGTGGTCTGCCTTTTCAAAGGCAAATTCTACCTTTGAAAGGCAAGTCAATCCGTTTCCTTTGTGTTTTGCTCACGTGTGTTCGGAGATAGGCCTAGGAGGTGGTCAAAATGATGTGTGCAATGGTGTGATCCGGGCTCCCCCCCTTTTTTTTTCTTGTGCATTACACGTTAAAATCAGACGGTTTTAATTGCACGGTCACCCCTTCCGTCTTGACTTATTTCATCACGTGCTATGGACACCCCAGGGTCTGTCTGTTGCATTTCTGTTGCACTTTTTATCCAGAAGCTCAAAGCAGCACACAGTGGATTTCCCATCCTTAGTGCTCTCTGAGCTAGGTTGTTTGCTGGCTGATGTTTCATTATTCGAGCCAGGTAACATCACCAAAGCATTGGTGATGTTACCTAGTTTGGGTAAGGAAATGTCTGCAAGGAAACCACCAAGTTCAGAGAGCACCAAGGACCCCACAGTCCTCCTCCTCCTCCTCTTCCTCCTCCTCCATCATTCTACAAACCCTACTCCCTTCTAGCATTGATTATTTTACCTAGTTTGGGTAATGGAACGTCTGCAAGAAAACCAGGAGGCTCAGATAGCACCAAGGACCCCATAGGCCTCCTCCTCCTCCTCCTCCTCCTCCTCCTCCACCACCACCACCACCATCATTCCACAAACCCTACTCTCTTCTAGCACTGATTATGTTACCTAGTTTGGGTAATGAAACGTCTGCAAGAAAACCAGGAGGCTCAGATAGCACCAAGGACCCCATAGGCCTCCTCCTCCTCCTCCTCCACCACCACCACCACCACCATCATTCCACAAACCCTACTCTCTTCTAGCACTGATTATGTTACCTAGTTTGGGTAATGAAACGTCTGCAAGAAAACCACCAAGTTCAGAGAGCACCAAGGACCCCACAGTCCTCCTCCTCCTTCTCTTCCTCCTCCTCCATCATTCTACAAACCCTACTCCCTTCTAGCATTGATTATGTTACCTAGTTTGGGTAATTGAATGTCTGCAAGAAAACAGCCAAGCTCAGAGAGCACCAGGACCCCTCGTTTCAGCCTTGTGGTGCAAATATTCTCCTTTATTGGGACTTTCCATTGTTATCTCCACAGTAACACCCCTGTGAGGTAGGTAGCCCTACAAGGCAGCTGACTCCAAGTCACCTCCGAAGGTCCTGTGGTCCCATGGTGGAAGATGGCTTATCCATGTGTTTCCCCCATTCCAAGCCCACCAATCATTCTATTTTGTAGCAGATCAATCTAAAACTAACTAGGTTTCCAACCTCATATTTTAAAATGCAGACTTTTCTATCACGATATGACATCCTAGGGACATTTTTGTAGTGGGTTTGAAGGCCAGCAGATACAAAAAGACACTGAGAGTCTAGAAAGAATGCAGAGAAGAGCAGCCAAGTTGATGAGGGGCTCTGGGGGCTAAATTATGTAATGAACAATAGAGGGAACTGGGAATGTCCAGTCCAATGAAGAGAAAGACTAAAGGGGGTGTGTGTGAGACATAATAGCAGCCTTCCAATACTTGAGGAGCAACTGCAGAGAAGATGGAGGGTCAACCTATTCTCCAAAGCACCTGAGGACAGGACAAGAAGTAACAGGCGGAAGCTTATCCAAGAACGATCCAATCCTGGACTAAGGAGAAATATCTGACAGTGAGAAGAGTGGAACCACTTGCCTCCAGAAGTTCTGGATGCTCCAAACCTGGAAGTTTTGGAGAAGAGAACAGAACAACAGAATAACTTAGTTGGAAGGCACCTTGGGAATTGTCTAGTCCAACCCCTTGCTCACGTCTAGATTGGACCGCCATTTGTGGTGTAGGATCTCCTGTTTGAGCGGAGGGTTGGACTAGAAGTCCTCCAAGGACTTCATTCCTACTCGGTTACTCTGATTCTGCTCAGTTCCTATCCAAATCTGTAGACATTTAAATTCTCAAGCATTTCTGTAAGAAAAAGGGATTCTGCTACTATGAACTGTTCGTAGGGTGTTGAACTCCATCCTTAGGAGAAATGGGGGAATTCCCAAGATTTTATTTCCAGCTGCAAAATTCTGGCCTAAACCTTTGTTGAGTTTTCCTTCTTTATTTAAGCAGAGGCAGTTTATAGCGCTGCCTAAAAAAACACACCTACTTAATACACCTAAAAAATGGGTACGGCATTTAAATAAAACAAGGAGATTGTTCAGACTTTCGTTTACATCAAATTTTCAGGCCAATGCTATTTCTCTCTGTTTTTAAATACCCGTGGGAAAAAAATGTATTCTAGTTTTCCCATATTAAATCTGGAAACTAAGGGGGGAAAGCCAACTATTTTCTTAAATATCAATATTTTATTAATTGGGGGGAATGAAATAATGAAAACATAACTAAAATTATTTAACCAAGCTTTGAGGTCACTCAGCCCAAATTCCTCAAAAATGCCCCATCAAAATGAGTGCTGAAATGGTGACATATATCAAATGGTTATCAGTACCAGTTTGAGCACGACCACAAAAATTGTTAAACGATGTAGTCAGTGGTAGGCTGGTGTGGTAGTAGCTATTATTTTTATGGTCAGTTTTTGACATTTTTTTTAAAGGTTTCAATATGATTAACTTCAGATCTCAAGTATCCTCCTTACTTTTTACAGTATTAAAGATCTTCAATAGAATCTCTTTGCATTTAATATTGGAGTTTTTAAATCAGTTTTTTTCAGTTTTAAATGAATACTATTACATTTATTTCATTTGCAACCAGATCTGAATGTTTGGTCCAATTTTCCACAATATCTTGCACAAAGTGATTTTTTTTAAATGAGATTTTTTCCCCCCCTTTGAATTATTATGGAAGAAATTTAACTTTCTTTTTTTAACCTGAGGATATGAACAAAGGTAACATCAACATAAATTTTATCAGATGATTGTGATGAAAATCAGATCTGCCAGTTCTACTGTGTGTGATTCTGGCACCACCAATTTTAGTATTTGAGATGGAAGGATTTTAAAAAGGAAAGCTGAAAAGTTAATTAAAAGTAAAATATTTGGCACACTGCTTATCTAATATAGATAAAGTCCATTTATATTGGACAAGCAATATACCAAATATTTCAGTGAAATGTTTGGTAGTTGTCTTTGCAGAGTAATTCTCCTTGTGTTAATGTTTCACTATTATGCAAAATAATAAAATATGAATATACCTTCGTTAAGTAAAATCTGGCTGTTTTCTCAGGAGAATGGATTTAAAAGCCATTTCCCTTCTTTTCCCACAGTCGCTAAGAATTATCAAAACAACATCTTCAGTTAGAACTTTGTAATTAAAAGAAGATAAGAATCAGTAGATAAACAGTTCAACTGACTATGGCATGAAAAAATAAGGTTTCAAAAGACATTTTAGGGATTTTTAAAGGACGTTTCGGGAAATAAAACATTTCCATGGAGAGGAAGAGATTTTATAAGAAAAATGAGAGTTGTAATCATAGGAAACGAAATGTACGTTCAGCTTATAGCCATATATTTTTGGAGTTTAGACAGAAAATTCCTGAGTCACAAATTGGCCAGTTTGATCGTTTTTAGGTTCATGGGAAATGCTAGGACAAAATACACCTTCTCGATCAATATCATCGGTCAGCTTGTTTTATGGGTCACGGGGGGACAAATAACTTCTGTTGTCCCGTTATATCTACACTGAATTTTAAAATGAATCTAAGAGACCGGGTTTTTTTGCTGGCATCACTTCCAAATCTGCACCCGTAGAGGGGTGTGTGTGTGTGTGTGTGTGTGTGTGTGTGTGTGTACACACGCATACATAAATACCACTGTGTTTATCGGCTTTCTGAAAACAAAGATGGAGACTGCCAAATTTAGAATTTAGTTTGCAAATGTTTTTGTGCGGTACAAAAAAAGCATGGCTTCTCTTTCCCTCTTCCCTTGATAAATTCCTGGGGCAATTATTGTCATAAGCAGCAGGAAGGCCCCAATTTTCCGCACCTGTGGCCTTAGTTCATTGCCCTTTTCTATAGGTGAATGAGCCTCCGGAACCCAGAAAGGGAAGTGAATTCAACAGCTCTGCTGGAAAACTCTTGGCGGGCTAAATCAGCCAGCGCTCAGGTGAAATGGCCTTAAAGCTAAGTCCTTAACTGAATTGTGCAAATAACGATTCCCAGGAAAGAAGGAAGCGGCTTAATCTCACTTCCTGACACTCTTCCTTATTAATCTCTTCCACGGTTTGCAGGCCCAAATGTTTCCTGCTTCACTCTATTGTTAAAAACTAACTGACTAACCTTCTCCCTAGCAAGGGACAGGCCTTATCTGGCTAGGGGTAGGCAACCTCGGCTCTTTTATGACTCATGGACTCCAACTCCCAGAATTCCTGAGTCAGCATAGCTGACTCAGGAATTCTGGGAGTTGAAGTCCATGAGTCATAAAAGAGCCGAGGTTGCCTACCCCCGGGCTAGATAACTGAACCGATTAGAAACAAATCTCTCAGGATACTTTTGATTGTCATCAGTGGTTTCCTCCATGCCAACGGGAGACCCGCCTTCTTTCTAAAATGGGGAAGACCACACAGGAGCGCAAGTAAGCAGCTGATGTAGAGAGACAGGAAGATGGCTTTGATAGAAACAGGGATTGCCAACTAGGAACTGCTAAGTAAGCAGTAAGGAGCAGAAACGTGCTTTAAGTCTAGAACAGTGAAATAACGTTTGAAAGTTGCTCAGTTGGCACCTCCCTGTTTGAGGGATCCTTGGTGCTCTCTGAGCCGGGTTGTTCTCTTGCAGATGTTTCATTACCCAAACTAGGTAACAGCAACTGGCACTAGCACTGAGGATGTTACCTAGTTTGGTAATGAAACATCTGCAAGGAAACAACGAAGCTCAGAGAGTACCGAGGAGCCCTGTCAGAGCGTGCACAGTCTTATTGCGCTGAGATAACCCAGGAGTAAACCCAGTAAACAGTGGCCTATATTATATGGTGGTTTATCTTGCACCATCTACAATATCATACACCAGGAACAACATGCATACACGTGTTAATACAGCAGGATCCCACACACAACAGTTACGGCAGGAAAGAGAGAGAACACATCTGTGGAGTCTTCCCTTTTATACAAGGCTCTTAAAGAGACACAGACCCTGCTGAGTCATTCCCATCATTACATGGTACATCTTACATTACATCAGCTGGTTAGCTTTCAAATCATTACCTTGACATCCCCTCACTTCAACCCTGAGCTACAATTATTCTCCTGTATCGATAACTCCCTATATAAGAAAGGCGAGCAGGTCCAGCACAATTAGACTTCCAAGATTCTGTTGTTAGCGTCAGTCTGAATAAAGTAGTTTTGGTCTTTCTCTGGAGTTGATTTCCTACTCTAGCAGACTACCTAGTTGTTCTGACCACAGCTGAACCCTTTTGAAAAGGACAAATTTTCACGTTGAGATCTCAACATTGGTGATATTTCTGTGTTGCACATTTTAACAAAACGAAGGCCCTTGTCGTTGACGTGTCTGACTACAATTGGTTACTCCCATCAAATTTTACACAGTCTCTAGTGATGAGGCAACAGGCAAGAATAGCGGTAGTGTAGGAGTTTAATTTCAGGAAGACTGTCCTGAAATTAGCTTTGTGTTTCAGGGCTGAAATTCCTAGCATGCTCTGAAGAAATGGGAGACGCTGTGATTTGTTACTTCCCATTTTTATTTATAACAGTTTCAATTGATTTTAATGGTCCTGCTGGTAAACTCTGCTTCTATACAGCCTGTTGATACTCTGCTGTACACTAATGTGACTTTTCAATGACCTTAAGTAAGGGACAGCCTGGTGAGTAGTAGGGACACTGAAAAAAAAAGGAAGGTGTGTAAGTTAGGGATCAACTAACCCTCAGAAGAGGGACACGGTGGCTCAGTGGGTTAGGACGCTGAGCTTGTCGATCAGAAGGTCGGCAGTTTGGCGGGTCGAATCCCGAGTGCCGCGTAGCAGAGTGAGCGCCTGTTACTCGTCCCAGCTTCTGCCAACCTAGCAGTACAAAAGCACGTAAAAATGCAAGTAGAAAAATAGGGACCACTACGGTGGGAAGGTAACAGCGCTCCGTGCGCCTTTGGCGTCTAGTCATGCCGGCCACATGACCACGGAGACGTCCTCGGACAAGCGCTGGCTCTTCGGCTTTGAAACGGAGATGAGCACCGGCCCCTAGAGTCAGAAACGACTAGCACGCATGTGCGGGGGAACCTTTACCTTTACCTTTAACCCTCAGAAAAGCCATATTTTTTACGATAGTCAAAGAAAAGGAAACCAAACACTAAAAGTGAGAAAGATGAGGAAGTAGGAACTTTTACCGCTACGTTTATTGCCCAAAATATGGGGGGTGATTTAATATGAATTTATATGAGTCCTTCATCATCTGTAGGTGCTCTAAGAGCACAACTGTCCTAAAATCCCATTGGATTGCCAACGTCTCTGAAGAATCGTCTACAGCAGAGGCCCCCAACCTTTGGGGCACCAGGGACCAGTGGTTGTGTGGAGAGGGTGTGTGGTTTTGTGTGCTGCCTACATCCCGCGGATGGGGCTTTGCTTGTTTGTGTGGACCAGTTGCTAGCATGCCGCGGCCCGGTACCGGTCCACGGACCGGGGTTTGGGGACCCCTGGTGTACAGCTTTGTAGCCCAAACAAGCGTGATTCGGGAGCCCCCAAACTTTATCCCATACGTCTTAAAGGCTGATAGAAAACATCAGTAGATTTAGCTTTGCTCTCCACCTTGAAAACGTGTGTTTTGGTAGGAATTATTCTACAGTCAGCAGTGCAAGTGTGTGGAGCAAGGTGACAACCTAGATGGTGCATCAGTACTCGTGCTTCAGTAGGTGGTGCTGTTCACTGTTTGTCAATAATTGATTCGTATAATGCGGAAAAGGAGGGTTTGTGGTTGTTATTTATAAGGTGGGATCAGAGAACACCCGTTTCCTATCAAGCCAATTAATTCTTTTTGTCTTAGGTGAAGCTATCATTGTTAACTGTTTCGGCCCCATTGAGAGCTTCATATTTAGTCAAGCTTAGTTTCCTGTAAAAGCGTTGGCTGTTTCAATCTTCCGTTTAGGAACATTTTAATAGAAACATGAAATTAAATGGGAGAGTTATTAAATGGGAGAGGAGGGGAGGGCAATAGAGTCATCTAGCAAAAGAGCTCTAATCAGTGAAAATGAGTTAATTGAATCATTTACAAATGCAAGACTGCTATTTAAGCCTGAAGGCAGCATTCTGAATCAAAAAAAGAGCTGAAATGAACTCAGTATACAAGTGGTCCTCAGCTTACAACAGCTTGTTTAGTGACCGTTCAAAGTTACAACAGCACTGAATAAAATGCCTTAGCACCATTTTCACACTTATGACCATTACAGCATCCCTTAACCTTGACTTAACAACTGTGTTACTAACTTAACAACTGCAGGGTTTCACTCAAACAACTGTGGCAAAAAAGGTCGTAAAATGGGGCAAAATTCACTTAACAAATGTCTCACTTAGCAACAGAAATGTTGAGCTCTATTGTGGTGATGGGTTGAGGACTGCCTGTGTTGCATTGTGTTTACGAGGGGCCAGTTTGCACAGAAATCTCCACCAGTGAATCAAAGTCAAGATAGAATAGAATAGAATAGAATAGAATAGAATAGAATAGAATAGAATAGAATGGAATGGAATGGAATGGAATGGAATGGAATAGAATAGAATAGAATAGAATGGAATAGAATAGAATAGAATAGAATAGAGCTGAAAGGGACCTTGGAGGTCTTCTAGTCCAACCCCCTGCTCAAGCAGGAGAACCTATACCAGGGGTCAGCAACCTGAAACAGGGAAAGAGCCACTCGGAACCAGTTGCCTCACAAAAGGAAAAACTGGGAGCCGCAAAAAATGTGTGCACATGCGCATACATGCGTGCATTTGCAGAACAGGGTTTGAGTGAAGAGTGGAGCCAAGGCGAGATATGCACCTACCCTGCATATTTGAATTGATTGGTTGAACTTTTTTTAGTCCCACTTATTTTATTTTTTTTGGACTGCACACGGCAGAGGACTGGGAGCCGCAAGAGATGGCTGAAAGAGCCGCATGCAGCTCCGGAGCTGTGGGTTGCAGACCTGTGACCTATACAATTTCAGGCAAGTGACTGTCCAGTCTCTTCTTAAAAACCTCCAGTGATGG